>NW_006774564.1:3945559-4003381 GCF_000442215.2 Lipotes vexillifer | reverse complement strand
TGGGGGGTTTTTTTTTTTTTTTTTTTTTTTTTTTTTTTTTGGTCTGAGTTTAACTTCTACAAGCCTGACGACTTGTGATCATTAAGATGATGCTTCCAATTGCTTCTCTGAGATGAAGATTATACCTCCTTGGGCAAATACCTTAAACCTAACTTGTAATTTTTCAATTGCTGTAGTCAGAGTCTCCTGCCATTTGCTGTGTTATGCTGAAATGTCCAGTTCACATTTTACCAGTTGCCCTCACATGTTGAATCCGTTGACAGGTGGCATGTCACTTAAACAAGGATGTCTGTGATGCTTCAGAGCATTTGCAATCCTAGACACATGATTTCACTCATTTGGTTCTTATATCTCTGTTGTAAAAGTGAATGGCATCACCGAATCCAAGTTTTTAATTTCCTTGCTGTCAACTTGAACACCAGTCTCATTTCCGTTGCTGAGCACCACATACATAACAGTGATGAAAAATAAATACTTGGAAGGACACTTGATGTTACTGTTTTCAACTCCTAAGTGTGGGAATGAAGTGCTCGTTAAATAGAACCAGTAGGAGCCTCCCAGAGGTAATTTAGAAATGAAAATATTAGAAAGAAGAAAGATAGAAAGTGGCAATTTGTAGGTATTACAGATATGCTGGGTTGTCCTCCTGGAGGGAAATGGCTCATTTTGTCAGCTAGAAGAGCAAACCCAGGGTTGCTCCCAGTTGTGAAATTTCTCCTGATTCAGCAGAACAGTGCCAAACTACTCAGTCATGCTAATAGCCATCACTTTCCAGTGACAGTCCTATTTTCCCTTCATTCTTTAATTTGGGATTGATAGGAAAATCCACTGACCTCTAATGCATCAGGGACCCAATGCCAGCTATGAGCAGAGGAGTTGGGGTTTACACTTACACTGTGGAGAGTGCTCTAATGCTTCACACCACTAATGGCTCACTCAGAACCACCACAGAAGCAAAGGCTGATGGAGCAGGTTGGAAGAAGTGAGTTTTTCAGAATGCCCTTCACAGTAGGATCATATCCTAATACATTCAAAACCCAAGGCTCTTGAATTGCTGAAGCTCAGCGTAGAACAAATACAAATAGTGGAATTACTAACAGTAATTCCAGATTCCCTCCTGACATTCTGACTTTTGCCTACTACTCTGCTAACCTGTGCTCAGCTTAGAGAGGGACCTCAGTTCTGACCTGGCTGGGCAACTTTCCACATTACCTTGGCAACCCACGCTAATTTTCACCCCTTTATTTGAAGAGAATCTTGAGAATGACAAGTATGCACAAATTATACCACTTCACACTGTAGAACCATTCAAGTTTAACAGTGAAAGTTGTGTGAAAGGCCAGAGCTCATGAAGAAAGGCAGGTACAGTTGTATCTACTAGTAGCCCAGAATCAAAGCAGCCTATCTGATAGTGAAATGATCAGAATGCCGATCAGAAACACAATACATGTAGTTCTTTCCTTACTTTAGACAGTGCCTAGAGGAGTTTCACCTTGAGCCATTCTTTACACACTAGTGAGTGTGTGTGTGTGTGAAAGAGAGAGAATTTCAAAATCTTCTAAAGTTACATAAAGAAAATGTCTAAGTATGAAAATCAGCTCAATTGGAAAAGGGCCATCCCACCTGAAACTTGTAGGGGAATAAGAGTCAGCACAGTGACTTCATCTGGGTGTGACTGTTACCACTTCCCCAAGGGATATTTGCTCCACCACTTCAGCCTTTCCTATGCAGCTCCTCCTGTGAAATTCTAGACGTGGTTTGGATGTTCTAAGGCTCCTTCTTGGTCTGAAATTCTGTGATCCTGAAGTCTCAAAAATGGTCTGACCTGTTTCCATATGCATCAATTTTTTAGGAACAATAATTATTTTAAAATAATAAAAATTTTTATTTATTGTACACTTTCTATGTGTCAGGAACATGTATACATTATCTCATTCTACCAGGGAGGTCATTTTTTTCCCTTATTTTATAGACAGCAAAACTGAGACTTAAAGAGGGTAATTCCCCCAAGCCAAACCCCTGATGAGTAGCAAACCAGTGAATATTTATTGCTAATTGAGTTGCTATTGCAATTTTTGGATTTTGTCATTTTTACTCTACAGATGGAGACAGAGGCATTGGTGATTTATTCCAAGAGTCAGCAAACTTATTTTGTGAAAGTCCAGATAGTGTTTTAGGCTTCCTGGACCAGACAGTCTCTGTTGCAACTACTCAATTCTGCTGCTGTAGCCTCAAATCAGCCATAGATGACACTGAAATGAATGAGCGTGTCTGTGTTCCAATGAAACTTTATTTGCCGACACTGAAATTTGAATTTCATATACTTTTCACATGCCATGAATTCTTCTTCTTCTTTTGATTTTGTTTCAATCACTAAAAACCTTGAAAACCATTCTTAGTTCATAGGCCATAGTAGACAGGACGCAGGCTGGATTTGGCCTGCAGACCATAGTTTGGTTTATTTTAAACTCACACAGCAGTTAAAAATGAAGAAACAGAGCACCTCTTACATAAAATGGAGAGAATATGAAGCAGGAAGCAAGAGAGAACATTAAAAAAAAAAAACCCAAACCATGCATTTCATTAAAGTGTGTCCTCTATCTTGATATGAGTATCACAGGAAGTCGGTCTTACTGATTCATAGTCACCAGGCCCTAATTGACCTTAAGAAAAATGTTAGGATTTTCAGAAACATGAAGGCTTTGACCATATAATTTCCAGAGCAAGATCACAGACATAGTCAGTGCCAACTGTTTAAAGGCTTACAAGCCAGCCAAGTCAATTTCGCATCAATTTAGTACAATCAGCAACTAATGAAAGCTAAGTCAGAGTGGCCATAATACAATCAGGATTGCTCATGTTGGTGTGAGGAATCGTTCTGTTGCATTCTGCAGAAACAACCCATCACCTTGAATATCAGCAAAAAGCTCTGCTAAAGGAGAATCACAGTAATAATACTGGCCACAACATTAAGGGCACAGGAAAAAAAAAAAATACATACAGAACATATGGAGAATTTATTTTTTTATCATCAACTTTGATATCAGGCGTAATTATTCTGAATAAAGTGCCCTGCCTTTTCTGTCCAATGCTGTTTTGAGCGTGAATGAGTCTGTCGAATCCAGGATATTTTAAATCATGTAATTCTACCTACAGGGATGGAATGTCATGACCCATCTCTATTTAAGTGCTACATGCTTTCCATCCCATCTTTGTCAAGTGTTCTATTTTTAAAAATTACAGTCAACCTTCAGTTATCTGTTGCTGCAAGGTGTGGAGAAGAGGTATGTGTAAATATAGGGCAATTGATTACCTTGATGTAAATTCCAGTAAAAATTCCATCTGGAACGGGCACATAGACACAGAAATTCAGACCCACACATGGTTCATCTGCTCTGCGTCCAACCTCAGTCCCCACCTCATCATTATGCTTCAAAGTCAAGATAATCCAGACATCACTGGATATATTAAAAGAGAAACAATTGCTAAGATGTATTTTTAACAATATTCCTTCCCATATTCTGCAAAAGTATAGGACTAATATTATGTATTGTGGTTATTTCTTCTAAGCTATTATACAGCTCTTTGGGGGAAATGAGCATATGTCTCAAAGACAACACACTATAAAAATAAGGAAATATTGATGTAATTATTTTTAAGAATCACATGTAGACCTCTTTTTAATTAGTATCATTGACCCTATGGGCTTAGTCTTACATTAATCTATATGCTTCATCATGAAAATCAATAATATGGACAACTACATTGTTCACATGGACTTTGAGTATAAAAAGACAAAGTTTGGGAGTTTACAGGAGGGCTTATTACTGAATAATTTGGCAATATATTAGTGATGTAATGACAGAGATGACAATCACTGCATTTTCAATGATTGTGTTGATCCAACTTTTACTAGTGCTCATGTGGAAGATACTTGGATGTATTATGAGGTCTTTCACGAGGTATCACACCCCTGTTCTTTTTTTTTTTTAATGACATTGTTTTCTTTCTAATTTTATAAGCTATACATGTTCATTGCAGACAACTAGAAATACATAAAAGCATAAAATAAAAATTAACAATCACCCATAATCCCCACCCCCCAGAAATAACCATCATTAGATTTTTATATATTTTCTGTCCATGTCTACATATTTTTTAATTGACCTAGATCACTATGTTAGTTCCAGGTGTACAGCATAGTGATTTGATATTTCTACACATTTACAAAATGATCACCATAACATGTCTGTTGCCATCTGCCTGTTATTTCGTTAAAATGAAAATAAAGTTGCTGATTTTGCAACAAGGATGCTAAAATACTTATGGACATATAGATATAATGTATGGATTCTACCAGGTTATATCAGACCTTAAAATTTGAAGTCACAGTTTTACTAAAGACTGTCTGGTGTCTTAGGATGGAGGAGACTATGCTTAACCTATTGATAGGCACATCTAATAAGACATGATTAAATCAGTCATGTTCAATATGTTCTTCATATACAACAGATGAGATCAGATCATCCCATACTCTATAGAAAAACTCTGCCCTTCATTTCATCTTTGGTTACTAAGTTAATTTTTTTTTCTTTTTTTTTGCGGTACGCGGGCCTCTCACTGTTGTGGCCTCTCCCGTTGCGGAGCACAGGCTCCAGACGCGCAGGCTCAGCGGCCATGGCTCACGGGCCCAGCCGCTCCGCGGCATGTGGGATCTTCCCGGACCGGGGCACGAACCCGTGTCCCCTGCATCGGCAGGCGGACTCTCAACCACTGCGCCACCAGGGAAGCCCGGTTACTAAGTTCATTTTAACCAAGGTAATAGAAGGGCTGCTTAACAGAGTCTTGCTAAACCTTTTGAATTCTCCTCCCCAGCAAACTAGGCTGGCTTTGGGTTCATGCAGTCACTCATTCACTCATTTACTCACTCATTTACGCATACTATCGTTCACTTAACAAATAGTACAAATAGTACGATACTAGTTATGTGTCAAGAATTGTGCTAAATTTGAGCACCAAGAGACAAATAAAATGTGATCCCTGCCCTCTAATAAGGGCTGATAGAACAAGAGAGGTGTCATATCTGACAGTGCCTCACTCTTGTTGAAATCTGAGAAGACTGACTTCCAGTACCACTTTTCTAGCTCCCTTTTCTGATTATAGGTACCTCTGCTTTGACCTATAACCTTAGAATCTTATATCTGAGTTGGCATCTCAGAGATATCCTAGTTTAGCACTTAGGTCATAGGTTAGCTCTCCTAATTGCAATGAGGACAATGGTCACTATTAAGTGCGTGCCATGTGTCAGGAACTGTGCCAAGCCATTTATACTGCCTTGTTTAATCTGCATAAAACCCCATTAGCAGTTATCCCCATTTTACAGATAAATGAACTGAGGCTCAGAGAGGCTAGGTAACCTGTATACAGTCATCTAGACTCTTACAACTTAAATGTGTGATCCTTCAACCAATAGCATCAGCACCACTTGGGAATTTGTTAGAAATGCAGAATCCCAGGCTGCACCCTAGACTTACTGATCTGCATTTTAACAAGATATCAGGTGATTCATATGCACATTAAAGTTTGAGAATCAAAGGATGAGGTAATACATATGGACTTAACCTAGGAGGCTGACTTCAAAGTCCAAGGTTTTTTGTTTGTTTTTGTCACTTATTGTTCATAGAATAATGGTGGCTGGGAAATCAAGGGCATACATATGCCTTGGAAAAATTTTATAAGGGGCAGGAACGCATACAGTATCTCATGTCATCAGTTTTCACCTGCATGTATTCTACAAATCCAAATCATATTAAAATAAGGAGAATCATGAAAACTTAAACAAGTAGCCTATCTGTTTTCTTTCATCCATATAATTTAAAAGTGGTTAATATTTGATAGGTTAATAATAAATATTTTAATACAGTATATTGCATTTCGTTATGAATATATCAAAAGGAAATACAAAGTGAGTTCCAAAAGATAAACTTTTATTGGGCACATGAAATAATAGAACATAAAATTTGATAGCAATTACCAACTAATTATTCATGTTTGGAAACGTATTGAAAGAGAAACTCATAACTCAGTTAATTGTTATGAATTATTAATTGTTCATTTAAAAAGCGATGAGCAGAACTGCACTTGTTGAAAAACTTTCTCAGTGGCTTTAACCTTTGTGTCATTGGTTTTATGAGAACAAAAGGGAAAGAATGACAGCAAGATTCTAATCATCCAAAACTAGAAAGTGACAAGACTGTGAACATCTCAGTGACTATATAAAGGTTAATTGAGATTGAAATGAAATAGTTATCACGTGCCCCACTCCAGCATACTTAAGTGTGATTCTCTGGGGGGGTGGACCCTGGCATTGCTTTTTTACAAAACCCTCTAGGCAATAACAATATGTAGCCAGGATTGAGGACCACACTTTCATTAATTATACATTACCAAAGAGATTTAAACCACACATGAATTTGACTCAGGATATTCTGAACCCCAAGTGAGATGCAAGCTGGGCTCCAGTCTGCCGTCCCTAGTTAGACTTTGAGGCAGGAGGGCACACAAATACTGCTGATGCCAAAGTGCACAAGTGCCAAATCGAATCTCAGCGTTTGGGATAAAGTAGAAAAGAATAGCTTTATTGCTTTGCCAGGCAAAGGAGGACACAACAGGGCTCCTAACCTCATAAATTGTGTGTCCCAACCCGGGAGGATTTGGTGAGGGGTTTTATAGCAATAGTTCAAGTGTGGAGTTGCTGACAAGATTAGGGTGGGTGCAGAGCCTGAACTCCTTTAATCTGGTCTTGGGTAATCTCTTGATGAGCTTCTCTGGTTCCTTTAATCTGGCCTCAGGTGGTCTTCTCTGGAATTAAGAATGATGACATCTTCCATTTGTTGGGTTTTAGTTCTGAAAAGAGCTCAAAGATATTGTTATGTGTATCCCTGGAGGTGGAACTAGGACCCTGCCCCGAGGCTGCACTATTGTTTCTTGGCTGTTCCTCCTTTGTCTCTGTCTCCTCCTCCATTCCCTGATTAGCAACTGTTGTCATAGTGTCAGGACGGCAGTGGTCTAAGGTGCCAGACTCAAGCTTCTGTCTTCCCTGATTAGCAACTGTTCAGATCTTTGGAACTCGGGGGAGGTCATGGAGGCTGGAGTCTGTTCCCTACAAACAAGAAACAGGGGACATGGGATGGCTTTCATACCCAGGAACCCCACAGGGTCCTACTCGGTTTCAATGCCAGGAGCATTGTAAACCTTGGGTGGCTTTATAAAGATGTATTTCCTAGACGGCAAGTGATTTCTGATTCAAACAGGCAGACAGATCAAGAATACATCTGGATTTAAAGATACCTGATGTAAATAGCCCCTTCTTTCTCAAAAAGAATCAATGTTATGAATTTCTTTTGTTGAATGAAAAAAACAAACCTTCAAAAAGTGGAAGCTTTTTTTTATTAACTAAATCCAGGGATTTATTGTTTACTGTCAGCAGCATAACTGCTTTATAATTGATTTTTCTGAAGAGAACTGAAAACTTAAGCCACCTTAATTTCCTTTATCTTGACACACATGATTAGCATTTCTCTGAAATATATTTTGCCAGGTTACAAATTACCATTTTTTTAATGGTTTTACTGTTCTCTCCAATTATGTTGAATTTCTCAAATTCAACGCAAGCCTTTTAAGCCCAAGGGATTTATTTTTAATTTTATTTATTTATTTTTGGCTACATCAGGTCTTCATTGCTGCATGTGGGCTTCCTCTAGTTGCAGTGAGTAGGGGCTACTCTTCATTGCAGTGCAGGGGCTTCTCATTGCAGTGGCTTCTCTTGTTGTGGAGCACGGGCTCTGGGTGCACAGGCTTCAGTAGTTGTGGCACACAGGCTCAGTAGTTGTGGCACACGGGCTTAGTTGCTCTGCGGCATGTGGGATCTTCCCAGACCAGGGCTCGAACCCGTGTCCCCTGCATTGGCAGGTGGATTCTTAACCACTGCTCCAGCAGGGAAGCCCCCAATTACCATTTTTTTAAAATCTACTTCCTGTGAGCCACAACTACTGAGCCTGCGCGTCTGGAGCCTGTGTTCCGCAACGGGAGAGGCCGTGACAGTGAGAGGCCCGCGCACCGTGATGAAGAGTGGTCCCCGCTTGCCGCAACTGGAGAAAGCCCTCGCACAGAAACGAAGACCCAACACAGCCAAAAGTAAATAAATAAATGTATTAAAAAAAAAAAAATCTACTTCCTCACTGCATACTTGTCTTGATAAAATATTTCTAAGACAGAGAGAAAGCTAGTGTATATAGATAAAAATATAGCTGCTTTATTCCTGTTGATAGCTTTATCCTCTTCAAAAATATTTTTGTATTCAGTTATGTTTTTTAAAATGAATGAGATTATTAAATATATTAACATCTGTTAATTTTTAAATCTTAGGATAAAGAATTAAGAACATTATGGGCAGTGACAGAAATTTAAAGATAATGAAACAAAAGTAATATGTGCAGCTTAGACTAATGTGCCTAAATCCTTATAGATGCAGTCAAATATTTTTGTGTGCAAAAATGTCAGTCCTGTACCAATAGTTACTCTTATTTAGCTTTAATTTGCTCATGTAAAATGAAAATAAGAATTGTATTTACCTCACTATCTGTGAGAATTAAATAATATAACAATATTTAACCCAAGTTCTGTCACACAGTAAGGGCACATAGTGAGATAATAAAATTATAAATGATGGTACCTGCCCTCAAAGTTTCATTGAAAATGCTGGGGATTGGGTCAATGAATTTAAAAAAGCAATCAAATTACAAACAAATGACATGATAAAGTGAAAATTATGATAACCATGGCTGCTTCCTTTAAAAAAAACAAAAAGTCTAAAAGTGAATGGCATTTAACACTTGTTGTGTCATTTTTTTGTGGTTATTTTAGGTTGTAATTGCCATGTGCAAATGCAAAATTCCAGTTAAGAGTTTGTCTAAAATCAGTGACTTTTATTTTGCAGCTTCCAAAAAGGGAAATAAAGCCCTTACAGTAAACTTTTATGCATTAAATTCACCCTAACCTTGGCAGCACTTCATCAATTTTAGGATCATCCTAAATCTTGGAAATTACCCTGTAATATTAAAATGCCTGCCTGCTAGCTGGGTCTTGAATTATGGTGACCCCTAAACAAACTGAAAGCTAGAGCAGGTTCTGTACTTGGACATGAACCAGTATCTCAGGAGTGGCGATTGGACAGTTATAATACACTGAGTCACCATCAGACCTACTGGATACTTGACTATTTTCAGCTTGGTGACTGTTGACACCCTTATGGATTTGTATGTCAGAAATGTATTAAGCTCCTTCTTTTTTTTTTTTATCTTTTTATACTAAAAGATACTCAAATTGGGGTTCTTACTTTGAAGGAAATAAGGTCGTTAGTTTCTGCAGAAGATTAAAAAATAATAAGATGAGTAACAATTTAACCACACGTCACACTGCCCTTGAAGAAGGAAGGCTAAATTCTATAGTGAACCAAAAGACACTGAGGAACAGAGGATATGTTAATATTTCTGCAGCCCTAATAATGTCACTACAACATGTGAAAATGAGAAGGAAACATAACCTCCAAAGAGTAAGGGGAGTATGAGGGAAGTGTGACTGTCACTAGCTTACAATGGGCTCATTGTCAGGGTCAGCCAGTCTTGGTTTAGTCTGTTCATTTGAAATGTTCTGTCTCTCTACACACTGTATTGTCATATTACTTTATGTTTTAACATGAATGTACTAGTCATTGCAACTACATACTGAGTGGGGAATCACCAAGGGAGAGAGAAATGGTTTAAGAAGTACCACTCTGATGGAACATGGCAGGAGAGACCCTGAGTGGAGGGATTCATTAATAAATAACCAAATATTTATTGACCATTTTTTATAGACTTCACACCATGATAGTAAAAAAAAAAAAAACTCAAACAATAAAAAAAAAAAAAAAAAAAAAAAAAAAGAAGAAAAGAAAGAAAAAAGGAAAGTTTAATACAGCCTGCACCCAAGGAGTTTACCAAACTTAAGGAGATTGGAATAAAGCAGATAAAATCACAGAGTAAAGCAGAGGTTTCCTGTCCAAAGTATATAAGGTCCTCCTAATGGTTCTGGCTGTGAAAAGAAACTGGAAACTATTCTAGGTCTACTCTAGCTGAGTAACTCTCTCTTGTATAGTGGTTGGAATCCTGGCTCTGCTTCTTCCTGTGTATCTTGTTAAGCAAATTATATAATCTCTAAAACCTAAGATTTTACTTCTCTAAAAGAGATGATTCCGCCTCATAGACTTGTCAGGGAATTAGATGAAATGCACAGTTCCTGGGACATGGTAAGCTCTATACGTGATCGCTGTTTATTGGTACTGCTCTACTGTAAGCAAACCCCAGTAGGTAACAGGGAACCTTGATGAAGAGCTGGGAAGGATTTGCAACTGGCAATGAGTCATTAAATGTGTAAATGGAGATTCCAATCCTAAATGTTGTTTTTTTAAGCAATATTTGACATTAACTTTTGTCTGTCCAATAGCCATCGGGGAATGTGAGAAGTCTCTAATTATGGACAGAGACCTTAATATGGATTCCCTGATGCTCTAAGATTCAATAGGGAATGGAAGTGTAGGAAAGATAAAAAGCTGAAAGTTCTTCCCATATTCAGAGATACCTGACGTTGCAGGTCTGCTGGTCCCAGGGAAACGACTAAGATCTAGAGAGTACCTGAGTCCCCAGCCTTGCTCAGGATTTGTGAACACTTCCCTCTGGGTCCTTGGAGTGAGAAGATGATGGAGCTTCCATTAACTGTGTCTCACTTCCCTGTTACTAGTTTCCATTGCAAAACAATGGTCAGCATTAGCCTTTTGTATAGTAGAAGGCAAATTCTCGCTTGTGTCCGCTTTCAAATTAGAACTGTATTGTTTTGTAAGACATACAGTGAACTTCAAGTTTGGTAATGAATCTGAAGGTAAAGTTAGTATTTTCATTTCTCTTTAATCAAGAAGACAAGGCACTGCCTGTTCCTAGCCCCAAATTTAACATTAATACAGAAAATAACAATGATTTAGACATGGATTTCTGTCTAAAACTTCATCCCCAAACTGACGGTGCAAAAGGATACTGCAAACACATTTCTTTTCAAGAGAATACAGGAGTTCACTGGGGATCTTTTCTTTCCCTTAGCAGGTACCTAGTTTCCAGCTACAAAAGTATGCATTACTCACCAAAGAATACATTTGAAAACACAGCTAGAGATCGTGACTGAAACTCCCCAGGTGGTCTCTTCAGTTCAGCATAAATCTATTTCTGTTCCTCCAGGGTATTTAAACTTTCCCTGCTGACCATGTCTTTCTTTTCAAGCTGCCATGCCTTTAATAAACAGGAAAGATGAATGCCATATATGCAAGAGTCTTACAAATAAACACAGCCATAATATAAACGCTTCATAAATTAAATTACATTCAAAAATATTTCAATAATAAAAATACCATATGCCATAAGCGTGCTTGGACATTTCACACATATTATTTCATTTATTCTCCCCAATAACTCTGCAAGGAAGTGCTAGCATAGTATACCCATTTTATAGATGAGGAAACAAACTCAGAGAGTTTGATTTGTTCATAGCAAACAGCTAGTAGGTGACAGAGCTGTTATAAAACCAAGATATAGATCTGACTCCTTGCCCCCAAATACCACACAAACTCAATGCAGTGCGTTCAAAATAAACCCACTTTAAGCTCAATCCTCCTTTAGAGCCGGGTGGGTAGTTGGAGCTTGCAATGTTCTAGTCTTGGACCACAGCCCAGCTACAGGATCAGTTTGCTTTCATGAGATGGAAACAAGCCTCAATACTTATTAATAGGAGTGTTCATGAACACAAACACCACCACACAACAGAGAAAGAGACTTCTGGATAAAAACAAGCATCAATTGAGAAAGGTTACCAACTCTCTCTCATCATCACTTTATCGTCTGCCAACAGGAGTAAATTTATTCAGTGCCCTCTATGTGCAGTGAATTTATTTCTCAGAATCAACAACTGGTCTAACCATGCACCCTTGGAACAAGCAAGTTACACTCTCAGGTTCCCAGCTCACAAGGTCAATGCTTAGATGCATACAGAGGAGAGTTCCTGCTGTAATGTGCAAACACTGCTGAGACTTAGCATCTCATATAGGCCTAGGATGTTAGAAAGAATGTGCCATCTTTTGAGGATGCAAATCATGTGATTCAAGACAAAAATCTTGTGCCTTTTCACACAAAAATATCACCCAAAATAGCCATTAAAATATTTCCTAGGGGCTTCCCTGGTGGCGCAGTGGTTGAGAGTCCGCCTGCCGATGCAGGGGACACAGGTTCGTGCCCCGGTCCGGGAAGATCCCACATGCCGCCGAGCGGCTGGGCCTGTGAGCCATGGCCGCTGGGCCTGCGCGTCCGGAGCCTGGGCTCCACAACGGGAGAGGCCACAACAGTGAGAGGCCCGCGTACAGCAAAAAAAAAAAAAAAAATTTCTAACCAATTCTTCAAGCCTGTCAAAACTTTAAATCAATAGACATCAAAAGGTGGCCTGATTAGCAGACCCTATGTCACTTCACAAGTTAATACCCCAAAGAAGGAAATGGCATACATAAACAGCTGTCAGATATTTAGTCACTGGATCATATATGACATCTTATTTAATCTTCACAATGTCCCTATAATGGAAGGTGTCACTTTCTGCATTTTCATATGAGGAAACTAAGAATTGGAGAGGTGACACAAATGGTCTAAGGTTACGAAATTAGAGGAGAAAAGAACGGGACTCAAACCCAGCTCTCTTCCTCTCCAGGTCTCTCCAACATGTATTCATCATTCAGGTGCTGTGCACAGAGCACTGAGCTACAGCTACTCAGTACTGAGTCCCTTAGGGAAGCCCAGGTGAAAAGTGAGGTGTAATGAGGAAGACTGCTGAACATCAGACACTTGCATAATGATTCTTAGAAGCAATAAAAAGTCATTATTCCCAATGTTATCCATTAGCCTAGCCCGTCAGGATCAAACAAAACAGACTGTCGGATGCCAGAAACAGGAAGGTGTCCATCTTCTCTCAAGCAGCAGGCTTGTTCTTCACCAGCTGTGTTAGTGCTTGTGAAAAGTAATAAATGCCTGGCTCACTCTTAGGGTCCAATATTCTCAGCCAGGCAAGGCGACTACAAAGTGACTCTGCTGGGCAGCAATCTGGTGAAATGGGAAGTGACTGCCATTGCATTGCAGCCACTCTTATGAAATGAGGTGACAGCATGGCAAGAACAATACGTTGCCATATCAGCTTTCTTGATGTCATGTCAGTACTATATGGTCAGGCTCCCTCTGTTGCCCTGGAGACAAGAAATGGCAAGAATTCTCTTCATTATCAGATTATTAGCTGCTGGTGGCAGACACACTGTCTCAGCTCTCGTGTCCTGTGCCTGTCATCCCTTTGGAAGAGTGTATGAGGAGGTGTGGAGATGGCTCCATAGAGTGGCTACAAATACTATTAACAGAATCTTTGAAAACTTGGCTAGGTGTCACAGAATAGTCCCCAGTGAGGTTTGGAAAGATGCATCTATTTCTAGAAAGGATAAGAATATTCCCCAGGCCATAACACAGTGACCCATCCTCATGGGAGACAGATCATTTTATCTTAGAAAGTGAAAACCATCTCATGGAAAAGGGGGATGAGCAATGATGGACAAGGAGATGAAATAGGGCAGTGCAAGGCACCCTGGAATCACTTTGGGCTTTAAGTGGGGTGAATGGGTCTGCCTACAGTAAGTAGAAGGACAATAATGTGACCCACAGGAAGCCTTGATGCCCTCCATGGGCTGGTCTGATAAGCCTTAGGCTAACTTGACTGTAAGCTACTTGAGTTTAACAAAAATGAAACTCCTTGGACATCAAGCAGATGTCCACATCCCTGCTTTCAAACTTTAGGAGAGAGAGCAGGATTTGGGCACAGTGGGCACAAGCAAGTGTCCTCTCAGCCAGACTAACTTTGGAGTCTGTTGTAAGTCTTGATCTTGACTTGATCACTCTCGGTCAAGTAAATCAGACAGACCTCTCTGAGAGCTCCCACCAGAAGCAAGTGGACCCACCAAGGGGCCCAGACTACTTGCTTACTGGGACTTCTGTCTGGATCTTAGAAAGCCTTTGATGTGGCTGCTGATAACACACTGCTCTTCATCCAACTCTTTACTCCCGAAGTAGATTCAGTTACCTGGTACTAACCAGGGGACCCTATAACCCAGGGTTAGAGGTTCCATTTTGTTTTTATGTTGGTCAGCAAATACCTCTGTCTGGCTACACATTGCAGTGCTGTTGCTTACATAACATGATGCAAGACTTTAATCCCCAGTTGGATGACATGTGTGTTTTGATATGCCATTAGCTATCAGACCACCGTGAAACCAATCTCCATAAGACCATACTGGAACGCTAGGTCTTAGGCCCATGGAATCATACATTTGGAGTATGATGTGTCATGTAACTCAACGTATAAATGAATTAGTGATTATTCTGCACAAATTCTACATACAACACCATCCACACATTTAGGAAATGGCTTCCTTTTTGTTTCATTATGAATCTAATTACAGGCACATCTAAGTCGTATTATTTGAAGAAAATATAAACCTCAAGCCTCAGACTTGTGTGGCTAACACCATCCTTTTTGTATTGCTTTTTTTTTTAAACTTTTTCCCACAGTTTTATTGAGGTATGATTGACACACAACGTATTTGTCCAACGTGTACTACACAATGATTTTATATACGTATATACTACAAAATGATTACCACAGTAAGTCTAGTTAACATGCGTAACCTCACACAGTTACACACTTTTTCTTGTGATGAGAAATCCCAAGATCCACTACTCTCCCAGCCACTTTCAAATATATAACACAGTATTGTTAACCATAGTCACATGCTATACATTAATCCCCATAACCTATCTGTCCTGTAACTGGAAGCCCACACTCCCTGACAACCTTCATTCTCCCCACCCCCCCCCACACACACATTATTTATTATTTGGGTCATCTGATTTAGTCCTGACAACAATTCTTTGAAGTAAGTATTATCATGCCCATTTTACAAATGAAGAAAGAGAGTGTCAGAGAGGATAAGTACTTTCTCGAATGTCTTGCCTCTAAGTTGTTTCGGTAGGAATTCACATGTAAATTAGATGTGTACACATAGAATTGTTCCAGTCTGTTTTCCTTCATTAGAAAAACATTTGTGTAAAAAAAAAAAAAAGAAAAAGAAAAAGAAAAACATTTGTTAGGAGAAATAAAGTCCAGCTGGCAACATGCCCAAGTTGGAAGGAAACACCATACATGCACCTATCGTTTGTCTTATTTTCCAGCATGAATTTCTGGGCGTTTTGGTACCAAATTCTCAATCCAATGCTTTAACTACAAAGAGCAATATATATTTGGAAAAGTCTGGAAGCAGTGGGTTTGAAACCCATTTACACCTTCCACATGTACCCATGTGCATGGCACTCTGCTCAGTGCTGAAGATATACATGGATACAAGCACTTATCCAGCATAGTTACAATGAACGTGTTACACTCAACTAACAGAGAATTTGAGAGTATTATTTAATATTTTGCTAAAGTATAACACGCACGTGTCTATCAGATAGTCATGTAATGTTCTAAGAGGCAAATAGATATTTTGTTTAAGGGTTTATCTAATGATAATTTATTTTTATTAAGATTTTTTTGTAACAAGAAAATTGCAACATTCTTTTATAAATATTCCAGTTTGAATCCTACATAAGCTGCCAGAATAAATTATTAATATCAGTAGACTTATGGGTTCATAGTTTGAGGATATGTTTGCCTCCTACCTAAAGTATTAGAAAATTATGAATCTAATACTTTGCCATAATATCTAAGAAGCAGAACATTAATTTCTTGGCTTTTTGTGTAATGAGTAGCATGAGGAAGTTTTGATGAAGACTTTTTTTTCATTTATACATCCCAGACTCCTTAGTTAGTGATATTAGAAAATGGACCCATCCTCCGGATTATATGTTTTTATTCATTATATTAAAGGGAGAGGCTCGGTTTCCCGTTAAAAGTTGATCTAAAATTTGCACTAATAGCCCAAGTGCAGATAAATTCAATTCTGACATGTTCTCATCTGAAAGTTTGGGAATGTTATTCACCATATGTCTAATGTCAAATATTAAAACACACACTACAATAAAAAGCTAGTTCAAAATCCGCTTTCAATCTGTTAGTCAGATTAATGCAGATGACACATTAGTTCCACTGTGACACCACTCCCTTGGCAATCTTCTAAAATTAGGAACTGCCAATCTGGGGAAGCAAAAGAACTCTATATCATTTTAAATTTAACTTCAGCCTACTCTGAAGTCGTTAGAGACAATTAAAGGAGATATCTAGCCATTATATTCAGCCCAGAGTTCAAAAGGTGAAAAGCACTTTTCACGATAAATAAACTGAGAGACAAAATCGTTTTCAATGAAGTTTCAATTTTAGTGAAAATAAAGTATGTAATTACATTGTCCATTACTGAGGTCACTGCCTTCATTGACCATCTGGCTTAAAACTAAAAAATAGGTATCATTTGTGACATGGGCAGAAGTGAGCAGTGTCCACAGCTTCCTTTTTAAAGACCTGCACAATTCAGTTAATTCACACATTAATGGTCCTCATGAAACAGTTACCAAAAAATAGCCTGATGGCCTTTTGAAGCTGAACAATTCAGGGGAAAGAAAAAAATATGTAATGTCTTACCATTACCATACCTATTGTTGCCGTTTTCCATATGATGGATCTTTGCATAATATTTTTGCATGCCAAAACCTGGTAGGCCAAATTTATCATTCCAATTACTGTAGTTCACCTATAAATGGAATCCCACTTGTTGAATATAAACTTTGTTTTTAAGTTGGAAGTGTTATTCCCGCAGTAAGAAACATAATCTAATTTTTGCCTAATTTTGTCCTACTTCCCACAATCTCAGAAAGCATCAAAATAGTTTGGAAAGTTGGATGAATGCTGTTTTAAAATCATTTTCAATGCATATTTTTTATTTTATTTCTTTTTATTAAACTCTTTACCTCTGAAAAAATGTTATTATTGGATTATTATATAGCATCAGTTCACACTATTATTACCTAAAGCGTATCAAAGAGAAAAAAGTTAGAGCAGTTCATTGCTTTTTGCTTTGGCAACTTTGAAAGGACTTCTAAACACATCGTTCAAGAAGACAGAGAAAGAAATTGCATTAATTTGGTTTGAGTCTTAAACCTAGGACAACTTTATTCCTATATTCTTTGTAAAATCCAGGTTCTGTGGTGTTATGTCTTGTTTTCCTAACACAGAGGCCACTAGCTTCAGGTTATGCTATTCATTCAGCCTCAAAATAGAATACATACTTTCTGAAGATCCCATTCTCTGCATTCATTGCTGTTAGAGAGTCTTCGAAAATACCCTTGCCAGTATATATAGATGTCAGCCTACATTAAGGAAAGGAAAGGAAGGGGCGGGAGCGAGGCAGGAGTAGAAAGTAAGTCGCCAAGAGAAAAAAACTGTATTTTCAATTTGAGGTTATTTCTATTCAGTCAAGTCTTTTGAAATTATTCACAGTAAAGATTAATGATTCCTTACAGGTAGGGGTAGGCCTTAGCATCCCCACTAGTTTCTCCTGACAAAACCCATTATGCAGTGATGCTAGCAGGAAACCAGCAGGGGAGAGTTTGTTAAAACACCTTCCAAAGGAAGTTCTTTAACCTAGAATCTGGCACAAAGGAGCTGTTCCAACACAGGGTTTTGGAATGTTGAAGAGACGTGCCCACAGCAGCGTTTTCAGACGTAGCACACCAGGTACCCCCAGAGCAAATGATTTGCTTGTGGATTTACCAGTGGGGGATTTTAAATTACAAATCAGTATCCCTCCTTCCCCAATAGCCAGATGAGCACTGAGGGAGCGCAAATGAATTGATGAGTTAAAGTACAACTGTGGATCCTCTTGTCTGATTTCTGTCTTTGTTCTTTTCCGTTTCTTTCGAACATTGAGAGTAGAAAACAGTTTGCTCTGCTCAAAACACTTCTCAGCACAATGAGTGTGCAGGCTGAGACCCACCCCAGAGTTGCAGATGGCTAGTCCTGGCTCTCATCACAACACTCACGTCATGCCTAGTGCTACACGACTAAGTGGTGCCCCTGCACAGTTCCATGATGACAGTTCACCAGAGGCACGCTCTCAGGCCATTATTGGCCTCTTTTACCATGACATCATTCCTCTGCTCTTTTACTCAGAAAGAGGTGAGCTGATAATATTTTATCAGGCAGGACAGATATTTCGAATTTGGAAAAACTCTGGCAATTAAATCTCACAGAGAGATCCAATAGTTCCTGTTTGTGATATGAAATTATTTCTTCTATGGCCCATGGTTTAACACTGACTTCTTATGAATATTTATATTCCTAGCATCTTAGCTGCACTGCCAGGGAAAAAGGCAGTTCTGTTGAAATAATAGTTGTAATTATTTGATAGGTTCCTTTTTTTAACAGCAGTACATCCTTCAGCTTTCACTTTTATACCAAACTAAAAATTAGGAGGTAACCTAGCTGTGGAAACCGATGCCAGAAACTGTCCATCTGTCATGAGGAACGATTCTTTCTCTGAGGGGAATTTTCTGCTGGATTGCCAAGTGCATAATATTCCCCTGGAGCAAGTCTGCATGAAACAACACTGCTGTGACACGTCCCATGATATTTAACTCTAAAGGTCTCTAGTTATCATCACGGCTTAAAGACCAGAAGGTCAGAAGAGTTTATCTAATCCTGGGGTAGAAAAGCAATTAAAATCCATCCCAGCCAGGAAAGCTTCCACACAATCCATTATCCCTGCCCTATTTTTAGGCCCATAAAGGAAGGATGCTGGGTGAAACAAGCCATAGAAGGCTTCAGTTTATTTAATAAATGTGCATTGAGCATGAACTCTGGCAGGCGCTGTTCTGGGTGGCACATTCTCTGGGTGAGAATATGGTGGTAAGAAGACAAACATAGACCCTGCTCTCAAGATCGCATGAGCTGGTGGGAGGCAGGTGGGAGACAAGGAAAGGAATAAACAGTGGGCAGGCGGACACCACTTGAGACTGGCAGTCGGACACCACTTGAGACTGGCAGTCAGCCAACGCTTTTCTGAGAAGTTAACACTTTGGCTGAGACCTGAGTATCAAGCAAGAGCCCACCATGGAAAGTTGTGGAGGAGGGGTATTCCAGGCAGAGGAAACACCTCCTGAAAAGCCCAGAAGGCAGAAAGGAGCTTGGCCAGTTCAGAAAATGGAAAGAAGCGAGTGTGACTGGAACACAGTGAGTGACAGGGAGGTGACATGAGATGAGGTAAAAGAAGATGGATATGCACCAGATCACAGGTCCCTGATGGCTAGGACAAGAGGTGTGCATTTATTCTAAGTGCAGTGGAAGTCAAGCAGGAGAGTGGCATGATATGGGGGTTTAAGTTTAAAAGTAATAATTCTGGTTACTGTGTGGACAATGGATTGTAGAAGGGACAAGGGAGGGAGGGTAAGAATAGGACTAACAAGACTACAGTAGTCCAGGTGAGAGGTGTTAGTGGCTTGGACTAGGTTGGGAGCAAAGTAGGTAAGAAAAATGGATGGATTAAGGACCTATTATATAGTCTGTGTCTGCCTTTGCTGAGACACTCAGTATTAAATCTAAATTTTGAGGCGTCTGCAACAGAGATGTGCTTTTTCTGTTTTCTATTGCCCTTACCACATGGATGCCTTATAATTGATTAGTATTTGATTCTCTTTGGTAGAGAAGGAAACAGACAAAAAGTAGTAGTCTTCACAGCATTTCAGTAGGTGAGAGGGGCTTCCCTGGTGGCGCAGTGGTTGAGAGTCTGCCTGCAGATGCAGGGGACACGGGTTGGTGCCCCGGTCTGGGAGGATCCCACATGCCGCGGAGCGGCTGGGCCTGTGAACCATGGCCGCTGAGCCTGCGTGTCCAGAGCCTGTGCTCCAGAACGAGAGAGGCCACGAACGAGAGAGGCCACGACAGTGAGAGGCCCGCATACCGCAAAAAAAAAAAAAAAAAAGAATAGGTGAGAGACCAACTATACCAGGCTAATTCCAGTTCTCTTAGCTTCATCATCAAACAAGCCAGGAAATGAGGTTCTCCCTTGCTTTCCCACTGCCAGCTCAAGTCTTCATTTGTGCCTTGACTGGTTTCTATTCAAAAATGTTCCCAGCTAGATTCCTGGTCTAGTCAGCATGTATTGATAATACATTTTGATGTCACTAGGCAAGTACCCATCATCAACATGAATTCACTATGTGCTTCTTAGGAAATAAACTGATGAAGGTTGGAAATCACTGCAAATCCTTTACTTTTTTCATGTGGTCATTCAATTTTTTCCCATTATTCTCACAAGATTGCTCTTGGCAGTATAGCTGAGGATCTATTGATATTAGCATTCGAAAACAAATCTATCTCTTGTAGTTTATAACTTGGTCATACCAATTCATTTACCTCAAAATTTTGGCATCATTCTTCCCTGACTGAATTTTTGCCATAAACTTTCATCACATTAGTTATGTAATGCTAGGAAAAATAATTCACAATCTCAGTTCATGGTACCTTTGTTTCTTTTTTTTTACACTTGTTCTCAGAAAATAAAATGGATGAATTTAAAACAGTAAATGAATAATCTGTAATAGTAATTAAAACATTTTTAGGTAGTTAAGCATTCTATCAAAAGAAAGTCTAAGAGTTCTCATCAGAAAATTTTCAAGAACCAAAATCTACTTGTGTTTTGAGAGAATTTTTTCAAGCAGTTTGCTACCTCATCTATACAAGAGCCTGGTTATGTCCTTAGGAGTCACTTCCAAATCATAGGACTTATTTATTCTTCACGTCATCAGTAACTCTAAAAATTGCCAAATGCCCACAATACAGTAAAAATGCAATGTATTCATTTTTAGATACATTTCCATTTTGATGGATTTGGGAGATTTAGCGTTATTTTGAAATTATATACTTCCTTCTTAGACTATGAAAAAGAGGCTTCTCATCATTATTTTGGAAATATGAAAGCAATGAGTGGCAGCAAGTTAATGGCTTCAGTATTCAAGTTTAAAGCAACTTAACTTACCTTCAACTTAACATCCTGTGAATTATATTTCTTCTCTTCTACTTAATGTAAGCAGAGACATCATCCTTCCACACTCTAAAAACCTCGTTGCCCACCTGTACCTCTGTGAGTCTTTCCTTTCTTTGCAGTCTGTGAATAAACTGGCCTGCTTTGTCTTAACAAAGCTAGGCCAGACATAGGCTAGCCTTTTGACTAGAGCATTTAAACACTGTAGGTTGATTTAAGAGGCATAAAAATGTATAACCAGCAACATCATTGGCACAAAGGAATTGCCTGGTTGAACAGGTTGGAGCTGTATCTGAAACAGACCTTAATAGGCTAGAGTGATTTTCAAAAGATCTGACTAGTTAGGGACACCTGGTGTAATAAGCAAGCACTGCATAGAAATGAGTGACTGGACACAGATAAAAGGTCTAATGCATTAGCGATAGGTAGCAGGAATCCAGGGAAAGAGGGGTGAATGAGAGCATAGAACTTTAGATTAACCAGAGGCCTACATGGAACAAAACAATTAGAATGCTAGAAGATAAAACCAGATAAGACGATCCATGTGGGATCACACGGCATACCAAGCAGCACAGCCAGTGACAAGAAACGTTTTCGTTTGAATCAAGGTCTTAGCTTTGGCCTCAGGACAAGTCTGGATGTGAATTTGTGGGGTGGCCTGTTCACCCTTCTGTGCTCTTTTATGGGGAGCACATGGGAGTCATTCATCCTTCTGATCCTTGGCGTGAAATAGCCTGGATAGAAGCTAAATCCAAGAAACAGTTCAGCTTAAGATCTTGAAGGTTTTAAACTTCAAATGTGATCCATAGCTCCAAAACAAACAGAGCTGGAGACAGCCCCACTTGGCGCCGCATCTCCAGCTAGGTTTCTATGGGTATTTCTCTCCCAATCGACCCAATTCCATGATTCCCCTCCTTCCCTGTCCTCCTTGCCCCTTTTCCCAGCTGCTCTCCTTCGCTCCATGACAAAAGGAACAGAAACAAAAGGTATTATAGCTAAGCTAAGGGACTTGTCTGAAGCCACTACTTGGAGTTAGTAATGAAACTCAGATTTGTTTCAGTTCTATTCTCAGGACAGATTTAACTCTTACATGATCTTAGGAATGCAGAAATGGCTAGAAGAAACATCATGAAGAATTTCCTCTTATGTACCAAAAAATAGTATAGATGCTTAGAATACAAAGACAAAAGATGGCCGAGTGCACAAAGTGATGTCTGCTACCCTCAGGAAGTAATGTTTATAGATTGCCCACCTGCTCTGCACAAAGCACCACGTTGCTCAGTGCAGACAATGAAACGAGGCACAAGACAACAATAGCCCTGCCCTCACATTGCTTATGCTTTAGTTGGGGAGATAAGAAATACACATGAAAAAGGAGTGTTTGTTGTAGGTTTTGAAGAGTCAAATAAAACTTAACATTTACTGAGGGACTTTATGTCATGCATTGTTGCAATTGCCTTATATGTCTTAATTAATTTATTTAATCAACATAACAGTCCTATGAGGTTATCTCCATTTTATAAATGAAGCAAAGGTAGGTCGAGTGATTTGCATGGGCTCACCTAGCTAGTGTTTGGTGGAACCAAGATTTAAACCCAGGCCATCCAAATTATATTTACCTTTATATCTATGTCCAGATCTAGATCCAGATCATCTGCCATAAGGTTTGAAAGGCAGAACTGGTGGCTGAAGGCTGGAAGAGTCAGAGAAGCCATGGGTGTTGTCCATGAGTTAGACATTCAAAAATATGTGGGGAGTTTAGGGAAGGACAGGCCAGAAGCAGAGGCACCAACTCAGAGGCCAGGATACAGCAGTCGAGGGACAGGAAGGCACCAGGGACTGATAGTGCTTTGGTGTCAGAGTATTTTAAGTTCTAGTCCTACTGCTGTGCTCAGTCACTGGTGGGGCTTGGATAAGATCCACAGGTTTCCTATAAAATGGAAATGGTAATAATAATAATAAGTACCTATCCTGCCAGGTTAGTGGAAATATTCTCCAAGATGACATGTAAAAGTGTCTAGCCTCTTATTTATAATTTATTTTAATTTTGTGTGTGTGTGTGTTTAAAATAGTGAATAAATTAGCCAGGAGTAGCAAGTTCATACTGGGGAGTGAAAGCAGACAGTGGGGAGATTCTGATCTCCCCACATTGTGGAGGATTCTGACTTCAGAATTATCCATTTAGCAACCATTGAAGGCTGTGAGTGAGAACTCAATCTGGCTATACCACTTCTGTGCAATAGAACTGCTATAAATAAGTCAATCCCTTTGATTTAGGGGATAGAGAGTAAACACCATGGGAAAGTATTCTAGAAGAAGAAATGAAGCAATGGATACGGAATATGTGAATTTTTTCTATAAAATTCACTTGTTCATTCACTCAAAAATACTCATACTCATTGGATATTGGATACTAGGCACTCTTCAAGGCTTGCACATACAACTGGGAACAACACAGTGAAAATCCTTATCTTCACAGAGCTTATATTCTATAATAACTCTTTATTAATATAAAGATTATATATATTCAAAGATAAGAATTACAGATGTCGAAGAAAGTGAAGTGTGTTAGAACAAGATATTTTCAAAGCACATCATATGATTTCTCTTTAACCAGCCACCCAAATCTTATTCATCCCTGCTTCATCTAACCTTTCTATGCCTTAGTCTGCTTCAAACAGAAGCACTAACATCTTTTTACTGTTTTAAATAATGTTCACAGTCTCCCAGTTGTATCCAAACCAATTTATAATGTTGTTTTTTTTTCTGCCGCTGGATCTGAAAGCTCCCGCACATTGCTTGCTAGCCTCTTGACATCCATCTAACTAGCTCTCCTCTCTCCTGAGATACAACAGCCTTGCTCTTCTTAGGAAAAGCCTTAAAACACCCTTCTACATACTTGCAGTGACTTCATTCCCTCCTTTTTATGTCATCTACTGTATAGGTTTATTCTCATCTCTATACCATTTTCTTAATCAATTATGAAAGGGTTCCTTTGAATGTTGAGAAAGGACTCTGAGTACCTCTTTCTAATGCCTCATGTTTGAAGTTTAGTTTCAGTAAAAGTTATGTTGCATAGAATTACTTAATGTTACTCCTGAGCTAGTCCAGCATCCCTGTCTTTTTTAAACACTTTCTTTAATAAGGACTTTTGCCTGTTTTCCTCTTCATTAAAGAAAACTAAATAAATTGCTGTTGTTTTTTCATGTAAGGGACTATAGTATTGAAAGATGATATTTTTCAAATTAAAGAGTATTTAAGCACCAAAGAAGCTGAAATTATTAATGATGAAAATGAACTAAAAGACACAAGAGCATCCACTTTGTGAAGTTACATTATCTAATGAGACATAAATACATGAAGCTATAAAAATAAACACCATTTCTGTGTCTCTTCCATTCTGTCTTTTTATTTTAGGACTTTGAGCAGTGCCTGGCACTTAAAAAAGCACTTCATAATAATCATTGAGTTGAATGATCTCTCATGCTCACAACAGCCCTGTAAAATGGCCTCTGTTACAGATAAAGAAACAGAGGCGCAGAAATTCAGATTGGAGAGCCACGAGTGGTGATGTCAGTGTTCGAACCCAGAATTCTGGACACCACCACAGTAAATAATTAAGTACTAAACTTTGCAGTTCAAATTTTGAGTGTCTCAGGAATTTAACAATGGGGAAAGACAATGTAAGTGGCAATGGTGCGTTGTGACTTTATTGAAAAGGTATGCTTATGACTTGTCTGTAATTGTAACCCCTTTGTCCTTTCCTAACCTCACTAATGTATTTTAGATTACTTAAATGTCTGGTCCCCAGTGCAGTGACAAATGCATTTTTGAAAATTAGCAGTCATTTTATTTGGATCCTGGCATCCCTAAATGACTCATCATCATTTTGCACATTCTCTTCATTCCATAATGTTGTTTTCCTCACCTTGAATGTATTGACACCAATTCATTTTGCCTTGACATTGGCATTAACAGGGAAATGGCTTTGTTTCATCCTGACGTTATAAAATCACCTCCCAAGACTTGGTTTGACATTGTCAGGAGGTGGTTATGGTGACAGCAAGGCCACAGAAGACAAGAGTGAGTTACAGTGATTCCCAGGGAAAAAAAATCATTAAGAAATTTACTGCTGTGTGATTTCAGTAGCTATTTTTCATACTTAAATATCCCTGCTGTTTAAAAATCCTAAGGGGGCTTAGACCGTATTTAGAACACTCCTGCCAAGTATATATAGGAAAAATTAAGTCTCTAAGGAGACATTTGGCTATAGCTCGACAAACAGGAACCCCAAATTATATTTTAGCTTTACAAAGTGCTCAAAGGCATTGAAATTCTGTCTCAAAAAAAAAAAAAAAGAAAAAAACCCCAGCATGTGAATTAATGGCACAATTATCTCCTTTCAGCCACAGATACTTGAATATCTTAATGCCAAATATCAAAGGCCTGTAGTATGGCTCTTCCTCCTACTCAGAATGTGAACTGTTTTACAGATCTGTCTTCAGCATTGAATGGGGCTGTATGGATTGTCTTTTACAATTCTTAAAGAACACCAAGTCCTTTTTCTTGCATTCTTCTAAGTGCCATGATGATCTCTCACCTCCACCCCAGTGCCACAAACAGCTCCATCTGCACTTTCCTTTAGCCTGTTTTCCAAATTTAACTAGTCACGTTCCAATTAAAAGAAACATGTCACTAAATTCCTTCAGGGCCATGTTTCTTTACCGTCATATTACCCACAATGCCAAGATTATGGGAGGTAATACGTTGTGACTAATGAAACATGAAGGGAATGCTTCTGATCTTTTAACGCATCTGCCTACCCTTGCTTCTTCCCCTCCCTCCATCCCTTCCCAAAGCATATATTGTATCATTAAAGGAAAAAACCCCAAACTAATCACCATTCTCTTCTAGCTAATATTCTTCATTATGGAATCACTTATGAGAAGCCCTGACAAATCAAGACATACAAGCTGAGCTGCAATGTCAAAGCTGACCAGTGATTTTTCGGTGTGTCCCTAGATAGCTTCCTCCCATTCCCCGCCAAATATCTATCCCTTCCCTTAACTCCAGAGCATGTGTTAACCCCAGCTTAACTCTGCCTCTCATGCTCAGCAGAAGCCTTACCTCCCACTCCACGGAAACTGAAAGGAGGCCACCAAGGAAAAGTTCCTTCTACTTCCTGCTCTCCAACCTATGAGCTGTACATCCACTTGTATTGATATCAGCCTACTAATAATAGATTTGTATCCACCACTCAGAAGGAGGCAGAGAACAAAGGATGAATTTTATTTACTTGCTTAATAAATATTTATCGGGCATCTATTTGTGCCAGGGACAGGGCTGAATATTCATGATACAGCCACAATGAACAGGTCACAGATATAGTTCAGACATGTACAAGTGTAGCAGGTATGAGTCTCCCACAAACTCAAGTAGTATGAAATATGCTTTCTTTAGGTTAAATCTGACTATGAGCCCCTCTACTGGAAAGGTGGTGGGAAATTCAATTACAGTCCTCACTATGGCTTGATCCTCAAATGTAAAAATGTCCCCTCATTTTGCATCAGTCTGCACTAGTTCACAATGAGATGGCCCTTGGGCTACAGATCACTTTAGCTCAGGAGACCCTACTGGTTCCCTTCACACCTGAGGCTGTACAGTGTTCTGCAAGGCAATGAATCCTAGTGTCTAAGTCTCTCTTATGAGTATAGGATTGTGTATGATTATAAGATTGTGTATGAGTGCAGGATGGTGTATGAGTGTAGAATTGTGTATGAGTATAGGATTGTGTATGAGTATAGGATTGTGTATGGGTATAGATTGTGTATGAGTATAGGATTGTGTATGAGTATAAGATTGTGTATGATTATAGGATTATGCCTTTCCTGAGATAGTTTTTGTAGACATTTAAGATAATTGGTAGTTTGACTAGAAATACATATTAATAACAAGTACTGAAATGTGGCAAAATGTGGTCACATGATTCATTTATTGAAATTACCTTTATCATCTCAGTAAAAGATACTTTTATTTTCTCAAGTAAAATTCTTTTTATTAACACTTTTAATATTTTCAAAGGATTATACATTTATTCCAGGCAGTTTGGAAAGAGTAAAATGTATAAAGATGAAAATTAAAGTTACTGAAATCACTTGCACGCCTACCAGCCAGAGATGAGCACTGGTCACATTTTGTTAGACTCTGTCCCAGTACTTTCTCTAAAGTTTATTTTACAAAAGGTACATGGAGAGGTATATGTCTGTACTTTTGGGGATCACACTAGGTAAATATTTGTACTGCTTTCTCTTCTGACATAGTGACATGTACTTTGAAATGGTGGTTTATACCCTGATGTATGTTGCCATCGTGTGTGACTATGCCTCCCAATGAATGCCATCTTTCGCCTTGGGCAAAAGAGTAGAGGTTGCACCTTTTTATTAAACTAGACACGTGCATTTTCTGATACCAGATGAGAAACTCTGTGATTTCACAGCACCATTTTTATGAGCACCTTGCCTGCGTCTGTGTCTGAAGGTGTTGACCTAAATAGGATTTCAATACATCATTAAAGATCGCTTTAGGAAAGGTGCCCAGCCTTTGGCTTGTGGGATTCTCAACGAATTAATTATTTCTCAATATCAGCAAAGGTTTTTTTTCAGTTTGCAACAGCTAAAAACTCGGGGGGTGTTTGGGCAGTGCCTCTAGCTCCTACATTCGAGTCACCTGTTATCGCATTCACGCTAGCTGGGTTACCGCATACTGCAGGCATAGGCTTCTTCAAATGAATATGGCTTTCTTATGATGTTTTGAGTAGAATTTCCTTTGATTGGACAAGAGCAAGTGTCACTCCCATAATCAGTACTTTGATATTAGATGAATAAGGATAGAATGGCTGCTCTCTAATGTCAGAACCTGCTGTACTAGATTATCCAGACATGTCTGTCCACCTGCTGAGAGCTCCACATTGTTCCCTTCAGCCCCTTTAGTTCTGCTCCTTGGCCTCATTACACTGAAACAAAGTAGGCTGGATGCTGTCACACGGGGATCATGCCACCGGCATCACTGTCCCATGATGGATACAGGCACAGACAGGAGTATAGGTTGAGAGCAGGAAAGCAAGGATGTTTTCACTTGATGGCTCCCAGGTTTCAGTTTAGATAGATACTGTATCCCCTGCTTTACCATCTCAGAAGCTAAAGGTTGGCCAAGGGGCAGTACCCCCCTGGTATTCTGAAAACACACCTTATGTACTCTGATTGGTACAGGAGAATGCTCATTGAATGCAAGTATACAAGCCACCTTTGAGAAAACAGGCACTGCTGGTCCAATCTGACCTTGCAGGTACACAGCAGTTGAATTCAAATATTCAATAACTGCATGTTTAACCCCATGCTGTCTCAAGATTCATATCTACAGAGGACATATACCGATGATGTCTTTGAGTGAGGAAATTTACTTCCTTTTCACTTCAAGTACCTTGCATTAGATACGTAGTGATTAATTCATTATTCTGGCAGATGTAAAACTAAGCACCCTGCTCTTCCACTCTGAGCTTCTAGCATTAGGAGAGATTGGGAAGGTATTGAACATTAACAAAGTATACTTAGGTTGTGTTTTATATTTTTTAAAGCACCACCACATAATTCTTCTTGAAGCTCCCAACAACTGTGAGGTCGGTGAATAGGACAAGTGTTATTATCCTTACTTTAGAAGTGAGGAAAGAGAGGCAAAAGAGGTTAAACGATTTCCCCAAGTTCACCCAGCCCATTAACCACAGAGACCAGACTTGAGTCACAAGCTCTTCACCTAATTCTCTTCATACCACCTCATGCTTTTAGTGAGGAGAAAAACTATCTCTGTTCAGTGGGGCACCAGCAGGTAAAACCGATCAAGCCAAGCAGCCACCTAAGTCATCACCAGGACTATAATATTGGAGAAGTCCAACTGTTATCATGTATTTGATGAAAAAGAGGAAGAATTCCTCACTCTTTGCCTTTTAAGATGATAGGCTTTCCATGAGAAATATTCATGCAAATCACAGAGCTCAAGAGAACTTTAGAAACACCTACTTCAAACTCTTTCTCTAACTTTATAGCTGTCACTAGAATGTGAGCTCCACAGAAGCATCTGCATGGTCCGTCTGGCTCACACTGTGGGCCCAGCATCTAGAACAGTACCTGATTGCATGATGGATGGATGGATGGATGGATGGATGAATGGATGGATGTCACTAAGTGGTTTCGTGTTATGTCCAAGGCCTTACAGCAGAGTGATGACTAGAACTCAGGTTTTATGACTCTTAATCAGTGATTTTTACCACTAAGCCATATCCCCAATCATGGCCAGACATAAGTAAGAAAAGATAGGAAAAATGTACCTAGAATTCCCCAAAAGCCCATTAGACAACAGCCCATAAAGTTTCTTCTATATACTAGGAGCTAACCTGTAGATTCAGTTTTACCTCTCACATCTCACAACTTAGTAAAACAGCCGCCAAGGCTGAATAAATGGGTCATAATCACAGCTCTTCATCTCCCTGCCACAGACTCTCAAATGCCTAAATCAGAACTGAATGTTGCACACATGCCTTTGTTATTAGCCTGTTTGGTGGAGGTTATTTGCTCTTTGACGTTTCTTTGAAAAGGACGGGAACATTTGGAACATCTTTCCCTCAGCAATCCTAGGCTTGTTTCAGGTGGTGAAGGTAGAGGTCACTTTATTAATACAGCCATCAAGGAAGGCTGTCATGGTAACACATTGCCTCGATTCCTTGAAGTGCGGGAGACAAAGCCAAAAAGAGAAACTTTCAAGTCTATAAATACAGACCCAGCATTGCTCAAACCTAGCAGCTCACTGACAGGGCAAACCTAAATGTATAGCTTTGAACAAGACCCAAAGAGAAGAAAGAAACCTTCCCTGTGGTAACGTAATGGGTTATCATGACTATAACAGGAATAAGTGACCCTTCAGGTCATAAAAGAAAAGAAGAATAGAACAAGTAGCTATACTAAGTCCTGGCTGGTGCCCTCTTTGCACATTTTGGTTCCCTGTCTAGGTCTGCTTTTCCATACCTTCCAGAAAGGACTAATAGAGGTAAAAGGAATCAAGGTCTTATAATTCACATTTTGACAATAGTTTGCAGTTTAGGAGGAGGCAAAAATGAATGACAATCAAGAAACTTACAAAAAACAAGTTGAAGGAGCAAATGATTTAGCCACATCCCTGTGACTCTCATTATCCAAGCTAGAAGAAAAATTAAAAAAAAAGTGAAAGAAGGAGGAAGAAATGCTGCTTGTCCCTATTCTTTCACTGTGAAAATTCCTAGTGTTTTTATAAACTTGTAGCAACTGTGGGAGTTTATTTATCTACTATGGTGGCTGGCTTACTGAAGCTATGATCAGGGCTATTAGAACACCTTGCTGACTTCAGCCTTTCCATCAGGGTTCCACACTTCATCTTTTTGCAACATAACTCTGTTTGGGTGTAACATTAATACTATAACCTTATCTATCAAGGGCCACAGATTATCTTGGTTTGAAAGCATTCCTAATATTGAAACATCACGGGATTATAGGATATGTGGTGTGATATTGGACACACCATAATAAATTTATTTCTATCAATAGTAAAATGATCCTTTAGAATATAGTCAAGCTATTACCAAAGTAGTATTAGCTTTTTCTGTATCTAAGGATTATATTTTATTATAATAAAAAGAATTGTGTCTAGCAAATAACAATTCATATCCAATACTAGGTCAAGTTTTGTGTAAGAGATTTAAAAATGAACCTTCACTATTTATTGAGATAGCACATTGTTAATTTGTCAAAAGCAATGTAGAAAGAATCGGGACATGCTTACTGTAAATACTTAACAAAATAAGGTCAGCGTTTTCAGTTTGAGGCAAATCCACACTGAAGGGCACCAAATAAATAAGTGATAACTGCAAATGCTTATTGGGTAGAAATCCCTAGTTGGATTTTTAATCTACAATGCTATGCAAGATGAAATGGAGATAATGTCAGGAGTTTGTAAATGGGTGTTTATCCTCATGCCAGTTCTATCAACTGGTGGTAAATGCCTGAAACTGTTACCAAGTCCAAGCTCACATTGCTTGCTACACAACAGGCCAATAAATTGAGAGAGGAGCTGTTGGGGCAAGGAATAGCAGCTTTATTCAGAAAGCCAGCAAACTGAAAAGATGGTGGACTCATGCCCCAAAGAACCATCCTGCCTGTGTTAGAATTCTGGCTTCTTTTATTCTAAAAGGGGAGGAAGTAAAGTCAAATATTTCCTGGTTCTGGTCAGCCTCTGGAACGGATGTGTTAGTTTCTTCCTCCCTGCAGTCACTCACAGGTGGGCCTGGTCGGGATGTTTCCTGCGAGCTAAACAAAGGTATTTTAGCTTAACGCTCATTACCTGGGAGACAGGGTTCCCAGAGATGGGCCATTATGTATAACTTCAGCTTATAGGTGACATCCCTTTAGTGATTAGCTTGTAATAGAATACAAAATGTTCTTATCACAAAACCTTGTGTTGAAAGGAATTCTGAAGTTTAGTGCAAGAGGATGCCATGATTAAGTAGCTATGTTTTCTACATAGAGGAAGAGGAAATCAGAGCATATGCAACATATTTGCCTTTCCCAAGCTAGACCTTGATATTTTTGGTATTTTATGTATGAGCTGATTTGTATTTGGAGCTCTGCCAGAATGTGTTGGAACTCTAGAAGATGTGAAATTTAATGCTATCAACAAAGCCCTCCGCCCAGTGTGGTATGAAAACAGATCAGTTGGTCAATACAAATGAAAGTCTACTGAGGATCTACAGAGGAGTTACTTATGTTGTCTTGGGGAGCATAGAGTGCATTTCACACTGTGCAGCACATTCACTGCATTTCTCCTGACTGTTCTCTTCTATGTGAAGAGCAGTAATCTGTAAATTGGGAGACCTGGATGCTAGATCTAGAGCTACCCTTGTTTTCGGTTTCCTCGTCTAGAGCTTGTCTAGATAGTTTTTGAAGTTTCCTCAAGCTTTGATTTTACTATTTCTATCAGAGCAAGGTAGGATGAATTACATGACAAGGGTGATTTTGGTTCCTCTTTAATAGTGAGAAATACTAAATGGTCTGTCTTAGACCATTTAGATCCCAGTCTTCTGATTTAACTCTCCCAGGAAGATAATCTGCTCTTATATTTCAGCTTTGAGTACTACATTCATCTTAATTCCTATGGTTCTACACCTGAACACTCACTCTCTCTGATCTAAAGTCACCAAGGCCTCTTCATTCTCCTTTCCTCAATATACATAAGGACAACTGCCCATCTTCTTTGCTGTGGCTGATACCCTGATCCAGACCTTCAACCTTTTATCACCAACATTAATTGAGGAGTAATTCTTTGTTTGGTGGGGGAGGAGCCTGCCCTGTTTATTGCAGGATATTTAGTAGCATCTCTACCCACTAGATGCCAGTAGCATGCCCTCCCCCGAGGTGTGACAACCAAACACATCTCCAGGCATTGTCAAATGTCCCCTGGAAGACAAAATTCATCCACTGTTGAAAACTACTACTTTAGACTGACAACCAAAGACCTCTATTAAATGTTAATTCCTCAAATTCCTCCAATCCTTTCTCTATTCTAAAATCCCTTCTGCCAGATTCTATCAAGAGCATGCAATGCTTATTTTGTGTATTTCCTTTATCCAGCTCAAAGTGCCCTTCCTCTCATACTCTTCCCATCTATTTATTCCTAGATACAGCCAACCACAGCAGGAAGACTTCTATGATTAATTTTATAACCTCATTTCATCACTGCATTTTGTTGAGATCTTTTTTTCTCAGCATCCTTCCTGGTCTTTCTTTCTCTGCCTATGGCTTAAATGCTGATATTCCTCAGGGTTCTGGCTGCAGTCTTCATTTTGACTTAGTCTATATTCTAGCAGGATGAGGTCTTCTAATCCTTTCTCTTCACTTTTTGTAACAATGACCACCATCACCCCTGCTCCAAATCTGTATCTCCAAGATGAACTACCTCCTGAACTGTTAACTAGTTTTTCCAACTAATAACAAGACCTCTGCAGAAGAGCCTACAGATCCTTCCAAGTCAATAGGTCCAAAAAAAAGTTTATTTTCTTTCCTGAGCAAACATTTCCTCCAATCTTCTTTTCTTAATAAATTGCATTATGATGCATCCAAATGCCAAAAACAGGAACCTCAGACTCTCTCTTACCTATTTAAAATAACCTGTCTCCAAATCTGTTCCTTCTTCCTTCTCCCCATTGCTCTAACCCAGACCAAGCCTATTCTATTGAAGTATCTGGTCACCTTGCCTCCAGCCTGTCCTTTCTCAGGTCTAACCTCACCTTTTCTCCCCCTTTAAATCACCACCCTGCCCATAGGTCTTTGACAGCTTCCCATTGCCTATTATCTAAACTCTGTAGAATGTTACGTAGAACCTTCAGATACAGGCCATGCCATTCCTTCCTCATTCATCATTCACCAACATTTTCCATGTGTCTCTCAGGCTCCAATGAGAAAACTGAACCCACACTATGTGTTTCAATGGAGAGAGAGAATTTACTAAGGGGAATGGTTAAACAGGTGCTTTAGAATTTAAACATGAGAAGAGGACACTGAAATAACGCAGAGATAGTAACTGTGTAAGTAGGGAGCAGTTATCTCTCTTGGGCTGAGGAATTACAGGAAAGAGGATGGGGTTATTAGAAACTAACAGTTTGCGTATGGGGGGACACCAAGGGGGGAAAGCAGTGGGGCGGTGCCGCGGGGGGATGGTGGGATGAATGGGGAGATTGGGATTGACATATATACACTAATATGTACAAAATAGATAACTAATAAGAACCTGCTGTATAATAAATAAATAAAATTTTAAAAAGAAAAACAAAACAACAACAAAAGACCTCATGGATAATCCTCTCACTTCTATCTATAACTGATTTATCAATAAATAACTACTGATTAATGATTAAAAAGAAAAAGAAACTAACAGTTTGGAGGAGAGACCCCACAGATGTGGGACCCGTACCTCTTAGGAGGGGTAATGCCTGGCTGCTGCTATTACCTCTGAAATGCTAGGCAGGGGCCCCTTGGAGCTGGGGCTCAAACGTCTAGAGAAGGAATGCTGCCAGGTTGGTGTAGAAACCTCTAAGGGTGAGATTGACACTGGTTTTGAAAAGGCTGAGCCCCAGAACCAACTGCTGCTTTTGGGATGTAGGGCCATTGCTGGGGCAATACTCTTAGGAAGAGCCATGAATCAGGAAAAGGGAAATCTCTGCTTCCTTCCTCCTACCTTCTCTATTCCCTCTAGTGTGCCCTGTTGGCAGAAACCAGGAGACAGCTTGCAGGGTTTCAGCCTCAACAACAGAAGGAAAGGTGGATTTAGAGTTGAGAAACAAATGGTTAATAACCTGCACAATGTATTTTCACGTCTTCTTGCCTTTACTGATACAGTTTCCCCACCCATAATGTTCTTTCTACCAATATCTGCCTGATGCATGTCATTGTTCAAATACAATCTCCTTTCTATAGTCCCTTCTAGTCTTCCCCCAAATAATTATTTATACCAGCATCTGAGTTCCCCTAGCAGTTGGCAAATACTTCCTTTATAGTTTTTTTTTTTTAATATTGTGTCATAATTTCTTCTGTGTATGTTCATTTGTTTGTTTTCTGCAAAACTGTGAGCTCCTTTAGGGAAGGCAGAGTTACAGCCATATAGTCTAGCAGGGCACCTGGCACACAGCAGATGTTGATTGAGCTGGATGGAAATGATAAAAGCATTTTAATGAAATTAATATTAGATTATTTCTTGTATATATTTTATCTTCCCAACCAGATGTGAACCTTATAAGAGCAGAGATCATGCTTTCTGTTTCTTTTGTTTCTTTCATGGTGGTCAGTACAAGGTTTCATATGCTGAAGAAGAGCTCAGTGATGTTTGTTAACCACCTAGTTTATTCATTAAGCACCACAAATTTGATTCAAAATGACATGAAGGTGGAGCCTAAGTTTATGAATAGCAGGTAAGATTTGTAGTTAGGTTTAGATGTACTTCTAGCACATGATTCCAACAGAGAGATCTGTGCATATGGTAAAGTTCTGTATTTGTTGAATAGCACAATCAAGAGACCAAATGTAGTGTGTCTTAAAGTGAACTCTAAAGTAATTAAATATATTCCAGGTTTCATTTTTTCTGCTTATCTCTTACAGAAAACATATTACCCCAACTGATGTGATTATTAATCCTGGGTTACATCTGGTCCTTGAATATTTATTAAATTTCTCACAGACATCAACATCAAGTAGTAGATTATTTAAATGTAGGAAAGGTATTGAATTTTAACTTAATCACAAGCTTCTTGAAAAAAAGAAACCTCTGTTCAACAACTGATTTACATTCAGGTCCAAGAAGAAGAAAAATAGCTTTTTTTTTTTCTTAAGGGGAGTGATATTTAATTAACTATCGATTCCTTCTCAATTATTCAAGGCAAGCAATTATTGATATTGATGGAAACAATATTTCCCTATGTGTGGTGCCCAAATGAAAGGAAATATCCCATTCAGCTATCTGCTGCCTGGAACAAGAAATGCTGAGAATCTTTAACTTTAAATGGAAACAGTTATTTGGATCTGTTTATTCCATGTTGCCCCAATTAAACAGATATTTCTAAAGTGTAAGCAAAACAAAATCCTGAAAACCTATGTATGCTTTCCAAATTAACAACCACCAAAAAAAGAGGCTTTTTGTCAGTTTTGACCATGAATTTAACCACTCTACCCTCGTACGCTTTGCCTCAAAGCTACAGATCTTGACATTTTAAACCATGACTCATAAAATACCATAATTTGGGTCTAATATTCATGGTTTCTAAGCCACCCAATGAGAGGTAGCTTACATAATCATTAGAACCCCTGGAACACTACCTTGTATATCAATATTTTGAGCCTGAAGGATTTATAGGCCTTAATGGTCACTTCTAATGTTTACAGACAGCAAATGTGGGTACATTTGAAAATTATACCAATCCATTATGCAACTATATTAGAGGTCGCCAAGGAATTGTTGTGGAAGGTGGGAAAATAGGGCCCTGTTTAGGGCACTTTGTTATTAACTCTGTGAGCATCCACCACCATCTTTTTTCAGCTCCTTTGCACACAGAGCTTTAGCATGTTTGCATTTAAGAAGCTTCTTTTGAAGGTGACATACTATTGAACATAATTAATGGACAAGACAATATTCTCTATTGAACTATTACTTGTGAGATGAGGGTTTTTTTAAATACTTTACACTTGATAGTAATAGTAAGTGTGTGTGTGTGTGTGTGTGGTGTGTGTGTGTGTGTGTGTGTGTGTGTGTGTGTGTGTGTGTGTGTGTTTGTGTTTAATTCATGTGGTATCCCTGGGGAAATTTGACTCTGACATTTTTAAAAAATGAAGAATGTTATAATTTATAAGAAGCTACTTTTTCTGCTCTGCACCCTGCCCCACCCCCCGCTTCCAGAGTGGTTCTATATATTAAGTGCTTAAGCAGCATATGTAGCTGGCAAGTGTTCTTGGCTTTTTTGCTCTTTGGTGTTGTTTTAATTTCTCTGTGTTCTATTTATCATTCTGCTAAATCAGTGAAACCTTGATTATCTAAAATAATAGGAGGCATTGAATTAATGAGGATAACTAGTTTTTTGAATGAATAAGAAATTATTAGAGGTGCAAGTTACATGACAGGGACTGTGAGTGAATTTTAGTATCTGAAATTGCTTGCTTGATTTATTCCAACTGATTCTATAAATTGATGGACACAGTGAAATTTTGATAATCAGGGTTTCACCATTGCATTTATTATTATTCCTGGAAATCAAGGTAACCTTGGACTCTACTTGCTATATTTACAAGGCAATAAATATCCTAATAGGCTGTTAGGGGCAAATGGGACTGCTCTTCCTCACATTCCTCCCATGAAAAGCTTTCTCTCTGCGGATCTGGCTGCTGCCTCACCGGGAGCATGCTGCCTGCCCCCTGCCCCATGCTTGCCCGTGGGTTCCTCCTGCCTTTCTGCATGCAGCCCTGGAATCACCTGCAGGGAGAATGGCCTACCCCTTAGAGGTTCTTGGTCATTTTAGCAATACTGCTTTGCATTTTAATTCCGTTCATCTGGCCTCAAAGTTCTGCATTCTTGTATCAGGCACTATCCTTGAAACACCCTGGAGGTCACAACAGGTCCCAGTTCCATGAAGAGAAGATACTGCCAAACCAGGAGTATCACATTACTTTGTATTTGATAGCCTGAAATGGACAATGATAATATCCAAGATTGCAGCAAAAATCTATATGAAAAGAATTAATATGATCAAAACAAAGGCAGCAGACTACATGTGTTTGGAAATTGGAGTCACGTGCTTAGTTTGCGGAGGGGAGGGGGGAGCGCAAGATCGATAGAGATTTTTTTAAAGCTGAAAACACGATGTAGCAGATGAACTTAAATTGATTCTGCTTCTCCTCCCCGCGCCCCCCTCCCTCGTTCTGCAGCGAATGTCTGCGACAACGAGCTCCTGCACTGCCAGAACGGAGGGACGTGCCACAACAACGTGCGCTGCCTGTGCCCCGCCGCGTACACGGGCATCCTGTGCGAGAAGCTGCGGTGTGAGGAAGCGGGCAGCTGCGGCTCCGACTCGGGCCAGGGCGCGCCCTCGCGCGGCTCCTCCGCGCTGCTGCTGCCGCTGGCCGCTCTGCTGGGGACAGCCGGCCCCCTGGCGATCTAGGCGGCTCATCCAGCCACCAGACGGGTCCGGCCGGGGGAAGCAAATACAGCCCCAGCATTTGCTACTAACGTAGGAAACCCACCCTCAGACCCCCCCACTCAAACGCAGTGTACAAACTAAGAAGGCCCAACTGAACTAAGCCATATATAACAGCCGTGGACAGCACACCGGAGTCAAGACTGGTAATTTCTGACTCCAGAGGCGTTGGCAGCTGTTGATATTATCCCTGCAAATCACATTGCCCGCTGCAGAGCTTATCGCCGATTGGAAAGGCTGTGACAGCCCCCCAAAAGGAACGACAAAAAACAACAACAACAAATCAACCAACCTAAAAACATTTGCTACTCGCACGTGGTGTGCCCCCCCCCCCGCACCACCCGGCCCCGTGTGTGAACCAACCAAACTGAAGCATCCTTTGCTGGCAGTGCATTGTGGGTCTAAGGAAGTGTGTTACAAGCTGCCATACTGGCCTGCTTCAGTCCCTGAACCCCTTCCAACCTGTGCTTTGGTGAACGTTGCTCTGTAACCCTTGTTGGTTGAAAGATTTCTTTGTCTGGTGTTAGTAATGCACATGTGTAACAGCCCCCTTCAAAAGCTCAAGCCAGTCGTACCCCGTATATCTTAGCAGCACTGGGTCCACCCAGTGCTAGCACACATCCACTGTCCAAGAGCGGCTGTAGGAAAAAAAGAGAAAGTGTATCTATCCTTTTGTATTCAAATGAAGTTATTTTTCTTGAAATACTGTAATAGGTAGATTTTTTGTATTCTTGCCAATTTGTGTTACCAGACAATCTGTTAATGTATCTAATTCGAATCAGCAAAGACTGACATTTTATTTTGTCCTCTTTCCTTCTGTTTTGTTTCATTGTGCAGAGATTTCTCTGTAAGGGCAACGAACTTGCTGGCATCAAAGAATATCAGTTTACATATATAACAAGTGTAATAAGATTCCACCAAAGGACATTCTAAGTGTTTTCTTGTTGATTTAACACTGGAAGATTTAAAGAATAAAAATTCCTGCGTAAACGATTTCAGGAATTTGTATTGCGATTTCTTAAGATGAAAGGAGCAGCCACCAAGCAGATTCACACTCGCTTTACTGATTTCTCAGTGGACTGAATACACTCAGCTGATGAATTTAGTAACCAGAAAGGTGGATTGGTGTTCACTAGCTTGAACAACTTCTGCAAAATATGAGACTATTTCTACCTGGGAAAAATTATAACAGCAAAAAAAAAAAAAATCTAAGTGATTGCCAAGATTATGCCAAAGCCTGTTGGCAGAGTACTAAGAGACTTTTATTTTTAAGTCATGCTATTTTCACAGATTGATGTGATCATGTGACTCTAGGGATGCTGATCTATGTATCTTTCCAATTACAGTGTTTACATGGAGTATCATAAGAGGCAACCTGGGAAACCAGGAAAGTCGCAGGGAAATTGAGTGATTAGCAATTTGACTTTGAATATATTCAGACTAAGTATTTACAGAAATATCAAAATATACAGCAGCAAGTAGACATAACTGCTGTTTCTGAGAATAAAGTTTGTTTTAAGTACTGCCCAAGGTGTAATCAATTCTTGTTTCTGCCTTTTATTAGGCCAATTACTGTGCAAAACAGCAAGGCAGGGAGAGGAGGGGAGAAGCGCTGCAAAGTTTCAAAGTGACTAAAACAGTGTGTATTCCATTCCCAGCACACTGTTGTCCTACAGGTTACAAATGTGTTAGCAGCAGCATCTTCTGGCATCAAAAACAGTTAACAGCCCAAGCCAGAGTCTGAAGGACAGTGAAGTCTTACATGACTTGGTAGAGCAATAGCCTATGATGGTGTTAGGTCGGAAGCCCACTTCCAGTCTGAATTCTTCACCCTCCTGCCACTCTTTGCTGAAATTGGGGTAGGGGGAGTCTTCTGATAAATATCCTCGGTAAAAACTAGACTAAGGAACAGCGTGTCTTATTGGTTTTGTTCCCAGAAAAACCAATTCAAAGAAGGCAATAAAAGGTAAACCGGTAATGCCTGTGCTGCCTGCCATCCCACGTCTAAGTCGATTGAATGTTTGTTATTCAAACCCACAGTCTCTTTTGATGTAAGAAATAAGAAAAGATAGAAATAAATTAGAGCTCTGGCTTAGTGCCGGCGTGGCCAACCAGAAACTGGAGATTTACATTAGAAGCATAAACAGCAAATTATATTTCAGGCTCACCAAAGACTACACATGAAATTGCCGATAACATACAGTTTGAGATTACTTATAATGAGGTGGATTTCTAATATTAAAATTGGAGTTGTCTTATAGTTTATTAGCACACACCAAAGGTAGCCTGTGTTATTTCCAGCAATGATGCACTTTATCATTACCCACTCATGGCTTTGTCACTATGCTCAGGAATCAGACTGCACATTTCAATACATGGTATTTGAAAGCTAATTCTAAAATTTAATGAAGACCTGATCTAAATCAATTCATCTGCATTTTATCTTTATGAAGCTATAAGAATCTAAATTGATGAGGCATATCTTGCATTCATTGTATTTAGATATAGTTTTCTGAATTTCCTAAAGTGATGTGATCTGCTTTTAATAAATTCACTTTTAGGTATATAACAAATGGAAATGAAATGTTCTTTTTCATCTGGATTCTCAAATTCTTCTAAAGGGTGTATTACTTTGGTGAAACCCCAAATCAGTAGATTTTATTCATCTGCTGTTTTCTAGCATTCTTGCAAAGCTGGTTCCATCTACAGTATTATGTCTAAGGACAGGATTGGGGTGAAAAGTGGATACTAAGTTGTTCACATATTTAAGGTCCTAATTCTTGCTTTGTCTCTACTTGGATTAGCCCTTAGGATTGGTTAATCTATCAACTTTACCACAAATACAATTTCTTCCATCAACACCTCTGATGAACATAAAACTTCAAAGAAATCTTTGTCCCAAGGTTCAGCTATATAGAAAGTGTTGATATTTATAGGAACGTAATTAGACTGCCCTGTGATGATGTGGGATTGATTCATTTCTGAGCCTGTGCACAGGGTAGAGGGGGAACTGTAGTCCCAGAAAAGAGCAGCCCTTGCTTAGTGGGGCCCATTCTGACCCTCCTCCCATTTTGTCTCAGTAGCCAGGAACCTAGAATTCTGTCCTCCACCTATTTTTAGGGTGCATAAGCCTCTTCTGGGGGTCCAAACTCCTGAAGGCAGGCAGCATAATGAGTGCACATCCTTGAGTGCAAGAGGTGGCAAAGGGTGAATATGTATGGATAGATGAATGACTTGGGCCTGGGAGTATATGCTGGGGAATTCATACGCGAGTGAGAAGAGGCTCCTTGCAGTGAAACCCAGAGCTCAGGGATGGAAAAGAAGGGGCTAAGGGGTGGGAGAGAGAATAGGGCTGTCTCAGGGCCAGGGTCCAGTACAGAACTCTAAGCAGTCTAAAAGATTCTAAACCTATACCTGGGTTTCCGATTGTTATGAAAGTATTTGTGTTAAAACAGCAGAATGGAACATAGTGTAATTTAACACTATGTTAGCTTGATGTATAACTTTTAAATATTTAGACATGTGGCCTATGGGCTTCCATTGGTACTTTTGTCCTGGCCCCTGCCTGGTAGGTCTGCCTGGAGATGAACACTGCATGAGGTGCCCTTGAGTCAAATGACTAAATGAGTCAAATCACTTACCCAGGTACAGGTTGGGAGAAGGCATACCGGTCACAGTTCAACAGTTCCTATAGTTAATGCTGCACTTCACTCTTTCTCCAACCTGTGGCCTTACTGAATATAAGAACGTTTGGAGGGACTGGGGGCAGCTGTGAGGAAACCCTGAAATCAGATCTTTTGTCCCGTCATCTTCACTCTCCGCCATCAATAATCCAGTATTATTGGGATGTAAGGACCCCATATTCTGAGATGGGATGCTCTGTGTTATACGGGAAATGGGTTGTTGCACTTCACCTGTTGTTAAATACTAAATAAAATACCTATTTAACAGTTAATCTGCTCAGAGAGTTACACAGAATACGTGAGAACTTTGAACTACATGTTCTATATATTTGTTATGCATTGAATTCTATCTGTTTATGATCTGATGCAATTTAGAGCTTCAGCTTCTGAACTAGAATTTCTTACCCACCATTTTGATTCCCAGTCTTTACCAAGAAAGATGACAATGGTGACAGCAACTAAGCTGCATCTTAGAACAATCTGAATAACTAGGTAAAACTCTAGGATTTTTTTTTTTTTTTTTTAGAAAATCTAATTGGGCACCCTTAATGGCATATAGGAATGAAAAACACAGATAAGGAACACCCCTAGAGTGTGGATCCAAATATGTGGTTGTGAAAATTTCTTTCTTTGCCTCAGGAAATCAGGACTAGATTCTACTCAATTTTTTTTCCAAGAAATATCAAATGTCCACTTGGCATAAATATTCTGACAGTTCTGACCATTTCCATATGGAAGAATTTTTTTACTTTTAACTATGTTTTCCCTTCTTTTACACTAAAAGTAGTTTTTTCCTTTAGTTACCTAAAACAGTTGCCAATAAATTCTCAGCATAAACTGCACATAAACATAATGTCAGAAAGAGTTAAGAATGCCAGTTATAATATTTTGAAGTTTCACCAACAATCTTGGGAACATGGAGAATTTTTATTCTTTACAACACCTGGTAAGGTGTGACTCACATATTATCATGTTCATTTTGCATCTGAAGAATCAAATAACTAAGAAACAGACATATCCCTTGTATAAATCATGTTATTGCGTTTAACTAGAAAAGAGAAAACAACATGTGTGAAAACTTTATATTAATATTGAAAAATGCAGTTATTTGAGATCTATTATGGCAGAAAATTTCTACCCCTAATACATTTTTAGAGTAGGTCCTGGAATATGTCTACCAAGAAGACGTAAATGATTTTAGGGGGTGTTGTTTAGATTAATACAGTTGAGCATTTAACTATTGCTGGAATCCCCTCTCTGCCTTTTCCCATCACCCAAGAGCTCTTTTTAATTGACGACTGAATTAAAATGGAGTAGTAACATTTAAAATTATGTGATGTTTTTATTAACCTGAAATGATAGCTGGTAAAATGGGCCATTATTCTGCAAGACCTAATTATGTTAACACTAAAGATTTAGCTAGGCTGGCTGGAGCAAACTGCAGCAAATTGGAAATAAAAATAGTATCATTTTCTTAACCTAGTCTCATTTTTTCAGAGGTGTCGCTTTTAACTATTATTTAATTAGTGAACTATGAAATCTATGGGAAAAAGAACCTGACTGGAAGAGAGAAAAAAAAATAATTACCACCCCTCCTACATCTGTCTGAAAAGACGCCAAAATTCCTGTGTGGCGAGAATGTGTCGTTATGTTAAAGACACAGTGTACCATGGTGTGTATCCTCTAGCCACGCTGCCCTGAGAGTACCACATTACAGCTTTGCTTTTACCGGGGGAAGTCATTGTAATCTAATAAAAGAAAGAAAATGGCAGAAAATCACACACCAGAAGTCCTGTTAAGAATAGGTGATTCTTTTTGCCCCAGACAGGCAAGAACATAATGTCATCTTTGTTTGTTTGTATTTTGCTCTGAAGGAGGGGTCACTCCTGTAGGGGTATGATTTTCCCTCTACCCACGTGAAACTTGGCAAGAAAACATTCTCCAAGGAAATAGCATTTTGCTATTTACCAGTCGTGCCTACCCCATGAAGCCCTTAGTAATCGTTTTGGCTTTCATGGTGTGACAAACACCTAAAGGCAAGAGATTAGTGGCATCACTCTTCGTCTCTTTTTCTCTCCCTTTGGAAAAAAAAAAAAAAAAAGGGTCCAAATATAGAATGATGCCGTTTGCAAGAATCCTTCAGTTAGTTGATGCCTAATTATGAAGACTCCAGCTAAATATTTAGTTTATTAAATTAATAGTGTGGCAAGTATTGGAGCAGCTTTACAACCACTTAAACTTGTGTTTACATCCTGTGTGATTACAATTCATAATTGGGAAAGCAATCAAAACTAAATGCATTCTGATCAATGGTTCCCATTCTGCAAATAGACCCAGCACAACACGTTACAGTGAGTGACTTAAAAGCGGGACTTCTGCATCTAGAGTTCCAACTGGACTTGGGAAAGACAATGGAGGGATTCCAGCACTGAAGTGCTTTAACTTAGGTGTAAGATTTTCTGTATAAGTGATTTTTTTTTCTGGGCAGAGGGTCTATTATACTCTCTCTCTCTTTTTTAATTTACAAAAGGCCTGAAAATATAAGGATAACTGCACTAAAACCTCAGATTAAGATTTACCCTAACTATGGAAGTTTTTTTTTTTTTTAAATAATAAACTGTTGAAAGGGGATGAGTGAAAATAACACGTTGGTACTTGAAAGCACGTATTTTCCAGCAATTGGCTCTTTTTTCATCTCCTACTGACCTTATCTCTCCTGAGCTGCTAAGGGCATCTATATTCTCTTCTGTAGATATATATTTTAATATGTTCATGTTTGTTCTGGAAGCCACATGAAGTAAAAGTGAAAATAACCTAGGTCAGGAGTGTAGTGTGAGTGGCAAATGATGAAAATGTCTCGGCAACTCTGCTATATTTCTCATGGCAGCATGTAGTATCAATGGACACTCACTTCCTCTGGGTCCCTGGGTCAACCTTCCTTTAAACTTTGAAGAATATTGGTTCCAATAAAGAGTCCCAAATAAAGCTCTTGGGAGAATCCGAATAATATAAATATCTGCTTTAATATGTTGATAATAAAAGCCTCATACCTCATAATCAGTTCCTATTAAATGATAACTAAATTCTGGCAATTGGATATATATCATTTTTCATTCAATCTGAATATGTACATATTTCTATGTAAATTCTCACTTTAATGCACACAACATATTTTCATTTACAATCACATACCTGTACTATTAAGTGTGGGCTATCTCTAATCAAAGGCAGATATCACTAGGTTGATTTGAGATTTGTCTATTCGAAGATGTTGCCACTGAGACTTAAATCCCTCCGCATTAGTCAGTTTCTGTCACCTGAAATATGAGCACACTCTGAAAAAGTCAGAAATAATGTGGGTTCTGATGCTGTTCTCAGGGTTGTGAGAAACACAACCACTCTGACTTCTCTGTTGCAGACATTTTACCAGAAAGGGCTCAAACTTGTACACACTTGTACATTTAAAAAAAATAAAATATGTGTGACACTGGAACACACTCAGGTTGAATGGCACAAACTTATTTTCCTTTTGGCTGGTTTGTTTCGTTTTTATGGTGACTCTCACTACAAGCATCAGATCAGGAGCAAAGGTCTTTCTAATTGTCTGTATGGTTCCCTGAGTTGGGAGCACTATTCTCTCTGTTCTGTTTGGGGGCCCTGATTTACATTCTCACCCTGTGCCCTAGACTTGTGCTATCCAAATCGGGAGCTACTAGCCACCTAGTGGCTTTTGAGTACTTGAATGTGGTTAGTCCAAACTAACATGTCCTGTGAATATAAGATACTCACCAGATTTCAAAGAGTACAAAACAAATGGGAAAAGAATGTGAATTATCTCTTTAATCATTTTCATATTGATTACATGTTGGAATGATAATATTTTGGACACACTGTGTTAAATAAAATATATTATTAGAATTGATTTTAACTGTTTCTTTTTCCTTTCTAACGTGGCTACCAGAGACACTTTAATCACATAAATGGCTCACATTATATTTTTATTGGACAGCTCTGCTCCAACCACCTAATTTTCCCATCTCTAAAATAGGGCTAATAGTATTCACTCTCCAGAGTTAATGTGAAAATCTAAGTGAGCTAATGAACGTGAAATTATTGGCAAATTGTAAAGTGTAGGAAGTGTCTAAGAGTGTTGATGACCATGATGGTGATAATCATGATGATATTTTCAAGTTGTAGTTCTACCTTTCTAGATTTCTCTCGAAATTTTCAGCCAGAGGTCTCACCAAAACTTTCTCTAAAAGTGCTCCAGGGCAATGAATGCAAGGTTTTAAAAGTTTTGAATGTGACATATGACCTGAACAAGAAGCTTACATTTAACAATATCAACAAAGAGAATACTAATGGTAGTAAAAAATCATAGTAATAGCAACCACACAGCTAATCTTTGATGAAAACCTTGAGCCAGGAACTGTGTTAAGTATTTTTACCATCTTTATTCTAAATAATGCACTGCGTTTCTATTAGTGCAGTTTATGAGCATATTGCTGACTCATTTTCTTTCTGCACACTTAATTGTTTCTAAGTTCTGTATGTAGACAATGAATGAAAGATGGCAAAATGTGACTTAGCAACAGCAACTCAGGGGACAAAGGCAAAATGTGAGTCGACAATATGTGCATAAACTTGCATAACAGTTCTAGCATCATAATGTGCAAGGTGTTAGGATTTCTATATAGGCATTCTTCATTTTACTGCACTTCACTCTATTGCTCTTTGCAGATAGTGAGTTTTTTACAAACTGGAGGTTTATGGCAACCCTGAGTCAAGCAAGTCCATCAATGCTGTTTCTCACTTCGTGTCTGTGTATCCAATGTCGGTAATTCTTGAAATATTTCACATTTTTTCATTATGATTATATGTGTTATGGTGATCTGTGATCAGTGATCTTTGATGTTACTATTTCAGAAAAATTACAACTCACAGAAGGCTCAGATGATCGTTAGTGTTTTTTAGCAATAAAATATTTTAAATTAAGGTATGTACATTGTTTTTCTAGACATAATGCTATTGCACACTTAATAGACTACAGTGTAGTGTAAACATAACTTTTATATGGACTGGGAAACCAAAAAATTTGTGTGACACTTTACTGTGATATTCGCTTTATTGCGATGGTCTGGAACCAAACCCACAAGATCCCCAAGGTATGCCTTGTAGTTGGATTCAAGTGTTAACCCTCTCGTTAATTTAAATTCTGTCTGCCTAAAGGATGGTTTTCATGAGAGAACACTTTTCTTATCTCACCGCTCCATTCATAGCCTCTTGAGATAAACCGCTCACTCGTAGCCTTGAACTCAAACCCCACCTTCATATTGTCCTCAGTACACCTCTCTAATCCATGAAGTCTGAAAATGCCCTGTGCGTTATCATCTTCTTGACATGTTTAGGTCTTTTTTTTTTTTTTTTTTAAGATATTGGGGGTAGGAGTTTATTAATTTATTTATTTTTGGCTGTGTTGGGTCTTCGTTTCCGTGCGAGGGCTTTCTCTAGTTGTGGCGAGCGGGGGCCACTCTTCATCGCGGTGCGCGGGCCTCTCACTATCGCGGCCTCTCTTGTTGCGGAGCACAGGCTCCAGACGCACAGGCTCAGCAGTTGTGGCTCACGGGCCCAGTTGCTCTGCGGCATGTGGGATCCTCCCAGACCAGGGCTCGAACCCGTGTCCCCTGCGTTAGCAGGCAGATTTTCAACCACTGCGCCACCAGGGAAGCCCCATGTTTAGGTCTTTTTAAAAACCTGGGATGCCTTTCAACATTCTTCACCCATAAAAATCCTACCCCAAGTCAAGTTCCACCTCTCCAGGAAGCCTTGTCAATCATCCTCACTACTTCTACTCATGCTTAACAATCTGACTCACCACTTAGCTCTTGTTACATGTGATTTATACTGATTTACTTGTTATCTCTCCTAATAGATTATCATTGTTAATACTAACATTACACATATAGACACACACACACACACACACACACACACACACACACACACACACACACACAGGATCTTGCTTATAACAGGGCTCCGTACATTCATTCACAAATATTTATTGAGCACCTATTCTGTGCCTGGCACTGATCTAGATGATTGAAGCAACAGAGTCTAATACACATTTGAGTGTGTCCCTCTCATTATATTTAAATAGTGCAATTTAAGTAAAGTACTATATTAAATAATGTAAAATAAACTGAATTTCTGAAGAGAAAATGTGTATACATTAGATTTACAGATTGAATATCATTTTAAATACTTTAGGGGAGTATTCCTAATTAAAACCTGTGGTGTATGCTTCTTAAAAAGCAAACAGTCCTTTACAATATCATCAGTGTATCCCAGTTTACCTTTTCTAATTTCAGATTTTGATATACATTGCTTTTTCTTAAAATAGAAACATCTGTATTCCTCATTCTTTGTCGTACTTTGCCCTTGAGCAAATCGTTCTTGACTAGAGCGTGCACCAGAATCATCTGAAGGGCTTTAGTAAAACCGTGTGCTAGAGCTAACTCCTGAGTTCTGACTCAGGGATTCTGAGGTGAAGCCCAAAGGTTTGATTTGTAACAAGTTCCCAGGTAAGGCTGTTGCTGCTGGTCAAGACATCAACCTTTGAGAAACGTTGCTTTAAGCTAATTAAAAACCTGATGGCAATTTCCTGAGAAACTCACAGGGCTTAACCTAACTCCCCTTCCTTGAGACTCAGTGACCTAACATTAAAATGGGTATCATGATTTTCACCCCACAGGCTTGTGATGAGGATTAAATGAGATAATGTACATGAAACTGTCTTATCTGAGGTTCACATTCAGGAAATGTGATTTGAAACCAGATACTTTCAATTTAGCCATAAAATAAGGCAAAGGCATTTATTTCACTAGATTCTCTCACTTCAGCAATTCAAGCTATCTATTAGAAATTCTGGTCTCTAAATTCAACTAATTTCACCTACAAAATGATAAGATAATAGGATCTTATAGTCGACAAAGACCTTAGAGATTTTCTGGAAGGAGCAGTTAAATGTTTTGGACGAGGTAAATTGTCAAAACTTTTTTGTTTACTTTCTTGATTCAATAAAGCAATCAAAACAATTGAACTGGTTGCTTGCATCATTCCTCAACTTGAATATTTGGTTCTTCCTAAATTGAATTATTTGACCAAAACAAGCTCCATCCAGACTAAAAGAAAAAATAAAAAATAAGATTCTCGTTTTTCTTGTCAGCTCATGGTTGTAGCTTCCACACAGAAGCTCTGCGGCCCCGTGAGATCACACTTAATTAAAGCCCAGTTCCTTCTGACTCCAGCCTGCCCTCTAACTCACTCTGTGGCCTCGCTCTGTGATGTTTCTCTACCCACTGGAAGGGCTCAGAGGGCTATTAATTCAAGGAATCAATGATCAAAAATTAATTTTGAAGCCTATGTTAAGAGCCCATTAACAGTGCAGCTTGCCTAACCAGGAGTCTGAGCAGCACAGCCGAGATCTTCCAAAGGATTTGAGAGCAAAATTTTGCAGGTAGAATGTATCTTGAGAATAAAGATGCATGTCACTAACAGCCTAGTGCTAAGTTATAAGCCTAAATTGGAGACTTTAAAGAGGAATACACAGCCTCTGTAATTTCCAGTTTGGTGTAATAATATGGAAATGGCTTTTGATGCCGGGATTGGATCAGCCTAAATGAGCTGGAATTGATAGATGCCTGTAATACCAGGGGCAGGAGAGAGTGATCACGTCTGTGTCCTTGCTGACTTATCTAGGGCTCTCCAGACGTGACAGTTTTAAGGAGTGAGACTTTAAATGTGTTACGGAAATGCACTACAATATCCTTCAGCACAGAGCAAGGTACTTCTAAAATTGCCTCAACAAGAATACAACAAGAATGGGGAGGCTCCTTTCCAGGAAGGGAAGAGGGCTTTTGTTCCCTGTAAAAAGTAAAAGGAGATGGTAAATTCAGAAAAAATGTGATGGAGGTGTTCTGAGGGCACAGAGAATTAGCTCTTCCTCTAGGAGATCCACAAGCCCAGTCCACCCACTCTGTCCCCTTGAAGTGATAGCGTTCCAAAAGGCAGACACCTGCACCCTTTGGGGGGGCAACATAAGGGACACTCAAGGGGAAGACAGTTACACTCATGATTAACATGTTAAAACAGCAAAATTTGAAGCCTGTGGTGACGTAGGAAATAAGGAGCTTCTTTAGTTTCTGTATAATCGATAACATCTAAAGTATTACCTAACAGTTTCACTAAGAAGTTGTCACGGCATGGATAAATCACCAGGATTTGTGGAACAGTGGCAATTTTAGATTAGCCCAAATGGAATCAAACTTGATGAGATCTTTACAAGGCACATAAGACTTCCTATTATTTGTTTGCTTCAGCCTCATCTTCTTGCCAACCTGTGATCCACCTGAGTATGGTGATGGCAAATCCCTGAAGGCACCAGACTCGGGTGTCCCATGCACCTTTGCACTTGTTGCCCCTTCCATCTGATGGGCGCCTCTCCATTGTGTCCATCTAGTGAGCTCATCCCTTAAGACCCAGTGGAGCTGCCTCCTGTTTCATGTACTGTTCCAGTTATTTGCTGTGTACCAACCACCCAAAAACTTATTGGGATAAAACAAGACCAGAAAGGATGGTTTGTCCCTCCTCCACAATGTCTGGTATCTCAGTTGGGAGTGACTCAAATGTTGGAAGACTGTCAGCTGGGACTGGGAGATCCACTGAAATATCTGGCATGTTTTCAGGGTGGTTGAATGCCAAGCTCAGCTGGGATCATCAACCAGACTACCTACACATGGCCCCACCGGCATACCAGCCATAGGGTTGTCAGGTGTCTTATATAGAGTCTCAGTATTCCAGCAAACAATATGGAAGCCGGAGGCCTTTTAAGACCCAGCTTCAGAACAGATATACTATTACTTTTTTCACATTCTATCACTCAACACAGTCACAAGATTCAAGAGGAGGGGACAGACTCTTCTTCTCATTGGGAGAAGTGTCAAAGAATTGGGGACCTTTTTTCTTCTCTGATCCTCCCAAATAGGGTGGTACTTTCTCCTTTACCCACCCCTGTACCATGGTATCTCTATCAACACCTCCTTCTAGCTGTACTGTGTGGCTGTTTAGTCCACTGGCTTCCACACTAGACCCTGATATGCTAGCAGCATCGTATTTGCAAGGCCTGGCAAAACTCACATAAGACATTGGACAAAAAGTGCTTAATGAGTACTTCTCAAATGGAGGGTCTGTTTTACATTTAGATTCCAAACAAAAACTCTTCCACCAAGGGGTGTGTAACCCCTGCCCCAAGCGCAGCCCCACTGGGCTGTGTGGAAGAGCAGTGTTTGTGAGCAGAGGGCATGGTGGCCAGGAGAATGTAGACTCAGACTTCTGAGTGAGAGGGACCACCAGAGGCCACAGCCCACAACCTTTTTAGGGCGAGTTATCAAAGGCAAATGCTAGTAATGATCAAACACCCACCAGGGCTGTCAGAGGCACAATCTTGCTGTCATTCTCCTCTGCCATTGCCATTTCAACCTTCCCCTGGAATCCAGCCTCATGTGTCCAATGGCCTATGGGACACCTACCTGGATGTCTAATAGATGTGCTCTACCAGCATGTCTCAAATACCAAACTCTCATGTGCCCACCTCCTGCAACCCCCATCTGCTCCACCTAAGCTTTCCCATCTCAGGTCGTGGTACCTCCTTCCCCACCCCAGTTTCTCAGCCCCCAAGCTTCTGATCTTCTCATTCTATCATACCTCCAGTCAGCAAGCCCTTCCAGCTCCACCTTCAAGTTCCATTCCAAACTCAGCACCTATCCCGCCTGGTCTACTGCAACAGCGTCCTTACTGGTTTCCTTTCTTCCAGGCTCACCTCTCTTCAGATCTCCCCTCAGCAGGCAGAGTGACCCTTTATATGAGGAAATATGGCCGTGTTCCTCCTCAGCTCAAACCCACCAACAGCGTCTCCTCACACGGAAAGTCCAAAGGGATTACTAAGACTCAAAAGGCCTACATGGATAGCCCTCAGCTACATCTCTGCCCTAACTTCCCGCCACACCACCCTTCACTCTTCCTACTTCACACGCACTCTGCCTTTCCCTCCAGCATACTCCGAATCAAACCTCTCCACTTGTTGCTCCCTCTTCCTGGAAACTTATTCCCTAGATAGTCTTCATAATTCATTCAGGACTTGGCTCAAATGTCTCCTTCTTGGAGAGGCCCCTCTTCCTCACCAGTCACCATTTTTTTTTTTCCTTTTTTTGATGTGGACCAATTTTAAAGTCTCCATTGAATTTGTTACAAAGTTGCTTCTGCTCTATGTTTTGGTTCCTTGGCCGCAAGTCATGTGGGATCCCAGCCCCGCGACCAGGGAGCGAACCTGTACCCCCTGCATTGGAAACCGAAGTCTTAACCACTGGACTGCCAGGGAGGTACCACCAGTCACCTTCTATTCCTTCATCCAGCTTTATTTGCCTTCTTACCGCTTATCACTACTGACGTTATATTTACTATCTGTTTGTTTATTGTCTGTCTCCTTCCACGAGAATGTCTGCTGTGTTTACTGCTACATTCCAAGCATTCAGAACAGTGCCTGGCATTACAGAAGGCACTGAATAAATATCTGTGGAATTAATGAAGAAATTAATGAATGCTCCTGGAAGACATGGATTACAGTGCTCTTGCCTGCAGATAAGGCCTTAGGACCCCTCTGACCTGTGCTCCAAGTGACCACTAACAATCTAAAAGTATTTTGGTTCAAGAAATGAAAAGGATATGCCATCCCTGAATGAAACTGTGGGATGCGTTTGTTTTTGTTTTGTTTTCTTTCTTTACAACAAAAACAGTTTTGTCTCTATATTCCCAGTACCTAACAGTGTCTGGAACTAACAGTACTTGATAAGTGTTCGCTGAACTCATGCTCAGTAGACTAGAAGTACACAAGATGCCTTGATGACTTACCATGTGTAAAAATTAACCGGTGAAATGGTAGCCCCAATTTAATTCTGCAGATGCTTCATTGACACCAAGTATGTATCAAACATAGTGCCTCCGGCACCGTGTTTCTCCCCTCTCTGCTCCGTGGCTCATTTGAGGGTTTGGAAGAAAGGAGAAGGTGGTCCTCACTGCTAACCAGATAGTTCCAGAGAAAAGTGTACCTGGATCCTCTTACCTTCATTAGCACAGCCTCTCTCCCAGCACAGGCTAGAGTGATGTGGCTGGTCACTCCATGCTGGCATCTCTCCCTGAATTTCAGGGAGATAAGAAATAGTGCTGTCTTTATTCTGTGCTTACGTATATAGGATAACTTTTAAGGAAATTAATGCTTGAGTTTGGACAAAAGCCCTTAATTTACATTTGACATTTCCTGTCTTCGGATGTTAACATTCAGTCACTCAGGTGGCGTGATCTTTCAGTAGGTCCCAAGATACTGTGCTTTCGGCATTGCTTTTTGCCAGAATGGCCCTCTTGCGATAGGTGCTAAATAAGGACAAAGTGAGACAGGGATGCTGCTTTGTGTTTGTAAAACTTCTTTCAACCCAGGCTTTCCAAGCATAGTACAAACATTAAGAGAAATTATTATCCCCACTTGACAGAAAGAGGAGAAATGTTTGATTTCTTTAGTAATAGCCTCTTATAACAGTTTCCAAATGTAATTACATTGGTTGGAAATGCCAACGTGTGCAATGGAATTATCAGCACATTATGTGAAACAAGTAAAGGGAAACAATACTTCCTAGGACATATCACCTACAAGAGGAGTCTCCTCTAGATCCTGACTCCCACTCTGACTGGGGGTTAAACACCAGCATCGCCATATTGAAGAAATCTGATTCATCTTTTTAGGTCATGGTCGAATGTTCTAGCATTATCATTTGAACATTATTATTTGGGCCCTGACTAAACCTTGCTGTGCCTCAGTTTCTTCACTGCTAAATGGGTTTAATAATTCTACTTCACACTGTTATCATAGGAATTGAATGTATCACTACAGATTCCATTATGCAGGTGCTATTCAATCAGGAGAAACAACCAAAGGAATGACCATGGAAAGGTTTCCAGTGCTACCTTAATTTCCCAATTATAGGCAGAGTTCAACATTCTAAGTAAAATACAGTCATAAGCAATGACACCTGGGTCCCTTTGCTTTCCAAGCCTTCCCCTCTTTTTCTCAAGACCTCTTTCTCCTTGGTATAGCTGCCTACAGATAAGACCAACTCACAGTCTCTAGATGATATTCCATCCCTGACCTACTCCTGTTTCTATGAGATGGGAAATTGTTCTCTGAAGACAGAAATGTGCTTACAGTACATATACACATTCTCATCCCCTTTGGCAATAAAGCCTTAAGGAAAAAGAAAAATGTGTTTTTCAAGATGTGGCCATAAAACTATCTGGTAGGATCTTATAATCTCAGGGCCAAGAGAAAAAAAAATAGCACAAAAAGGGAAATTTCAGCCAATGTTACAGAACCACAGCAGTAAAGAAGCTGTTTCCGGAACAACAGAATTGCTGAGCCACGTGACCTTTGCTGCCACGTGAAAAGCGAGGAAATTCTCTAAATTAAATCGGTCAGAATGGTGAACCCGAGAGGTGCCTCCTGATTGAGACCTCCGGCAGCAGGGCAGAGGGCCAGGCTGGAAAATCAAGCAGAATTGAAGTTTCCCTGAGAGAGCAGTAAAGAGCCAAATGGTAGGTGTTTATAAGTTTTGCCAAGTCGTCTCTTGCTGACAGACTGTTGCTTCTCAATTGAGTATTCCACTTCTGTTCTATGCTTCTGCTTCTGTGTCATGGCCTTGCAAATACCATAATGTAATCACAGCTTGTTTCCGTCCTCTGAACCTGTACCAGAAGGTAACTCCCAGCTATGTGTGTGTGTTGGGATTAAAGACAAAACAGGCTCATAGCTTCATGATACTCAGATGCACTTCTTTTGAAACAAGGCATTTGGGCTGAGCAGATCTGGGCTTCATATGTACCTGGAAAGAAGAATAGGTGACGTCTCCCTGACCTTATTTACGTATGGCCGAGCTGGAGCTCAGGTGCTGTTCACTAATGGTGTTAAGAGGCACCTTCCCCCACTCAGCCAAGAATGTTTAGGGCTCAGATGCCACCAAGGAGTGGGGTAAGGCAATGTCCTCCATCCTCGTCCCTCCCCACCCCCATGTACCAATTTGAGTCTCCAACTTATTAGAATGCTAACTTGGAATGGATCACACCCAAAATCATATTCCAAGAAAGGACGTAAGGGTCCATGGGAGGAAAATGACTTTGGAGTCAGTATCACAGCCTAAGATGCAGGGGAGAGGTTTGGAGTCCAGTCCAGTCAACCTCCTGCCCAGGGGGGTGCCTTGGGGAAATGGCTCTGGGTATAGTCAGAGTATCTGGGTTTGGGGAAGAAGCTGCCACCCCTGGGCCAGAAGGGCAAAGGTGGTGAGCCATCCCCAGAACCTGGAGAGACTGGTGGCTTCAGGAGAGGTGTGGGCTTCCATAGAGAAACCAGCCTCTGCCAACCTGCATCCTTCAAGAGGGGATCCTGGGGGAAAACTCCAATTCTTCTCTGCCCTTGAGTCTCTGTCAGTGAGAAGCTCTGTCAGTGGCCAAACTCAATAGGGATCAAGAGAGCAAAGGAGACTATATGATCCATGAAGGATTACCCAAGGCAGAAAGAAAGCAGAGAAGAGTGGTGGGTGGGTCTTTAGGTGCACATGGAGAACATGCAACATCATTCTTCTCGCCCCGCAAGGTCCTGGCCAATTGGGAAAATCTGAGACCCTTCATGGAAGTCAAGCCAAGTGACCTGAATAGGCTTATCTCTGAGACGCTGTCAAGGCCTGTTCTTTCTTGGTTGGCAGCACCCCAGAATGTTGACAAGTTTATGGTTCTACCAATAGCAACTAGGACATTTTGCAACATGGTAGCCCGTGCAGAGGGGGGTGGTGAAAACTATGGCCAGCAGGAGTGGATGATCCTGCTACGGTGGCCCCTCCGCAGGATGACTGGAGGCCAGCAGTTTCTGAGCCCAGCCTCAAAGGACACAGGCAAACTCCCAGTTCCCCAAAATGGACATCTGTAGAGCAGTGACCAGAACTGACATGTAAGCACCCTAGGGAAACCTCAAAGATTCTGGAAGCGTGGTAATAGGACTCAGCAAACTTTTCTGTAAAGAGTCATGTGGTAATATTTTAAGCTTTGTGAGCTATATGTTTTCTGTTGTAACTATTCAATTCTCTCATTGTAGCACAAAAACAGCTACAGTACAGCTACTTTACACATAAGTAAACAAATGAACGTGGCTGTGTTCCAATAAAACTTTACAAAAATAGGTGGCGGGCTAGAGCTGACCTTCAAGTAGTAGTTTGCAGACTACTGGCTTAGAACATTGAGATTTAGGGGGTTCATATAATCCTGACCTCATTTGTACCTGCAAGATGGCGAGGCTGGGGTCATATCTGTTTTATGTATTTACATATCTGATTTCTATTAGGTCGTAAGCAACATGAAAACAGGAGCCATGTCTTATTGTTCTGAGCATCCTTAATATCCAGAATGACACAAATGAATGAATGAATGAATGAATGGATATCCACAAAAGGGTTACTATAATTTGTAGTTCCATCGCAGTTCTTGTTAAGTTAAACCTCCTGCCTCATTCATATATTAAAATGTTGAATGATCAGAAGATAGGTAGAGAAAAAAAGCTCTGTATGGGTCCTAAATCTCTCATAAAATTGAGACACAGTTTTATGTGCTGACTGGTGCTGCTTTACTTTAATGAAAATGGAATAGGTTAGCTCAAACAAACAACTGTTGACAGTAGAAAAGTAAACAGGATCCTAATTAATGCCTTTGCTAATGAGACTCCCTGGATGGGTGCTTAACCATGATACATGAATTAGGTGTTTATTCCTAACATATGCTTAACTTACGGGGTTGGGTATTCAGTGCTTTATCACACATGGCCTTCAAAAACTCCAGGGGAAAAAAAATCCTTGCAACTCTGTTTTTTAAAATTTTTATTGGAGTATAGTTGATTTACAATGTTGTATTAGTTTCAGGTATATGGCAAGGTGAATCAGCAACTCTCTTTTTATGATCTTGCATAAGTTTCCTTTCTATTTTCCCTTCCTCCCACCCCAGAGTACTTATGGTGCACCTGCTATCATTAGTGCTCTCATAAAAGTAACTTTGGAACTGCCTGCGAGACACTACCCTTAGCATCCCAACCACTAGTGCAGATCCAGGACTATATAAACCCATTTGCAGTGAGGTGGAAAGAGCTGGAGAGGAGAATAGCAAATAGTTTATGTAGTATAAGGTATCACCACCACCCTCCTTCCCAAGTGAAAAGCAAAAGCACATATGCCTTCCATGTAGTCTGGTTCTTCTTTGTGATGAATGGAATACAGCCAACAAAGAAATGGAAGAGTGATTTTGCTTTTGACTTAAACAGTATTTTGAATCATTTGACCATAAAATCTTGAAATAAGGGAGTTCTTAGCTTTCCCACAGCAGGAACGAACTTTTGGGGGTGGAGTTTAGGGATCCCAAAGACTCTAGTAAATGTGTTTTGACATGAGTGGTTGGAAATGTCTATGATCAAGCATCAAGAAAGAGATATAACCTTCTAGGTCACTGAATTCATTCAATAAATATTTATTGTGCATTCACCAAGCACCCAGCAGAGATGAATCCATATCTGGATGCTGGAACTTCATCCAGTCCTTTGTTGAGCCTACCTACAAACTGTTTTGCAAACATCTTAGAAGATATGTATTTGATACTTGTTTGATAGTCATCACAGAATCAGAAACAAGTTCCCTGGACACTGACACTCTAGTGTCTGTGTTTGTGCCATGTTTTGCCATGCCTTGCCTTAACATAGCTAGCCAAGGGAATGCAAAAAAGAAAAGTTGTAGTTTATTGACAGGCAATTGATAAAGTGTTGTTCTCATTTTTTGGTGAAAACAAAAAACTTTTGTAGTTTATTTCAATCTAAGTAAAATGTGAATTTCATCTTTTTATTTTTTAAAAGGGCAACATTTAATTCTTCATAAAACCTGTGGTCCAAGTGTTCCTATTTTGATAAATTATAAAATGACTTTCTCTTCTCCCACCTTTTCCTG
>NW_006774564.1:3913940-3945512 GCF_000442215.2 Lipotes vexillifer | reverse complement strand
TCCTGCTGAGACCTGGCACTACCTAGATCTTGCCTTCTGCCCTTGCAACCCCTGGTGTATGTCTATTACTCAGAGCACAAAGTGGAGGTCAACAAGTTACTGAAAAAGGCCAGACAAATGAAAGAAATCCTTACTGCTTCTCAGTGAGTGTTGGCCTGAAAGCACAGTGATTTGTTTTACACTGGGGGGACAAGTTATTGTACATCAGCCTATGTATGGCAATACATACAGTAAATGAGCCAGACTAATAGCAATATTAAATTGTTTAGGTGCAAACATATTTAAAACTCTATGAAATAAAAAAGGTACCATCATCATTCTTCTGCTAAAATTAATTCTTATGAATAGTATAACATGAACACAGACCATGAAAAATACTGGAATTTTAGATCAATTAACTAATGTAACTAGAGCTGATTGGTGGCAGATAATTACATATTGAAAGGCAAACTTAAATCGACTACTTTCATGCTGTTTCTGGATTTCTCATTTACTTTTAAAAATAGTTGTTTGGTTCTAAAGGAGCTATAAGTGTAAATAGTAGAAGACATACTCAGCTGTGGGTGCTGAACCATCAATGAACAGCATTATTGATACCATCAGCTGTGAATTAAAAGCTCTTTTAGTAAGAAAACAGGCATATTTTTAATTCAGATTGACACTATTCAAGATACAGGCACAACTGACATCTCTTAAGTAATACTGTACTAAGATATATCACAGGATCTGAGAAAGTGTCTGATACTTAGAGGAAGCATTAAGTCAAACACTGGGAAAAATACATTCCAACTGCCACAGATGTTCTCAGCAAAAGTGTGTAGGATGTTCAGCTGATGGAAAATTCAACATAAAAGGACTATTTGATGAATTATATTATGTTCTTAAAAAAAATTATCCAGGTTTCTGTGTGGTGTGATTCTTTGTTTTGAATTTGCTAATTGGAGATAAGATACAAATGCTAGTCCTCGTTCAGCTGTTATATCCCTCTGGGTCATCTTTAAGAGAATTATGTGGGAGAGAAGGGGTTTTTAGATGCCATTTTAAACTCTCTTTGGGGAAATGAGGCAGTGGACTAAAGATATGGATTTGACAAAAGTGTTTGAGAATTAGAGGGCTCAAAATCTGATCCTGTGATTGCATGAGAGCATTCTAGTTTGAGTGTGATAGTAATAGAAATATTGGATAATGTAGTCACACAGCACAAAAATTGTTTGATTTGGGTAGCAGGTTAAGATACTAAAATAGAGACCAGAACTCAGTTGATCAGTCAAGGGGCAAAGATTGCACAACCAAACTCAGCACATGGAATGTGATTCCAACTTGCCAAAGAAAATGCCAAACCCTAAATTAGAAGCATCAGCACAACTGAAAGAATGTTGGTTATATATCACCTCCAGCCCTCTTACCCTAGATCCATTATTTTTCAGATAGAGAGACCAAGGTCCAAAGAAGAAAAGTGACTCCTCTGGTCATATTTTTATATTCATTCATTCACTCAATAAGTATTTAATGAACATCTATGATGAGCCAGGAACCATGCTAAATAGTAGGCAGGAGTAGATCTGTTACTGAACAAAACTTGGGTCCACCTGCCTGCACACAGTAAAGCCAATCTATTGACACCAGGTTGTGGTGAAGGAAAGTGCAGCATTTATAGCAGGGCACCAAGCAAGGAGTACGGGCAGCTAGTGCTCAAAAGGCTCAAACTCCTTGATGGTTTTCAAGCAAAGGTTTTTAAAGACAGGGTGAAGAAGAGGGTTGTGGGGTGTGTGATCAGCTCATGGGCATTCTTCTGATGGTTTGGTGGTGACGTAATCAGGAGTCAACATCATGAGGCTTCTGAGGTCTATGGGCTTGTGGGTAGCATATAGTTAACCTCTTCTACCCAGTGGGTGTTTCAGTATCTGCAAAACAGCTCAAAGGATATGGCTCAAGATATTATCTATAGCCCTTCAGGAGGAACTAAATGTCCTTGACTTTGTTTAATTGCTAATCTATTATTATTTTGTCTTGCTTGACTATTTTCCTCTCTTTCTGCATTTTTTCACTTCTCTGATTAAATTTATTCTTTGGAACTCAGGGAAGGCCTTGGAGGCTAAAGTTTTCTTCATGCAAAAGGCAGGCAGAGGACATGGGGGGATCTGTCCCAGGAAGGCCCCATGGGGTCCTGCTTGGTTACAGATCCAGCTTTGTGAATCCTGAAGCATACATAGTTTTAAGAAAATAATGTAACTAATACAAATTGTAAATCAACTATACTCCAATAATAATTTTTTAAAAAGGAAAAGAATGTAAAATTATGTCAGAAAGTAGGTACTCATGTAGAATAATAGAAAAATACAAATGAAAAAAAAAGTTAAAGCCAACAATCAATCATCAAAAGCATCACAAAATCCAGAAAAATAGAAAAACATTTTTATTAATTGCCTAGCACACTTTTTTCTTTTTTTTTAATTTTTATTTTATATTGGAGTATAGTTGATTAACAATGTTGTGTTAGCTATCACACTTTTATAATATCTTTTCCTACAATTTTGGCTGCATATTCATTGATCACCTTTTCAATGACAATAATTTTATAATATTTTCTATAGACAGAAAGGAAAAATATTTTAGTCTTTCCTTCGACATCATTGACCAAAATTTGTTTCTGATAATTGGCAATTTGAAATGATTTTTTTCATCTTTACAACTCATTATTGGTTATATAATATAAAATTTCAGAATTGCCATCAAATTGGGGAAAATATTCATCAAAGAGAGAACTTCTCATTTGATTTGGTTCCAGCAATGAGAACAAAACCCTCTATGACTTTATACAGCTAGTGATTGGAGGAATTTTTCATAGACTAACTTCTGGTACCATATAGTTCAAACCTTGTTTTTCTTCTACTACCCCCTTACTCCTCTGCTTGAAGCTGTAAGAACACACTCATTTCAAACCACAACCTCTGGTCCTTCATCGTTATATCCCAACCCCAGATGACTGAGCTCAGAAGGCACTAGGATCCTATCTGGAAGCTGTTCTTAGACTGGATCAGCAAGGAATAACTTAATGATACAAAAAAGTGAATGTGAACCATGTAAATATCTCTCATTAAACCAAAATTAAATATATATGCAACTCAGCTCTTCCTTAGCTGAATTCAAAAATCACTGCTGGACCTACTAGAGAATGGGCTTGGGGACACAGGGAGGGGAAAGGGTAAGCTGGGACAAAGTGAGAGAGTGGCATGGACATATATACACTACCAAATGTAAAACCGATAGCTAGTGGGAAGCAGCCGCATAGCACAGGGAGATCAGCTCGGTGCTTTGTGACCACCTAGAGGGGTGGGATAGGGAGGGTGGGAGGGAGGGAGATGCAAGAGGGAAGAGATATGGGGATATATGTATATGTATAGCTGATTCACTTTGTTATAAAGCAGAAACTAACACACCATTGTAGAACAATTACACTCCAATGAAGATGTTAAAAAAAAAAGTCACTGCTGGTCACATAAACACTTCTCAACATGAGGAAAGTGTGACAGAGGGGAAGTCAGTGGGGAAAGACCTGTAAGTTTAACTGATTGTGTTTGAAATATTTTACTTATGCAAAGTTTACCAAAAATAAATGGCCTGTGAACTTTTGTTAAAGACCCCACAAGTAAAGGGACAATGCAAGTTGGGAACCTGAAGCCTAAACCACACTAGCTTTATGGTAAACACACTTCAGGTGGTAGTGGTTCAATAATGAACATCAAGAAGCCATTTGAAAACCATCCAGTGGCTCTCAGTCTAAACCAGTAAATCGGCAATTACCACACAATGTGTTATTTGCTGACATGGAGAATAAGCATGTGGTCTACTTATAAAAACACTAGAAAACATATCTGTTCCTCAGACCTGTCAGGGAACAAGGGAAACTGGTTATAATTGAAAGTAGAACCCAGTCCCATTTTACTTTAACCAATGCCTAGAGCCAGATAAAAGATATTTTCCAAAGGCTGTATGCTATTCTTTTTTTAATATAAATTTATTTATTTGTTTGTTGTTTGTTTATTTTTGGCTGCATTGGGTCTTGGTTGCTACGAGCGGGCTTTCTCTAGTTGCGGCGAGCAGGGGCTACACTTCATTGGGGTGTGTGGGATTCTCATTGCAGTGGCTTCTCTTGTTGTGGAGCACGGGCTCTAGGCTCGTGGGCTTCAGTAGTTGTGGCACACGGGCTCTAGAGTGCAGGCTCAGTAGTTGTGGCGCATGGGCTTAGTTGCTCCAAGACATGTGGATCTTCCTGGACCAGGGCTCAAACCTGTGTCCCCTGCATTGGCAGGCGGATTCTTAACCACTGTGCCACAAGGGAAATCCCCCAAAGGCCGTTTGAGCTTATGATGAGCAGAGTTTTAGTTTATGATCCACATGATGGCCACTAACGAAGGACACAGTGAAGCTAATTGATAAAGGAGTCTTGTTAGATTTTCGAGAAGTGATAAACTAGATAGAGCAGCCTCCAAATTATTTATCATCTGCCAAGCAAATTTTCCAAGAATTACAAGTTAGAGATCAGCATCTTGTCCCTTAGACAACTTCTGAGGCCCCTGGAACCCTGTCACCCATCTATAACCCACCTATAACTGCTTTGTATCGACCACTCACCATCAACAGGCTCTGGGCTAAGGGCTATATACATGGTGTGCTACACTTCATCCATTTGAAAACCTTCATGTTTGGGATTCGTAGTCTCTTTCCAAATACGGAAACTGATGCTTCAGGAAGTTTAAATGCTTTGCCCAGGGTATACAGATAGTAAGTAGTGAAATGGGATTTGCGATAAAGACTTTCTGACTCCAAAGCCTGTTTTGGGCTTACTATGTGTCAGGCACAGTTACCGCCACAGGAGATAAACAGGTGAAAATAAAAATTCCTGTCCTCACAGAGGACAGGCTAACAAGGAACAACAACAAAACCCCAGGCATGTTGTATCTCATGGGTGATAAGGGCTGTGAGAAACTCTGTTCATCCCCAGCTATCACTGCCCCCCCGCCCCCGCGCTCATTCTGCTCTATCACTCTAGACTCCTTACTTGTTCCTTAAATACACAAATATTCACATCTCAGGGCTTTTGTGTTTGGTGTTTTCTTTGCCTTAGAACAATTTCCTCCTAGTTTCCATATAGTTTATTCCTTACCTTGCTGAGGTCTCTGCTCAGGTGTCATTTCCTTAAAGAGAAGTTTGACCAAACTGCCTGCCTTTCACTATCTTCTTCCTCTGTTTTATTTTTCTTCATATCACTTAGCATTACCTGTATGCATGAGTTTATGTACATTTACTCATTTATCTGCATTGACTTTCCCACTAGAATTTGAACTTCATGAGGTCAGGGCTTTTTTTTTTTTTTTTTTGATAAATTTATTTTTATTTATTTTTGGCTGTGTTGGGTCTTCCTTGCTGTGCACGGGCTTTCTCTTGTTGCGGCGAGCAGGGGCTACTCTTTGTTGCGGTGCACGGACTTCTCATTGCGGTGGCTTCTCTTGTTGCAGAGTACAGGCTCTAGAGCGCAGGCTCAGTAGTTGTGGCGCACAGGCTTAGCTGCTCCACGGCATGTGGGATCTTCCCAAACCAGGGCTCAAACTCGTGTCCCCTACATTGGCAGGTGGATTCTTAACCACTGCACCACCAGGGAAGCCCCAAGGCTTCGTTTTATTGTCTCTCTGTCTCCAGTGCTCAGAACAGCATCCAGTCTATTGTAAGTGACCGGTGAATATTGGTGAATAAATGGATGTGCCTTCTGTGTGGCCTGATATCATGAATGGTCAATGAGATAGGCTGTCCCTGAAAAGCAAAAGCAAAAGAAAGATACAAGTCCCTATAGACCTGTCTTTCCACTAAAGGTCTGGATCTATAGTCTGAGTTGTTAAGAGTCCCAGAGGAGCCTCCTGCTTCTACAAGACAACATTCTTTTTCTTGGTCAGGTAAACTCTTTTCCTGTGAGAGAGCCAGATTTAAGACCAAAATTGAGATTCTAGGCAACACATTTGGTCCTCACACGGACTTTAGGTCTTTGCCATGAGTCACACGTACCTCTACTTGACAGCAAGTCTAACTCTTAAGATATACTTATTGTGTTTCTCTGGGAAGCTGTTTGTGATATTCAGAACAACTTTGTCTGCCATGTTATAAAGTAGACATGTGCTATGGAAAAATGGCTAAAGTTAGTCATATATGCCTAGTGGAAGTGGGACTAAGGATTTACTTGGCTTAAAAGCTGGCTTTGAAGCTATTGTTCCTTGGACCCTATAATGATAGCCTCCTAGTAATAACGCGTTTAATGACGAGGATGCATTCCAATGAAACCCTTAAATGCAACAATTCATCAGAGGAGTAATGACCTAGAAAGTGGCAGGGTGTGCTCCAGCTTTGGTGACTAGTAAGTTGCTTCCATTTTCCTAAATTGCCTAAGAACAGAGTGGGTTCAGAGAGGCCAGTGTGTACAGAAGCATCACTGCAGCTCCATTCCCCAGTTGAGGCCTCAGCCTCATCCCCTATAGCCATGGCTACCAAGAATTTGTGTTATTAAAAAAATACCATTACCTTTTAGAACAATGATGTACTTTATAGATACCGGATGCTCCTGAAATCTTTGCTGGTGAAACCTCATCTCTTGCCATTTGACCCAACCCTGGACACATAGTATGGCGGGAAAATGCATTTATACTCCATAGGCATAGATATTGATTTAAAGGCTTAATTTGGGGGAAGGATTGCCATCATGCCACAGCAGTACAGGAACACCTCCATGCCCTGCAGTCGTCAGGTATGATTTACGAGGTCAGAGGTAGGGCTGGGGAGATAAGGTCCCCTCTGCTCCCGGGGCTGTACCACATTCAGTCATAAGGATGGAAACAGCAAGTTGTGCCTTGCCTGCGCTCACCTATTCTCATGACTGGGCAAGGACCTATCTTCTTCTCAAGATAAATTCCCTGCATCTTCAGTTGCTGCCTTGTCCACCATCACCTCAAAACATAGATATTAACTGGAATTGAATATTCAGTAAATTCTTTGAAGTCTGAGACAAGAAATTCTCTAAGCCCACTCCAAACTCTGGTCAAAGGATCTTTGCATCTAAAGGTCTATAGACAACTCTTATTTATTGAGCCCTTTACTATTTGCCAGTGAGGTTGGAGCATAGTAGGCAAAGGACAGAAACATACCAGGTGAGGGCAAACAGGTAGTTAGGGGCTAGATCAAGAAGAAACTGTTCATGAGGATTTGGGACACCTCCTTTTGCACTAGGTCACAGAACTTGTTATTGACAAAGCTGGGACAAATATCCAGGCCAGTCTGATCCCACGGCCCAAACTTTTAACAATGATGATGTATCCCTAAATGTAGTTATTACCTTTATAAGTCAATTGCCTATAGAAATTTCAGTCTTATTTGTGTTTTATCTTATTTCTGTTTCCAGTCTAATTTCTCATTTTTTTACATCCTTTCATTGATGAATTTCTTAAAATAACTATCTCTACCCATTGCCTCCCAATTCTCACCACCTCTTGCTCTCTGTCTCTTAAAATCTTGTCTCTGCTCTCAATAATCTTTCATGAAACCGCTTCCTCAAAAAGTTCTAGTGTGGTTATTGAACTTCAGCTCTAATGGGATTATTTTAGTCCTCATTTTTCTCAGTGTCTCCACAGTGTTTCATACTCTCCTTCCAGAAAGCCCCTTCTCCTTTAGCTTCTGTGACACAGCAACACCCCCTCCTTTGCTCCTTTACTGTCTACTCTTCCTTTCCTGCCCCTAAATGTGTGATTGAGCTTCTGTTCCCAGTCCTCTTCTCTAGGTCACCATTTTCTTCACTTCAGTTACCACCTAGACATAGGTGATGCCTATGCTCAGTAACTACCTAGACATACGTGATGCCTATGCTCTGAACTCTATCCTGAATTCTTCCATTTTAATTGGTCCCTGGACCAAATTCTTCTTTCCTCTCCAACTCATTGTTCCTACTACATTTCTTATTTCTGCTAAAGGCAACTTAATTCTTCTAGTACCCCAGGCTGGAAAACCTAGTCATCCTAGATACTCTGCTCACCTCTCACAGGTAACCATTCAACAAATCCTGTAGATTCAGCCATGACAATATTTCTCCTATCACATCTCCTATCATCTCTCTTCTATTCCACTGTCAGAATCCTAATTCTTGCTCTCACTATCTCTGGCCTGGATTATTGAACATATTTTTCTGCTTTCCAATAAACTGAAGTGAGAGTTGTCTTTCAAAAATGTAAGTTCTGAGCCCATATGCCACTCCCCTACTATTTAAAAAATAACACTCCAATTAGTCCTCATTGCCCTCATAACAATATTGAGACTCCTAACCACGACTTGTGTATCAATCAGGACAGGATACAGTCTGCTGAAGTAACAAACAATCCCCAGTGTCAGAGCCCTTTAAAATAATGCATTTATTTCTCATTCACACAAAGTCTGATATGGGTTCAAACGGCCCTCCAGGGACACCATCCTCCATGTGATGGCCCAGTGTTGAATTTTCATGTCAACACATGTTTTTGTAATCTCATAACAACAGAACAACAGAACCAGATATAGAGTTAAGCACCAGTAATTAAATGTTTCTTCCCACATGCCTCCCATTAGCCAAAGGAGATCATGTGGCCATGCCTAACTTCCAGGAATGCTGAGGGACAGTCCTCCCATGTTCCCAGAAAAAGAGGGCAACAAGACTTCAGTGAACACTAATAAGGCTGTCAACACCTCACAAACATTTGCATGGTCTCCCTGCTTATCGAGCTAAGCTCATCTTTGGCTACTCCATCTCCCTTTGACAATCTAAGTTCCAGCATTCCTGAGATAATTTCAGTTTTCCCAAATATGAGATGGCTTCCATATATTTTTTTAAATTCTCAGGCCTCAGAGTTAAGGTCATCTATCCAATAACCCTTTTATGACCCCTAAAGAATATGTTCGGTACCCTAGTAACATGTCTGCATAGACCCTGCATTTATTGTATTTCCATGAAGTTTTCCTTTTGTACTATAACTGCTTTTTGCATTGTGATATTATCCTCAGAAAACTGAAATTTCCTTGAAAGTAAGTAGCATATCTTATTCATAGGGCCACCCATTTAATAGATGCTCAGTAAAAATTGGCTCAATAACAGCATCGTCTATCACATAAAGTCCAAGATTTTTGGCTTAACCAGAATCTGACTCATACCACCTTTCCAGAGTTATCTGCATTATGTGCCTTCATGAACCTTATTTTATCACACAGTTATATTACTTAATATGTCCACTACATGCCCCACATTTTCCCATCCTTGTATCTTTGTTCACACTGCTTCCTTATCCTGGAAGCTTTCCTGACCACATTTTTTTTTTTTTCAAGTCCTACAGATATTTCAAAGACCAGCTCTAAAGACAATTCTCTTTCCATCCTGAAATAATGTCTCCCTCCTCTGAACGCCCATCAAATTTTACTCATAGCCTGTAATACCACTTTATCATACAAAGTGCTCAATAATGGTTTGTGGGATGAATGTTGAATGTTTTAAGTAGTATAAAATCCTTTCCATTTCTTCCCCACCTCAGAAACAAGACGTGGGCATCAAAAATCTATAAAATATTCAACACCCTATTCAGTCCCTATTAACAAGCTGCTGGAACAATGACCCTAGAGTGCAGAATTATCTGTGAAACTTTAAATGAATTATCAACAATCAACATTTTGCCAAGGAAGACCAATAGGTATATCGTATTTGTCGTTTTGCCTATTTTTTCTTCCTGTTGGACTTATTAATGCCCGTATCATCAGAGATATAATAAGCCTTAAAATTAATGTCTGATGTCTTTTATAGCTTAAGACTTAATTTATTGCCCAAGCCTTAGACTCTGGCACAATTAGGTTTTGATACATGGGCATTTCTGCTTACTCAGGACTTAGTAGTAAAGGACTCCACATTTTGAACAGCCTCATAAATATATATTGAATTTAACTTTCTAACATGCAAAACCCATTTTCCTGTTGTTTGGAGGTTTTTCTGGCTTGGAGTAGAGCAAGTTTCTATAAGTATTTTTGTTGTGTGCCATTAATTAGTTCATAAATCAAGGTGTCTTAGAATCGCACAGATTACCCTAAAGCCAATACAGTTAGCATCGCAACATACAACTGCATTCTTCGATCTCACCTAGGTCTTGCAAAGGTTTTGTCCCAAGCAATTAAGATTGCTAGGGTCACTTGGACATTAATAAGAAGTCTGTGATACTTCAACAGTTTTTACTGAATTCGTTTTTTTAAAAAAAGGTTACTTTTTTTGTTATAAAATTTTATCTATGAAATTATGAGCCACTAATTTTCCAAAGACTAATGAGCAAATGTTACTATCTTAAATTATACAATTACATAAGTTTTCCCAAAAATCGGTGGAGAAAAATAGAGAAAATACTGATGAACTAAAAGATAAAAAGTTGAATTAATGTCTCCCAAGCTCCTACCCAGAAACAGCCACAATCAATATAGATATATTTTATTACATCCCTTAGGCCTTTATTTGTGGGGTTTTTTCTTTCTCATTTATGGTCAAAATGCCTTATCTGCTTTGTTGCCCACACTCATCTGTTGGTTGTTATGCATATTTTTGATGAGGCTGTGAAACTGTGAATTCTCTCACTCCGCGATAGAGGCAAATAGGAGCAAGACACTCAGAGGATAAGAACTCTCTTACACTGGATATTCACCAACACTTCTGGTTTCACCAAAGCAACAAATGGGTCTGGCTCCATTACATCCTTCCTTGGTGTAGCCACTCTACCCTCACCTGGGCACATGCAAGGAGTGTGCACAGAGGCCATGCACCACCATTCCTGGCCTGATTTTCGCTTCTGACTTTGGAATTGATAACTTCAATGAGGAAGCAAAGCCACATGATGGAGAAAAATAACAAAAGATTGAAAAGTGACTTTGGCTGAAAGCAGGTTAGCCTAGAGATAGATTCATTTATTTTTCTTCACCTCCAGCTCCCAAGCTCTTAAAGAGTTAAATAAAACCAAAGTGATCATCACTGATCATGCTTCAGGGTAGTGGTCATTAAAAAACAGGTATGCACGTTATCCAGATACTGTGTCTGGTTAACTACCCCAGCTCCCCACAGCCCTCCTAGAGTATGATTGCACAGAGGATCTTTAGATGGGCCTGAAAAGGAATATTATTTAACAGGAATATAGAAGATTAGGCCCATTCTCATTTCAGGTCATCCCCAAAATACAGCCCCAAGCTTTCTTGACATCTAGACCCACATAAACCTTACTTTCTAATTTATGAGGTAAATTCAAAAACTTATAATACTTATTCTTTTCTCAGAGATGGTAAGACTGATATTTTCTCTTCAATCATCCACTAAAATAGACTAGTCACATTAAGGATTAAAAACAAAAGGAAGCAGAAAACAGAAACATTTGAAATAAAGATTTACCAAATATGGGCAACAGAAACTTCTTTATGAGAGATTCTGGCAAGTGTGGCTGCAGTACAGGGTTGGATAGAAGAGATCAGCATGCAAAACTGAACAGGAGAATAAAGAATGGAGAAGAATTGCAGGGGAGCAGAGCAAGAGACATTTAGAGGTATTCAAACAGGTCAAACAGATACACACAGCGGAGTCTTCAGGAAAAACAAAATAAGCTGATATACCTGGGGGGGGGGCAAATATTATAGCAGAGCATGCCATATGTCAATAATTAAAAGAAGAGGAGAAAGAAGGTGAAGAGGCAGAGTGAAGGAAGAGGCTGAAGAGGAAGAAGTGAAAGTGAGAAGGAAGTAGATGGGGAGAAACTCCCAAGCATTCTGCATGCTTCCGCATGTGAGAAATGGACTCGAAGCTGCCTTTCACATTCTTACCAAGGCCTTGAAAAAGGAACTTCATTGAGGGAGAAAAGCAGTGGCCATGTCTTCAACTTGAAGTATAATTTTCTATGTGGCCTACGATGAAATCTGTAGTGCAGATGCTGTAATGTCTCCTCTTACGTTTTTCCATATATTCAGCATCTATTTTTTAAAATAATTCTCACTCTTTAAGTAAAAAACAATTTTCTAGACCAGAGAGGCCTCCTTAAGTGACGACACTATGACCATGGAGAATCATGAATCCATCCATCCATTTATGCAGCCATTCTTTATTCATTTATCACCTGTTCAACTATTCTTTATCAACTCTTATTTATCCATTCTTTATTCCCTAAAGGCCTTGATATTAGGCATGAATAGATCAATAAGATGAAGACTTTAAGGAGTTTACTCTCTAGGATATCATTACATTTCTATTCTGGTAAAATGGTAAAAACACACAAGTTCCTTGTTTTTGTCTTAATCCTGAGGTTCCTAAGATTATATTGCACATGTGCACGCACATGTGCACACACACGCACATACACACACAGCCCTCTTCAGAGCAATAACCTAATAATTTTTATCAACTTAAGGGAAAAAATTATATTTTTACATTTTTCAGAGTTCAACAGGTTTTCTTTTACTAGAAGAAATAAATCATGCCAAGCTCCCAGCCTTACATTGCCTGGCATGCAGTGAGTAGCTGACTTTTACTTCTCTTTTCTCTTCCCCCTGTAAGAGCTGTCTTATGGGATGTTCACATCCGCCCACCCTGTGAGTTAAGCTGAATAGGGTTTGATCACTCTCATTAACATATGCAGAAAAGAAAAATCTAAGAATAACCAAAGTGACAGAATTGGGAAATCCATGACTTCTGACCCCTAATCCAGTATTCTTTACACTCAACACGTAACAGCTATTGCTAGGACAATTATAGGGGGGAAATTGCAGTGCAAAAGAAAATCTGGTTTGGAGTTGAATAGTTAGAGCTGTTACATCACAGTGATTTTTCTGAGCCTGCTTCTACATAACTGACCACTATCAGCTCACTCTCACGTTGATCTCTCCAGCATATAAAGTCCTCTACTGCGACAGCAGCAAGAACTTTGGTTTGCTGGCATCTCAGAAATCCCATGTCAGATAGAAAGAGAGCACTTTCTCAGTGACAACCACTGCCATTCCCTTCTTATGCCATCAGCATAAAAACCAAAGTTTCCATAATGGGCTTAAGGTGAGATGCCGTGAGGCCCTCAATCTTCTGCCACACCCCCCTTCTCTCTGCTCCAGCCACACAGGCCCCCTTGCTGTTCCTCAGAACAAGCTAGGCCTACTCCTGCATTCAAGCTCTTGCTCTCCTCTTTTCTCTGCCTGGAACACTCTTTTCCGAAATATCCTCAGGGAATCCTTCCATACTGCCTGCAGGTCTTTGCTTAAAATCACCTTTTCCATAAGCCTCACCCTGTCCAAATGTTCATTACCCCACCCCTGCCATTCCCCTTCCTCTACTTTTTTTCCATAGCGCTTATCATCTTCTGAAGTATATATTTACTTACTTAATATATTTATTATTTATCATCTGTCCCCACGTCCTTTGCCAATCTTATTCAAAGATACGTCTAAAGTGGCACAGAGGAAGTGTTTATTAAGTTTTTGTTGAATGGATGAATGAACACATCCCTAAACACATCCCTAAAGAAGTCAAGGATTTGATTAAGATGGATGCATGGGAGATATTGTTCATATACTGAGATTCATAGGAGGACTTAAGCCTTTCAAACCGTACTTTTTATAACTATTACAGTTACTTAAATATCTTTGGTTCTGTTTTTCCCCCCCTCATGAAAATAATTCCCAAAGGGATCCAGAGTTCCCTTAATCCTGCATTGTCTCCCTGTAGGAGCCATTTCCCCCAGGGCTGCCAGCACTGTCGAAGCAGCATGGGTGTTGCACTAATTGGCGCTCGTTCCTGCCCCCACCTGAGACAGTAAACGCCTTCAATCTGCACGCAGTCTACTTGCAGACACACTTCAGCGCCCAGTCAAAGCTGGTACACCTGGGCTTGCCTTGCCAGCAGCATGTTTTCCCGTTCAATCCGTGTTAACATTCAATGCAATCTGTCCTAACTGGCACGTATTCTGTCTGATAAACCTCATCATCTCCATTCTGGCTTCTGGCTTCTTTTCTCTTATAGAAACATTATTTACTTATAACATTTGTAACAGACATCTCTACAGCCAAGAGGGAAGCGTACTTCTCCCTAACAATTCCCACATAAGATACTAAGGGTGATATTTCCACTTGCAAGATATAGGCTAGGCAAGTAGCATAGGTTTGACAGGAACCGGAGCTGGAAGGAGAAGAGATGGAGATCCTAGGAAGCCACTGCATCAGGGTAGCTTTGCTAAGCCATCTCCTCACAGAGCCAGCTCCGCATGCCTCAGCCTCCAAAAGCACTCAGAGTGCTCTTTCCTTCGCGTGACTCTGATGAACATTTGGAAGTGGACAACGCTGATCTCTGATCCGTTTGACTGGGCCATACCCCACAGAATATATCTTGCCGGGAAAGGAGCAAAAAAAGCCTTTAATTTTCTTTAATTTTCCATGGTTTTCATTTCCATTTGAATGGTAGGTGTCAGAAGACCTCTGTGTCTTACCCTTGTCATCACATCCTCTCCACAGTCAGCCTCATGCCCATGAACTACACCCTGGAGTCACTTCTGGCAGGAACCCATCCTTCCTGAACTGCCTGGAGATCACTTCCTGATTCACATTTGTTAGCGTTATAACGAAGCTCCTGTGTGAACATTTTTAAGGGATGGGACATGTGCTTTCAGGATGGTGCTTTGCTTGGCACACAATAAATAATTATTGACCAAATCCTTAACCACATTAAGACATTTGTAATCTTGCCATTATGTTGCACATCTGGAAGGCCACACGATCCATTATTGGAGAGAATCCAATCTTACACTTAGCCAATCACAAACATGATGGGAAGCCAGAGAAGGGTACAAACAGTATCTTTATTGCTCTCCTTGGAAACAGAGAGAAGCCTTCCATTCTTCCTCCCTCCTTTTTCCTTTAGGTCTCTCTGCTTCCCAAGGTCCTGGCTTCATCTAGTTGTGGCTCCCATGGCACAAATCTATGGGATGCATTCCTGGCTTCATTTATAGAAGTGGAAACTAGGTAGATAATCACACTCTTCAGCATAAAACATCCAAAAGATGGACTTTCACTTGCTAATATCTATCATCTCTCAAGCATAATATTAAAAGCTACAAATCAATGGAGTTCTGACTATGTGCCAGGCATTGTGCTAAGCCCCTGACATGTACTATCTCCTTTAAAGTTCATGAAACCTAAGGGTTGAATACTATCATTTTTCTGATGATTTCCTAAACTAAAAAGGTGAGATGTGGAGATCATACAGCTAAGTATTAGTGAAGAATTCAGAATCCAAACCCAAGCTGTCTAATTCTAGAGCTGGCATGCAGTAGGGTCTAGAGCAGTGCAGAGGAGATTAAAGGAGCTGAGACATGCAAAGAACTTAAAACATTGCCTGGAAATCGTGAGACTCAATGCAAAGACGTGCTTCTCATCAGGGACAAACGTGGAATGGAACCAAATGGTAAAAAGGAAAGGAGAAGCGAATGTTGCCACACACTCATTATTTGGAGAGTGTATGTAAAGAATGAAGGTGAAAAAAAAGTTGCATTGGGAAGATTTCTTTCCCTTATCAAATATGTATAGAGTAGCTCTCATACTAAGGGCAAGGCCCCATGCTAAGTGGAAAGATTCAGCCTAATTTTCACCCCAAAAGAGACAGAGGAAGAGACTGATAAATGGATAAGCCCATGAAGTGGCATAGGCCTTATTAGAACAGGATTTATAGAGAAGGAGGGGTTGATACCTCCAGGGGCAGGGCTCAGGTAAGGAAGGACTCCATAGGAGTGCCACTGGCCAGAATAAAGACCTCCAATTTGTAATACAACTGCCATAACAATAGGGGTATGGAAATCAACATTTTCCTCAATTCCATCTGCCAAGACTGGAAGCACCCAGAAGCCACTCACAGAAGTCTGAAGGGTATTCCTGGTCACATTCCCCCTCATAAGTACAGTGGGAAGCAGACATTCGCTACCGTATGCTTAATGAAGGGTAGAGATTAAATCTAAACAGGCAGTCACATAAACCTGCTTCAGCTTCGATGACTAAATCATCTCTTTCTTTTGTTCTAGAAAGGTCATGTTCACTGTAGATATAAAGAGGATGTTAGGCAATGAACTTGGGTTTACATTTCAGTGCTGTTTTGTGTACATAGCCCCCAAATTCTAATAATTTTCTATTATACCCATATTATCATGTTTTCCTGTTGTTGATATACTAAGCTAAACTGACTTATATCCCTGTATAAAATTTATACTTACACAGTTGGAATAAACTCAACAAAATGTGACACAGTGGAAAGGATGCTGGACCCGGAGTTCGATGGTTTGGCATCCAATCTCTGCTTTTCCATTTACCAGCATCACTTTAACTTGGATTGCTCATCTATAAAATGGGTTTTATAGATCCTCTCTTTTGAGAGCACCGGATCACAACTAACTGCTGAACAGTCAGCAACAGGAAGACACTGGAACTCCCCAAAAAAGATACCCCACATCCAAAGACAAAAGAGAAGCCACAATGAGATGGTAGGAGGGGTGCAATCACAATAAAATCAAATCCCATAACTGCTGAGTGGGTGACTCACAAACTGGAGAACACTTATACCACAGAAGTCCACCCACTGGAGTGAAGGTTCTGAGCCAAACGTCAGGCTTCCCAACCTGGGGTTCCAGCAACAGGAGGAGGAATTCCTAGAGAATCAGACTTAAAAGGGTAGCGGGATTTGATTGCAGGACTTCGACAGGACTGGGGGAAGCAGAGACTCGACGCTTGGAGGGCACACGCAAAGTAGTGTGCGAATCGGGACTCAGGGGAAGGAGCAGTGACCCCATAGGAGACTGAACCAGACCTACCTGCTACTGTTGGAGGGTCTTCTGCAGAGATGGGGGTGGCTGTGGCTCACTGTGGGGACAAGGACACTGGCAGCAGAAGTTCTGGGAAGTACTCCTTGGTGTGAGCCCTCCCAGAGTCCACCATTAGCTCCACTAAAGAGCCAGGTATGTTCCAGGGTTGAGTCACCTCAGGCCAAACAACCAACAGGGAGTGAACCAAGCCCCACCAATCATCAGACAAGTGGATTAAAGTTTTACTGAGCTCTACCCACCATAGCAACAGCCAGGTCTACCCACCACCCGTCCCTCCCATCAGGAAACTTGCACAAGCCTCTCAGATAGCCTCATCCACCAGAGGGCAGACAGCAGAAGCAAGAAGAACTACAGTCCTGCACCTGGTGGAACAAAAACCACATTCACAGAAAGATAGACAAGATGAAAAGGCAGAGGGCTATGGACCAGATGAAGGAACAAGGTAAAACCCCCAAAAAACAACTAACTGAAGTGGAGATAGGAAATCTTCCAGAAAAAGAATTCAGAATAATGAAATTGAAGATGATACAGGACCTCTGAAAAAGAATGGAGGCAAAGATCGAGAAGATGCAGGAAATGTTTAAAAAAGACCTAGAAGAATTAAAGAACAAACACCTAGAAGAATTGAAGAACAAACACCTAGAAGAATTGAAGAACAAACAAACAGAGAAGAACAATACAATAACTAAAATGAAAACTACACTAGAAGGAATCAATAGCAGAATAATTGAGGCAGAAGAATGGATAAGTGACCTGGAAGACAGAATGGTGGAATATTCTGCTGTGGAACAGAATAAAGAAAAAAAGAATGAAAAGAAATGAAGATAGCCTAAGACATTTCTGGAACAACATTAAACACAACAACATTCTCATTAGAGGGGTCCCAGAAGGAGAAGAGAGAGAGAAAGGACCCGAGAAAATATTTGAAGAGATTATGGTAAAAAAACTTCCCTAACAGGGGAAAGGAAATAGGCACCCAAGTCCAGGAAGCACAGAGAGTCCCAGGCAGGATAAATCAAAGGAGAAACATGCCAAGACACATACTAATGACACTGACAAAAATTAAAGACAAAGAAAAATTATTGAAAGCAACAAGGGAAAAACAACAAATAACATACACAGGAACTACCGTAAGGTTAACAGCTGATTTCTCAGCAGAAACTCTACAGACCAGAAGGGAGTGGCATGATATATTTAAAGTGATGAAAGGGAAGAACCTATGACCAAGATTACTGTACCCAGCAAGGATCTCATTCAGATTTCACAGAGAAATCAAAATCTTTACAGACAAGCAAAAGCTAAGAGAATTTAGCACCACAAAACCAGCTCTACAACAAATGCTAAAGGAACTTCTCTAAGTGGGAACAACAAGAGAAGAAAAGGACCTACAAAAACAAACCCATTACAATAAAGAAAATGGTAATAGGAACATACATACTGATAATTACCATAAACATGAATGGATTAAATGCTCTAACCAAAAGACACAGACTCACTGAATGGATACAAAAACAAGACCCATATATATATTGTCCACAAGAGACCCACTACAGACCTAGGGACACATACAGACTGAAAGGGAATGGAAAAAGATATTCCACGCAAATGGAAATCAAAAGAAAGCTGGAGTAGCAATACTTATATCAGATAAAATAGACTTTAAAATAATGTTACAAGAGACAAGGAAGGACACTATGTAACGATCAAGGGATCAATCCAAGAAGAAGATATAACAATTATAAATATATATACACCCAACATAGGATCACCTCAATACATAAGGTAACTAATAACAGCTATAAAAGAGGAAATCGACAGCAACACAATAATAGTGGTGGACTTTAACACCTCACTTACACCAATGGACAGATCATCCAAACAGAAAATTAATAAGGAAACAGAAGCTTTAAATGACAAAATCGACCAGATAGATTTAATGGATATTTTTAGGACATTCCATCCAAAAACAGCAGATTACACTTTCTTCTCAAGTGCACACAGAACATTCTCCAGGATACATCACATCTTGGGTCACAAATCAAGCTTCAGTAAATTTAAGAAAATTGAAACCATATCAAGCATCTTTTCTGACCACAACGCTATGAGATTAGAAATCAATTACAGGGGAAAAAAAGTAAGAAAAACAAACACACAGAGGCTAAACAATACGTTACTAAATAACCAAGAGATCACTGAAGAAATCAAAGAGTAAATAAAAAAATACCTAGAGACAAATGACAATGAAAACACGATGATCCAACACCTATGGGATGCAGCAAAAGCATCTAAGAGAGAAGTTTATAACAATACAAAGCTACCTGAAGAAACAACAAACATCTCAAATAAACAATCTAACCTTATACCTAAAGGAACTAGAGGAAGAACATACAAAACCCAGAGTTAGCAGAAGGAAATAAATCAAAAATATCAGAGCAGAAATGAATGAAATAGAAACAAAGAAAACAATAGCAAAGATCAATAAAAATGAAAGCTGGTTCTTTGACAAGATAAACAAAATTGATCATCAATTAGCCAGGCTCATCAAGAAAAGAGGGAGAGGACTCAAATCAAGAAAATTGAAAATGAAAAAGGAAAAGTTACGACACCGCAGAAATACAAAGCATCCTAAGAGACTACTGCAAGCAACTCTATGCCAATAAAATGGACAACCTGGAAGAAATGGACAAGTTCTTAGAAAGGTATAACCTTCCAAGACTGAACCAGGAAGAAACAGAATATATGAACAGACCAATCACAAATAATGAAGTTGAAACTGTGATTAAAAGTCTTCCAACAGGGCTTCCCTGGTGGCGCAGTGGTTGAGAGTCCGCCTGCCGATGCAGGGGACATGGGTTCGTGCCCCGGTCCGGGAAGATCCCACATGCCACGGAGTGGCTGGGCCCGTGAGCCATGGCTGCTGAGCCTGCGTTTCCGGAGCCTGTGCTCCGCAACGGGAGAGGCCACAGCAGTGAGAGGCCCGGGTACCTAAAAAAAAAAGTCTTCCAACAAACAAAAGTCCAGGACCAGATGGCCTCACAGGTGAATTCGGTCAAAAATTTAGAGAAGAGCTAACACCCATCCTTCTCAAACTCTTCCAAAAAATTGCAGAGGAATGAACACTCCCAGACTCATTCTTTGAGTCCACCATCACCCTGATACCAAAACCAGAAAAAGATACTACAAAAAAAGAAAATTACAGACCAATATCACTGAAGAATAAAATCCTCAACAAAATACTAGCAAACAGAATCCAACAACACATTAAAAGGATCATACACCATGATCAAGTGGGGTTTATCCCAGGAAAGCAAGGATTCTTCAATATACGCAAATCAATCAAGGTAAAACACCATATTAACAAATAGAAGAATAAAAACCATATGATCATCACAATAGATGCAGAAAAAGCTTTTGACAAAATTCAATACACATTTATGATAAAAACTCTCCAGAAAGTGGGCAGACAGGGAGCCTACCTCAACATAATAAAGGCCATATATGACAAACCCACAGCCAACATCATTCTCAATTGTGAAAAACTGAAAGCATTTCCTCTAAGATCAGGAACAAGACAAGGATGTCCACTCTTGCCAATATTATTCAACATAGTTTTGGAAGTCCTAGCCACAGCAATCAGAGAAGAAAAAGAAATAAAAGGAATACAAATTGGAAAAGAAGAAGTAAAACTGTCACTGTTTGCAGCTGACATAGAGGATCCTAAAAATGCCACCAGAAAACTACTAGAGTTAACCAATGAATTTGGTAAAGTTGCAGGATACAAACTTAATACACAGAAATCTCTTGCATTCCTATATACTAATGATGAAAAATCTGAAAGAGAAATTAAGGAAACACTTCCATTTACCATTACAGCAAAAAGAATAAAATACCTAGGAATAAACCTACCTAGGGAGACAAAAGACCTGTATGCAGAAAACTATAAGACACTGATGAAAGAAATTAAAGATGATACCAACGATGGAGAGATATACCATGTTCTTGGATTGGAAGAATCAATATTGTGAAAATGACCAAATTACCCAAAGCAATCTACAGATTCAATGCAATCCCTATCAAATTACCAATGGCATTTTTTACAGAACTAGAGCAAAATATCTTCAAATTTGTATGGAGACACAAAAGACCCTGAATAGCCAAAGCAGTCTTGAGGGAAAAAAACAGAGCTGTAGGAATCATCCCTGACTTCAGACTATACTGCCAAGCTACAGTAATCAAAACAATATGGTACTGGCACAAAAACAGAAATATAGATCAATGAAACAGGATAGAAAGCCCAGAGATAAACCCACACCCCTATGGTCAAATGATCTATGACAAAGGAGGCAAGGATATACAATGGAGAAAAGACAGCCTCTTCAATAAGTGGTGCTGGGAAAACTGGACAGCTACATGTAAAAGAATCAAATTAGAACACTCCATAGCACCATACACAAAAATAAACTCAAAATGGATTTGAGACCTAAATGTAAGACCAGACACTCTAAAACTCTTAGAGGAAAACATAGGAAGAACACTCTTTGACATAAATCACAGCAAGATCTCTTTTGATCCAACTCCTAGAGTAATGGAAATAAAACCAAAAATAAACAAATGGGACCTAATGAAACTTAAAAGATTTTGCAAAACAAAGGAAACTACAAACAAGACGAAATGACAACCCTCAGAATGGGAGAAAATATTCACGAGAGAATCAACGTACAAAGGATTAATCTCTAAAATATATAAACAGCTCATGCAGCTCAATATTAAAGAAACAAACAACCCAATCCAAAAATGGGCAGAAGACCTAAATAGACATTTCTCCAAAGAAGACATACAAATGGCCAAGAAGCACATGAAAACTGCTCAACATCACTAATTATTAGAGAAATGCAAATCAAAACTACAATGAGGTATCACCTCACACCAGTTAGAATGGGCATCATCAGAAAAATCTACAAACAACAAATGCTGGAGAGGGTGTGGAGTAAAGGGAACACTCTTGCACTGTTGCTGAGAATGTAAATTGATACAGCCACTATGGAGAACAGTATGGAGTTTCCTTAAAAACTACACACAGAATTACCATATGACCCAGCAATCCCACTACTGGGCATATACCCAGAGAAAACCATAATTCAAAAAGACACATGTACCCCGATGTTCATTGCAGCACTATTTACAATAGCCAGGTCATGGAAGCAACCTAAATACCCATCGACAGACGAATGAATAAAGAAGATGTGGTACATATATACAATGGAATATTGCTTAGCCATAAAAAGGAATGAAATTGGGTCATTTGTAGAGACGTGGATGGATCCAGAGACTGTCATGCAGAGTGAAGTAAGTCAGAAAGAGAAAAACAAATATTGTATATTAACGCATCTATGTGGAACCTAGAAAAATGGTACAGATGAACCGGTTTGCAGGGCAGAAATAGAGACATAGATGTAGAGAACAAACGTATGGACACCAAGTGGGGAAAGTGGTGGGGGGGGTGGTGGTGGTGGGATGAATTGGGAGATTGGGATTGACGTATATACACTAATACATATAAAATGGATAACTAATAAGAACCTGCTGTATAAAATAATAAATTAAATAAAATTCATAAAAATAAAAATAAATAAAATGGGTTTTATAATAGATACAGAGCGAGTCACTGCTCTGGAACTTGGAGAGACATAAGATTGGCATCTGGGAACTCAACTAGTAGAATTCCACACAATGGATGTGACAAGCATCTACGGTAGCAAACCAAGAGATTCTCTGTGACTTGTAGCTTTAGAAAGATCCCAAATTCCAATCAGGTTGCTCTCAGGGAGGGTTAACTTGAACGTAATTAAGATTTCGTAGTAGAAAAAAATCAATCATATTGAACTCTTTTTGTAGGAAGATTTTGTGAACAAGGAGATAATCTAGGACAGGCCAGGGGTTGGGGAGGGTCAGTCATCCAGTATGGCTCATGGACCAAATCCAGCTTGTTGCTTGTTTTTGTAAATAGAGTTTGACTGGAACATTTGTTTACATATTGTCTACAGCTGTTTTAGTGTTATAATTACGGAGCTGACTAGTTATGGCAGAAATCATATGATGCACAATACCTAAAATATTTACATCTGACCTTTTACAGAAAAAGTTTGCTAATCCCTAATGTAGATCAGTCTTTGATCTCTTCTGGCTCACCTCCAGAATAAAATATACTCCCATTGGTTCCCAAAATGGGGCTCAGCGGTCCTGGTTCTTATCAGTATCGCCTTGTGTGGGGTGTAATTATAAATGTCCCCTAGTGTGTATATAGTGATAGAAACTCCAGAGTTTCCAAGTTTGGAAATGTTTACGGTGAGATGCCTGATGAGTCCAACACAAGAAGTTAGAGCATCTAATAGCCACATTCCCATCTTAGAGATGAATGCATCAAGCTATCAGAGCTTAACACTGTTTAATATTCAAATATATAATTCCCAGGTCTATTCCACACCCCTAAAGCAATCTTCTAATAATTTTTTTTTTCCTTCTAATAATTTGATTGCCCTAGAGAGCTGGTCAAGTTGACATCTTTCTGCTTGCCTGTTGTATTGCTCTTTACACATGGCTGAATTGCTGTTCTGGCTTATCTTTGTCAGTCTCTGTGAACTTGGTTTTTGTGCCTCAGTCCCTGAATGGGAGACGCCCTCTCAATGTACCAATACATTCAGGGTTCTGAACCCACAATGTTGTCATGAGACTTATATAAATAATGAACATGGACCCAACTTGGTAAGCTATAAAGACCCACTGTGCTGCTTTGATTTCCAGTGTGCATATTTAGTAAAAGCTGGGGGAGGGGAGTGGGACTATCCTCTGTGGAAGAGGCTTTGCTAATAGTGGAAAAAATATCATACAATTTGTTAACACTTTTTTATTAAGGTGACTGGTAGAAACTTATATGCCAGTTTCAGTTCAAGTTCTTATTTAAATGGTTTGTCAATCTATCCTGCCCTCCCCCTTAGCCCCCTCCCAACCCTCAGTGAAGCCCTCGTCATCTCTGACCTGGGCCTGCAACATCTGCCTGCCTTGAGTCCAACCACACCAAGTGATCTCTCAACCACCAAGTAATAGGCTGCTCTACCCAAACGTGAAGCTCAGTATGTTGACCCCATTCAACTTTTCTCAGTAATGTACTTTCAGACTCCTCTACATCCGGGTCCCACCCCACCAGACATCACCAGCCACACCAGCCATGATCCAGCTACCCTCCACCATGTACAAATTCTCCAACTCAGTATTCCCATTAACTCCTTTACTAAGACAGGCTGCTGGTTGTTCCCCACAGCTCATTCTTCCTTTTCTCATCTTATTAAAAATACATTTCCCTGCCTCCCCATCATCACTTGGTAGGCTCCAGTTCACCATTTTTGCGAAGAACCACGATGCCTTCAGGACGAAGCAGAATTAATCCTTCCTTGCCTATGCACTCCACAGCTCATTTACTTGATTATATCACCAACACCAGCCTGCTGTAATTTGATTTTTGACAGTTCAGATATTCATATATATATTTTTATGGCTGCGCCGTGCAACTTGCAGGATCTTAGTTCCCTGACAAGGGATCGAACCCAGGCCCTGGCAGTGAGAGCACCGAGACCTAACCACTGGACCACCAGGGAATTCCCTGTAATTTGATTTTTGGCTTGTCTGCTCCACAACCATACCCTCCCATCAGCAAGGTGAGAACCATTTTTAGTTCATCTTTGAATCTTTAAGCCAAAGTTTAGCATGTGGTAGGAAGTCAATATATTTTAAAAAGTAAATGAATAAAAGCTCATCTCCTCATCTTCTAGCTCAGCAGGAGGGAGCATTTGAAGGGTCAAGAAGCAGAAGACAGCAACTAGAGAAAGAGGGTAAATTAGAAGGAAGGAGGGAAGGGTGAGGCATAGACCCTTCCCTCCAGGTCTTCTGCATCCTCACCAGAACCCGGCCCTCTGTAGGACACAATAACCGCTTATTGATTGGACCCAATCTTTGCTTGTCATTATTGCTTCCTTCTGTCGGATCCCAAGGAAGCTGTTACAGGAAGTCACTCAGGAGACTAAAAGAATAGTAGGGGCAGGGTGTCAGATTGGCTGTTAATTAACAACACCCATCACTCAAATCATTGAATAAGCACATCTACCTTAGATGTATGCATGTGTTTGGACATATGGCTTTATTTAATTCAATATATTTCAGTTTATAACATGTTTCACAATTACATGAAAGTTATTAAAACCCGTTTCTTTATACAATATCATCAGATTTTCAGACAGAAACTTTCAAAGGAGATTTCTTCTCTAACTGATCCTATTTCTTTCCTATAGTCGTGTCCACTCATGATACTCTATAAATACAGCACATGTTGGTTGTATTAACACATGCTAGTGAAAGAGCTGGGAAACTCAGTGGCCTTTAATTATTCAGGATTTAATCATGCAAGCATGTACAATCAATATTTGTTCATCTTAATCTGATTACCAGCTAGTGGTGTTCAGTACCTCCATCAACAGGATAACAGTATGACACATCTCATAGACTTTCCCTGGACTCTTCTAACAAGCTTATTGGGAGGATTTTAATCAGCTAATGAACTCATCAACGGCATTTTCAGGAACCAGTGCACCTTCCTGCACTTCCATCCCATGACCATATTTTCCTGACATCTTGTGGCCACAAGGAACATGACAGTCTATAAACCCAACATCTGTACCCAGTGCGAGCGGCATCTTTGAATGCTAATGTCAGCATTACAGTTACAGCAAATACAAAACTGCTTAGAAGATGTGTGACATGTAATTGTTTCATCTAATTAAAATGGAAACTAGCCTTTTTGTTTTATATTTATGAGTCAAGTTGGAACACGTGGTTCAATTCTTCTAGAGGAAGGAATGGGGCCTCTACCCAGGCTATACAACATCTGGCTTGATGTCAACTGCCTTGGCCACAGAACATTTCTCCTGTGAAAGATCCACCAAAACAGAATGTGGCTCACTGGGCTGAGGAAAGAAAAAATGCCTGCAGTCAGCTCCTCTGGGAAAGAGGATTTCAAGCTGGGATTGTTGGAACAAAGAGTGAAGAATCCTCTGAAAGAGGAGACTGATAAAAGGATTTATTTTCAACATATATGGTATAATTTCGTGGCTCACAAACTTTTCTTTTTAGCACTAGAAGCATTTTGTTTAAAACCAAGTTTAGTGTGGAGTCCTATAATATAAAGCCGGGGGAAAAAAAGTTGCTTTGATTGAATCAGGGGTTCTGAGCTCCACTGGCTTAGCTTTCCTCACCCCCCTGAAATACCTCCCCAAACACATACCTTTAAGGGAACAGCTTGATAACCAATGGAAAGATGGAAAGAGTTTACATTTGAAATTGGGACTCCTAGCTTTGTATCCCAACTCTATTCCTTAGTAGCTGGAGCATCATTTAATAAGTCATTAACCTTTCTGAACCTCAGGTTCTTCACCTATAAAACAGAGGAAATAATATTTATTCCACAGGGTTATTGGGAACATGAAAAAGAGGCAGTAAAATGAAAGTGCTTTGTAATTACTAGACAAATGATCGTGTTGTCATCATTAGGCAACCATAATAGGCAGTCACACAACCAAGAGGAACAAGCGCCAGACAGTGCCTTGCCTTGTCCTCTTGCCAAGTTCCATGGAAATCCGGAGGAATCTATTGGAAGTCTTGATTGATGAATATGTGTCTGAATAGCTTAAAATAGCTAGGACACAGCAGAATGCTCTGAACACTAGGGTCTCCAAACACATGTTGGTTTATTATCATCATGTTGTTTGTGAAGGATAGCTTTCCCTGAATCTGTTACCCACTCCCACCTTATGTGATAATCAAATCAGAAGATCTATACTTATATGTCTTAGAAGAAGGTACAGATACAGAGTCACAGAGAGGATGTAACTTGCCTCTGAGCATACAGCAAGCTTATGACTGAATTGGGACTAGGTTGCATTTCTCTTGTCACTCCAGTGATCATTCACCTGCCTAGGACAGCCTGTTTTATAAAGAATACGTGTCTATGTCAGTGAAGGAAGGGAGGCGAACTAGTCCTGCCCTGGAAAAACCCAGTGACGATAACCACTAAGTCAATTGCAGAATCACTTCTAGGAGCTGGGAGCTGGCTGAGGACAGCAGATAAAACAGCATTGAAACATAGCATTTGCTTCCCTTGTGAATTTAATGAATGGGGGATGGAATCTGTCCTCTCTGCTGGGAAGAGGACCAGGAGACATTTCTAAGTGTTTCCAAGGGAGGAACACTCTTCACCAATCAGCAGTAGGATGTCAGCCCTTGGAGCCCATGACTCTGGGCACACAGCACCATGAGTGTGTGATACCAGTGAAGAAATGAAAGGAGGTGTCACTATCATGACAGCCAGCTGGGTGTTACCGGTGAGCTAGGATGTGGTCAAACACATAGGACCTGGCTTATCCCCCAGCACACCTTGAACACATTAGAATAAATTCTCAAGGAAAGGTATATAATTTCCAGTGGAGAACTTTACAAATAAGCTGTCTGATGTGTGATCCTGACCCCAAAAAGAAGATATAGGCAGAATCAGCTTAACACCTTCCTTTTAAGCTGAAAATTATATGGTTGTATTGTGCCATTAAAGATAATTTTAAAGCAAATGGATATTTAATTTAAAGATCATTTCTGGCAAGGCTGACCCCTATCTTCACCAGCATTTGAAGCTATTATATAAACCAGCAAAATCAGAACCACGGCAATCTTGTCTATTAATGGTCCACGCACTAGTGCCTTTTCTCTCATGCTCTTTAATATTTGCTATTTCCTTTATTTGAACCAAAAGAAGAAAAAGCTCAGTCGCAGAAATAGAACATGTCACACCTGAATTCAGTAGAGTCTTTTTTTTAAAAGACTCTTCTGAGGCAAAATGATAAATGGCTAATAAGAAACAGGGGTGCCTGGGGGCTGGCGAGGAGGGGCTAAGTGCACATTGGAGAATTCAGGATTCAGTGATAGGGAGATGCTGTTTGTACCCTTGAAGAAGGAGCTATTGATTCACTTTTAAGGAGAACAATTTGGATCCTGGGCACTGCTGAAGGTGGAGCAGCCCTTCTCTGAGGCTGCCACACTGAGTGACCTTTGCACAGGGCCGCAGCAAGAACAATGGAGAGGCGCCACTCCGAAATTAGTCACTGGGGCTGTTTGATTTGTTTCTGTGCCAGATGTTTTCTCGTTGATCCCTGCCTGGCCCATATGTCCTCTGTGAACAAGAGAGCAAGCAGAGCCAGCAGCCACCACTTCAGAAGCAGCCACCAGAGCGGGCTAATGGAGTCCTTGGCAGGAGGTTACCGTCTGATTGGTTCTTTAAGCGTTTCTCTTAGAGATCAAGGGCATTATGTAGACAGCACGCCTGCCCACTCCCGGGGCCAGGCTCAGGGCAGCTAGGCAGCCTTGATTCCCACTGAGCTCTAGTGAGCGTCACGGAGCCCCTCAGCTGTGTCCCTGGACCGCTCCCTCTTTTCATCTCCTTCACAAGAAGCCCCTGTGGAATTTAATAAACAGCAACTGCCATGTTCAAAGTGGGACCTAATCTGGCCAGCAGGTTTTCTGTTCCCACTAGCAATATCCATCTGCTGTTCACTGAGCTGAGGTTGGGGGGGTGCTCTGCCATCCTCCGAGTGAAGCGGGGAGGGGGGATTACCATTTTAAACTGACAGGTAGAGACAAGAGACTTGAGGGCTTGTTCATTTGGGGAGTAGGCTGGGTTTGTCCTTTGTATCAAGAACTGCATTGTGGTATAAAAGGCAAATGCACCTTTCCCAGCTTCTCACAAGGCCTGTAAGGGACATCTCTTTTGTCTGCTCACCTCATCCCCTTCTGGAATATCTGCCTCCTCCTGTTCTTAGGCACCTATCTCATGCTGGAAATCAAAGAATTTCTCTGCAGTTTTCAAAACAAAACTGGGCTGAGAGTCAGTCCTGCTCCAGGAATGGGAACTGTAGGATGTGAGTCTCATGGCAGAAGCCAGAGTGCCATGAGCAAGAGGCTGGGTAGACACCAGTAGTGGGCCAGCCCATTCCCAGCCAGCGACTCCTGAGGCACCGCTGCAGCTCTGCCCTTCCCGTTTAGCTGTCTGATCCTTCTTTCAATTACACAGGATATTCCCATATCCTTCTAGTAAATTACTATTTTTGCCAAAGCCATTTTGAGTCTCTGTCCTTGAATCTGAAAGAGTCCTGACCAGTAAATTGATCACATCAAATGGAAAAACAGGACAGTACCCTGAAACACCACATTTTTGAAAGCCAACTCTCTATTAACCAATTTGCCAAAAATCAATTCCTCAAATAATCTGTCAATATTTACTGGGAGACCTAGTCACAAAGCTGAGGACTTCCCCAGACTTTGGCTTAGCAGTGGCTTCTCTGAGGCTATCACTAACTTTTAGCTATGATGTCATTCAGACTCTTCTAAGTCTGAATGTCAGTTTCCTATGGATTTCATATCTTGAATGCCCAGGATGTTTTGAAGAGTAGAAGTTTTATATGCAAGTGAAATGTTTCCCTTAAATATAGTTTGCCAACTTTCTAAGTTAAGACCTTATACCCCTATTTCTGCCTGTTTCTTTTCTTCATCTTCTACTGCTGCTGCCTTGTACCTCATCTGTATCCATGCCCACAAAACAGCTGTGACAAACTGTTTGAGATCCAGTTAAAGATGGCATCTGACCAATTTTAGTAATTTGATCATTCACAAGTCAGTCTTCAGGTGAGGTGTGAACAATTTATTTCCAATGATTTGACCATGATCCCAAACACCTTACCATTAAGGATAGGCTGGAAATCCAAGAGGAACCTACATAACCTAGATTTTATTTCCTCCTTTACCCTTCCTGTTCAGTAGTCTAGTTCATTTACCCCGGTAGTAGGTCTCCCCATCCTCCAAGATAAATTCTGAGCCTGTTCTGTAGGATCTGTCCTGTTGCTTTGAGACGGCCATGGCTCCCTCTTGGACTGGGCAGGGTGATTGCATTACCTATACCCTCATTACAGCTGTTACTTCTTCATAGCACATCAGTCAGCTGCATTAATTAATTTTTAGTTATAGCTATTTGTTTACTATATCCTTCCCCACTAAACTGCAAGTCCTTGGGTGCAAGAACAAATTCAGTCCGGCGTCATCAATGTATCCCGGGTACCTGGCCAGTCGATGGCACCATTTGGAGACGATCCTATCTTCAGCTTCCTATACCGACTCTGCCGTTGCTCACTTAAACCTTCTGTCTTCAGCAGACTGAGGATCAGACCCCAGTCATCCATGCCTTCTCTAGCGATCCTGGCTCTTCTGATGGCCACGTGACTGGAAGAGCCTGGTCTCACCTGCTGGACAAGCCCAGCCTAGCCTTCTGCTTCCAATTATTTGACCTGAGCAACTGTTTCCTTCACCTGTCAGGTAAATCTTTGCCACTTCTGGGTCTACCCAAGAGAGGAGAATGAGACACCTGACACCCATTATCTGCCATGACATGAGAAGGGGACTCCGGGGGATGCTTCAGAAAGAGCGGGGACTGCTCCTGTTGGATGGATTGAGGTTAATAACAGGTTCTATCATTTTGTGTGATGTGACGTGTTGTGAAAAAGAATTAATAATAACAACTGTTTCACAGTGGCTGTTGTGAAAATAAATACAGGAGCAAATAGAGAATGCCTGGCCCAGAGTAGATGCTCATTAGTATCCTCTCCCCCTCTGCCCCCTGTTGGGTCACACTTACCAGCTAGCTAAAGAGATTTCACACTTAGAGTCTCTGCCTGAGCTCACACCCTTGGCCCCTAGGACTTCCTACCCTTCTCTTGCTTTAAGGGAAAACTTAAAAGCCCTGGAAAAAGTGTGACTGGTTTTAAAATTACCATCCAGTCTATATTCACATCAGGCCAAAGTCGGGCTGGACACAGAGGTGCTGCCTACAGCTTCCCCCCGGAATCTGGTGAAAGCCAGTTTCCTGATTTCCCCACTGACTGAGGGGTCTCTGCAGCTTTGCACAGCAAGCCTACTTCCTGAGCAGAGCCCATGTGTCCTGTGCAGCCCACCTCCTCTAGGCTGCTGCCCACCTGCTTTATCTGACCTTGACCTCTTAATTTAGGGTGGAAAAATTTAGCAAAGAAAAATATAGAAATACAGAGTATCTATTTAAATTTCAGATAAACAACAAATATTTCATGTATGTCCCAAATATTCATTGTTTACCTGAAATTTGTATTTAACTGGGTGCCCTGTATGTTTTCTGGCAATATGTGACTTTGCTGGTTTCATTCTCTGATGTGGCTTCCTAAATACTCCCTACCCTGCCTCTCCACCCCACCACCCCGGGTCTCTCTCTGTCTCTCTCTCTGTCTCTCTCTCACACACAGACACACATACGTACACACACACACTCTTATCCCAAGCAGATCCATGGAGAGAGCTCAATAAAGTTAATCCTCTCCCCACCCTTGCCTGTCTGCCTCAGTCAGGAGTCTCTAACAACAGTCCTGTACTTTATGATTTCCAGAAGCCACAGATTTTCATCTGAGACTAGAAGAGCGACAGTTTAAATTGTCAGAGATCCCCAAAACACAAAGCAAGCCCCAGGCCCTACGACCTCACGATTCTG
>NW_006774564.1:3913442-3913908 GCF_000442215.2 Lipotes vexillifer | reverse complement strand
AAAGAGTGAGAAAAAAAAATCAGAGAATCTGAACCAGTGCAGGCTGCCAGATGTCAGAGAGAAAGAAACACCTGCTCCAGCCACACTGAAGACAAAACAAAGCAGTGCTCAAACTAGAGAAAGAAGGAAAATCTTTTGTCATCGCACACGAAATGTTTGGCAACTGAATGAACTTATGCATCAAGCTCATTTTGGTAAGGGTTATAAATACAAACACCAAAAGATTTTTTTCAGCGTGCCCAAGAGAGAGTAGGTGTTAATGAGAAAGAAATTGTAGCAAGGCAGGCTGAATTTTGTTTTGTCCTGGTGTTGCATTATTAGTTCATCACATCCACTTAGCACTCCAGCCTGTGCAGAAAAGAATCTATGCAAATAGTCTGGGCTATAGAAGCCATGATCAGAGTGTGGTCCTGGGCCACAGGCATCAGCACAGCAGAGGAACATGTTAGAAATGCAGTTTCTTGGG
>NW_006774564.1:3883259-3913427 GCF_000442215.2 Lipotes vexillifer | reverse complement strand
CTGCTGAACTCAGGCAGTGGAGCCCAGCAAACCCTGTTGCGAGCCCTCCAGGTGACCCTGATGTACTAGAACAACTACTCAGACATCACCTCCATGGTTCGTGGTGATTGCCTGGAAACTCACACTCTCTAAGGCTTTGGGACAAAAGAAAAGGCTAGTGGGATTTTTGTTGTTTTTGAGTTTGTTTTTGTTTTAAATATGGCAGGAGTCTAACTTGATCCCTACCTTGCTTTGCATCAATATCAAAGTCCATGTGGTGTTAATTCCGGACACACAGAGTTATTTATTTAGTTACCCACAAATAACAAAAGCATTGTTTTCTTACTCCTTACCCTTGTCTGGAGCTCTGAAGAGGGGGAACCAGAGGTAGAGAGAGAGAGAGAGAGAGGGAAGGGTCCAAATTCCTGTCTGTCAATATGGAGCAACAGTAAATGAAAACAGGTCTCTTAGGGGTTGCAAAACTGCCTTTACGTATATTCCCTGACCCTGAATACAACTGACGTACCAGTCAGTTTACTTAAGAAAAGCAAAAGGGGGACTTCCCTGGTGGTCCAGCGGGTAAGACTCCATGCTCCCAATGCAGGGGGCCCAGGTGCATCCTTGGTCGGGGAACTAGATCCCGCGTGCATGCCTCAACTAAGAGTTCGCATGTCACAACTAAGACCCGGTACAGCCTAGATAAATAAATAATAAATAAATATTTTAAAAAAGGAAAAGCAAAAGGGAGACAGTGAAAGGGCACCTGTGCCACTCACAAGTTTTTAAAACTTATTTATACTCCCCACTGTGATGGCAAAATAACTCTAGGTTTCTCTTGAGGCTGATTGATATTCAACGTAAATTTGATAAAGTGCTTACAACTTCTAGCCATCTACTTTTCCCCTACATACTTCACTATAATATTTCGGAGACACTCTTTACGTTAGAAAAAAGATTCGAATTATGATCTTTTCAAAGACATGATATTCATGAAATGACTCGTAATTGTTGCCAGCTGGGCGGCCCCTTTCCCACAAGGTGAGGGCTCCTAAAATTATGAGGAAAGAGTCCGAATTTTCTTTTGCAGTCAGTGAAAATCAAACACTTTTGCATGAGAATTAAGCTGGCATTCTAGAATGTCTAAATGTCTCCGTTTTCACAGTGGAAGGCTTGTGGCTTTGGTCTCTGTTTCAGAGGTCAAGAGGTGAGAGTGAGGTTGCTGTGCTTGAGATCTGGTGGATGGCTCATTGCCCCTGACTCAAGCCCCATCTCAGCACATACAACCTCCATCTAGATTATTTTTGCCCTGTTATATGGCTCTTAAGTAGAAGCCCATACATTTTTAAACCTTGGGTAACTGTACTGATCTTAAGCAACCATTCTTGGTAGGGGCCTGACAGTGAATGAGTCATATCATCCTCTATGGCCTTCCCAAATATAACTTTGCATTAAAAGTATGCTCACAAGGTCCTAAACTTCAGTGTGTTTATCAAATATTAAACACACACACAGTGATTAGTGAGATTTGGGGGTTTTGTCTGTGAGATTGGTGAAACTTAGGCTTTCTGCTTTACATTTACTTTTGTGATCAGGAAAAAAAGGTCAATTTCATTTTAAAATAATAAAACTATTTGGCTTCAAAGTAACTCCCCCCAAGTATTTATTAATTTCTGTGGTGGTTTTAGCGTATGTTCGATGTTCTGGTCTTCCTCCCACGTTCCCATTGCCCCTTCACAAGCTTTCTTCCTGGCTCTTCTTTCTCAGCCTGACCTTTCAGTGTTGGCATATGCTCATTAATGGGAAAGGGAAGAACAGTAACTTTACAGTGGAAGGTCCTGGAAGGTACCACCTTAACCAAGCCAAGGAGAACATCACCAACAATAAGTCATGGTGATGTCATGTTGATATCATGTGATGGGAAGGTCAACTCAGTGGCATTCTACCCTGAAATCCAAAACCCCAGTCTAACCTTGACAAAGCATCAGACACACAAATTGAGGGACATTCCTCAAAATACCTGACCAGTACTATTCCAAAATATCAAGGTTGTAGAAAACAAGGAGAGACTGAGAAAATATCACAGATTGGAAAAGACCAGCCAACTGAATGCAGTGCGGCATCCTGAACAGGATCCTGGAACAGGTAAAGGACATTGATGGAAACAGTAGTAAAATGTGAACAAAATCTGTCTCAGTGTGAATTTCTGTGTTTTGAAAAATGTACTGTGGCTGTGTAAGGTGTTAACATTAGGGGGAAAGTATATGGGAACTCTCTGTACTGTCTTTACTTCTCAAATGATTTCAAAATAAAAAGTTAAAAATATAATAAGGCTGGGGGCATTTATAAAAACACTAAGCCATCCCTCTGCCAACCACAGCTTATGTACCTAGGCAGCTATTATCTGAGGGCATTGCAGTCAGTCGTTACAGACACAAGAACTCTCATAACTTTGAGCATCCTTTTGACCATCTCCCACAGGAACAGCACATCCTAAGAAGATGTGAAATCACCCTCTGCTTGAGGAAGAGAGGAGTTGGGACAGGAATTCTGCTCACAGCATGCCCTGCATGGCTGCACTGTGGCATGCCCTGTACCTTTCTTGTGGCTGCCCTGGAAAAGAAAGGGTGCATCTGAATATTCATCCATTTCATCTCTTCCAAGCGAGCCCAGCCAGCCAATCTGCTTAATTCTCCATTTGCCATAAACACAAGACTAGGACATTTTAAATGCACTTTTTGCTTGGTTTTGTTTTTTTCTCCCAGCATGAAAAGAGCTCTTTTACCTCTGAGGGTTTATGTTCCGTCATTTCATGGGCATTGATCTCTTTGCCACATAGCCCGGTATTTCAAATGCCTGAAATCTCTCCTCACTATACTTTGCCACTGGATTTCATTTTCTATACTAGTTCCCAGGGATAGCTTCTCTTTTTTGAAAAACAAAGGATCCTGCCAGTACAGCAACCTTGCTCACAACCTATTTCAGGACGACATCTGACCCAGGAGGTTTGCGTTTTAGCTCAGCTGTTGCTGGTACTGTCATCACATAAGATTCTCCCGTGAGCAAAAACCCTCCTATGCCTCTGTGGATTGCAAAGGGCGTAATTGAATAGACAAGAATGGTAACAATGGGCATCCGGTATCTACAGGGCACTTCACCTTTGGAGACCACTGGCACTTCATCTTTATGATCATTTGCAAATATACACTGAGGAGACTTTGATGAGGAGATAATGAAAACATTGAACCAGACAAAGGAGAACCTGTCTCAAAGGTTCTGGCCATGAATTCTTACTAGGTTCCTGAGGCAAGTCAGGACCAGAGGAAAAGAATGGGAAGAGATTAATCATGTAAATATTTGGTTCCCTAGTCTCCACCTAGTCTCAGTGGAGACTCACATGTGCTCCAAGGAGCTCTGACTTTTTTTTTGCGGGGTGGGGGTGGGGCGGGCGGGCGGGAAATATTAGGACATGCTCAGAAATGAGACACCTGAGTCATTGTGGGTTGACCTGGGAGATGAGATCCTTGCTGACAACGTCCATTGAGCCATGCACAAGTATTGAACTCCAGCTCTGCACCTCAGCAAGATAGTGCCTATGATTATATAAGATGGAAACTCATTTGCTTCAAAAACAAAAACAAGAACAAAACCATATTTATCTTGTTTGCATGCTTAGTTTACAAGTAACATTTTCACAATATTTTTTTTTAAAAAAACCACCATAATTCCAACATTTAGCAAGTCAACTCTTTGTTTATTCAAGTGCCCTTCTAGGAGTTGTTCATGTATGGCCATTTTTTACAAAATTGTAATCATAGCATAAACAGATTTTTAAATTTTGTTGTTTAGCTTTAAATGACACAGCATTTTTCTAAGCTCCTATAAAATATACATAATTACTGTTTTTAGTAACTGTACGATATTCTATTTTGTTTGTATATTGTAACTTATTTAACTAGCCCTTCTTACTGGGTATGAACTGTTTTCCAGTTTTTTGCTGTTATAAATCAGAATTCAATATGTGTGGCTTTTCTCTTTTTCTGGATAATTTATTTGGGATAACTTCCCAGAGGTTGAATGTAGAGGCTAAGGAATACTTTTTAATTTTCATTTTTATAGCTCATCAGTAATTTTCCAGAGGTATTATCTATAATATGTTTCCTTGTCTAAATGAGTCGAGAAGACTGGAGATAAAAGTGGAATAGACATGCAGCCTTGTTTCTGTTGAGCACCGGAGCCATATATCAAAGTGTCTACTGGACATCTCTATTTGGATGTTTTGTAAGTATTTTAAATTCAACATTTCCACAACTACAGTTGTCGTATTCTTCCCACCTCCTCAAACCTGCCCTCCTCCGGTGCACCCTGACTCAGAGAAAAGCATCACCATCCACCCCATTGCTCAAGCCAGAAGCCTAGGAGTCATCCCTGATTCCTTCTTTGCCCTCACCTCTCCCTCCATCTAATCAATCATTATGTGCTGTGGGTTCTGTCTCCTGGGAATCCCTTGAACCTGACCATTTCTATAAATATCCACAGATCCTATTCTAGTCCAAACCCCGTTGTCTCTCACCTGAACCACTGCACCAGCCAAGTAACTGGACCCCATGCCTCTGGTCTTATACTCTTCTAATCATTCTTGTTGCACACAGGCAGATCTTTCTAAAGCATTTCATTCTTGTGCTTAGAATTCTTTGTTTTCCCATTTCCCTTTGCATGATTCTAAACTCCTCAACCAGATTCACAGGGCTGTGTGGGATCTGGCCCTTTCTAATCTCTCCAGTTTCATTACGGTCATTCCCCTCCTTGTTTCCTCTGCACTAGCCATTCTTGTCTTATCTTTGTTCCTGAAATATCCCTTGCTCCATCTTGCCCTGGGGCTTACACATGTGCCTTTCTCTCTATTACCACCCCCTGACCCCCACCTCCTGATCCTCCTAAATCCTGCCCACCCTTTGTATCACATCTTAAATGTGTCTTCCTCAGAAAGGGCCCCGGCATCAATCACTCCCACCACCTGGACTGTCGTAGTGGCATGATACACTCTAGTAACACCCTATGCCCCTCCTCCCGTAACGTTTATCTCACTCTGTTATGAAACATCTGTCTCCACCCCCAGATTGTTAGCTCCATGAAGGGAAGAACTGGATTTTGCCTTGGTCATCACTGCATCCTCAGTGACCAGCATGCATCTGAGACATAATAGGTACTCAATCTATATTTGTTCAATGAATGAACAAATGAATGAAGGGCCTAACCCTATTCTCAGACCCTATTTTTAAGATGTTTCCCATCACATTAAACAGGATATTCCGAGAATCTTACTCCCAAATGTATTGCTTACGATTCACACCTCCACATTTCATACTGAATGTGCACTAAACTGCAATAGGAATATTTTAACAGTTGATTTTTCTCCCCCCGAGTGGATAGATTATTAGTACAACAGCAGACCAGTGACTAAAGGTAAGGCTAATCCTACGTATTTTCTCCTCTTCCCTGCTTCTCAGACTTGTCCTTTTGGAGAGGAGTGATAAAGCGGATGGATTTAGTTTTTATGTCAGTCATCATCCGCTGAGTGGAGGTTTTCTGTGCGAAAGGGAAGGTTAGCATTAAATTGATTAATGGTTCATTTTTCCTATTTGCTCCTTGGCCACTGGAGTGACACAGGGAGGGCTGTCTAGTTAGAAGTGTGTGAGACAATGGCTCTGACAAAGGCTGTTACACACACAGAATTCACTGCTTATAACCGATCCCTGGAAATGAGCATATTCACACGTAGTCACTTGCATGTTGAACTGCTTGGGAAAATCCATCCTGCACTTATTCAAGGGCTATAAGAAATTAACATTAGCATGTAATCTCACAAGGAATATTTGTAATTGTATTTCTCTAACAAATAGGAGATGACAAATAATTCATATGTATATTAATAATTTCACCTTTGAGTTTTCTTCATTTCTCGTCACACCAGGTCCTGTAAGATATGCAAATATGTGATTTCCATGCACTGCTGTAGTTGTATGCGGCACAGGTGTTGTATCCTACCAAACTTCAGCCTCAGAGCCTATTGCTGTTGTCACTTGCCTTATTAAAACATCCACGGTTTTTGCCCTAGAAGGTGAAGCTCCAGGCAGAAAGAAGGAATTCACCAAGTGGATCCAATATTGTCTACCAGGGTTTATTTTCCCCCTGGGGCTTGCTCACAGAAAATTCCTCTGCCACCAGCCTGCCACCGGAAATGACTGCACCCTCTTGAATGCTCCAGCATAAGTGGGGACAAAGTCTTTTGCCTCTGGCTGTCCTTAGCACAGCTAAGCCTGGCTGGGCCTGTCAAAAAAATTAAAGTACAAAAGGAGCACACAGGAGGGATAAACACAAAGAAAGCAAGAATGATAAAATGCCCTGCTTAGAAAGTGCAGATTTCTGAGCCTGCCTTAGCCACCTTGCTCTGGAGGCTCAAAGGCCCTTCTCTTTCTATAATTTTCCCCTGAGGATGATGTTATGCTTTAACCTGAAAAGGGAGCAGTGCACCTGACTTCCTGGCTTCTCAGCAGTGGTGTCACTAGTTATAGACGAGCCTCCATCCGAAGTCCAAGTGAGTTCTCCCTTTGTTCCTCCTATGCAGATAGTATAAGAGTATCTCACCCCTCTCCTTCCAGCAGGAAATGTGAGTATATGAATAAGAGCAACCATCTGTTGGATTCTGGTTCTGGGCCCAGCATTGCAATAAGAGAAGTTTCTTAGGGTAAGGGGCAGGAGTAGGGTGAGAGGTAATAGGGGAAAACTAGTTTTGTGATTCACAGGAAAGCACAAGTTCACAAGAAATGTAACATGAGTCCATGGGGATCATTGGTAACCAGGTCTCTTGTTTCTCTCTCCCTCTCCCTTTCCCTCACCTTCTCTGTCTCTCTTTCTCCCTATCTATCTATCATCTATCTATCTATATACCTATCTTTGGAACTGCTAATGGGAATGTATACAGATGCCAAATGTGGCAGTTATCTTATGCCATACCTACTGGCCTGCTGGTGAGAAACACGCTCCAGACCAGCACTGTTTGCAGTGATGGAAATAGTCTGTATCCAATGGTGCTGCCCAGGACGGTAGCCACTAGGCTCATGTGGCTACTGAGCACTTGAAATGTGTGATTAAGAAAGTAAATTCTAAATTTCATTTAATTTTAATTAAAGTTAAATAGGCACACATGGCTGGTAGCTAATGTTTTAGGCAGTGCAGCTCAAGAGGCTAAATGTGTCAGGGGCCCAAATGAAAGTAGGTGCAGCATCTCTGCCACAGAGGTGAAGTCCCACACCCACCAATCCACTTGTCAAGCCATCTGGCCCAACAAAAGAGACGCTTCAGGACCCCCTGTTTATTTCATGAGACCTGCACACATCCTTGATGATGTGCTCTCACAGCACTCTGTGATTTTTCCTTTGGGGCACTTTTCACAGCTGTAATTTAGAAATCATTTGTGAGGTTCATTCATTATTTATTTTGTTTAATAAACAGATATTTATCCAGTGTCCCAGGCACTGTTTCAGGCACTGGAAATGCAAAGTGATCAAAGTAGGTAAAGACCCTCTCAGGAGCCTGCTTTCCAGTTGGCAGAGCCAGACCATACACAAGTAAAGGAATAAATGTATTTATTTACCACTTCCCTCAAGAAATTCCAAGAGTTTTATGAGTTTTGTGCCAGGAGCCGGGGATGAAAACCATATATACATTACTAATATTACAATGTCACATCATTCTTTTACCACCATTACCATAGAGTAAGTAGTCAATAAATATTTGTGGGCTAAATGATTTGCAGATAGATGACGGCAGGGGCAGAGTTAGGGGAGACTTTGCACCTGCTAGCCCACCCTCTATATTCACTGTTGCCTTCACACTGACCTAGCCGCAGTCAGGTTTTATGAGCCATGGCCAACCATGCAAGGAGGCAGGTGAGTTGCTATGAGCGAGGTAGAATGGCAGGAGTGCCCCTTGGCCACCCTTCCCATCAAATGACGCCGTGCCTAGTTGACTGCGAAGCTGGAACAGTATGGTGAGGAAGCAGATGGAGGGCGCAGCGGAAGAGGTGGTGTCATGGCTCGCGCTGGTTGCTGAGCTCCATGGGGAAATGGATGCTGACGGCTCAGGTGGGTGGTGGCAGGAGAAGCCGTGTATGTTACGAGCTTGCTCCGCATTTCTGTAACAACAACGATGAGGGCAACTGTATCCCTATCCTCCCCCAAGGAGAAAGGTTGGTTATGCTCCCGCGCCCCTTTCACCTCTTCCTCCCGGGCAAGACAACGTGCCTGGGTCTAGCAGGTATATGGGGAGACTTCACGTGGGGATGAGACCTGTACATCCTCTGGTTCAGCATGGGTGGAGGGGGGCACCCTTTTCCCAGGAGCCTGAGGTAAGCACAGGACTGAGGAAGCAGAGCTGCAGCTGCCCTCCCTTTCCTGTCCCTCCTCCAGGGAGAACCAGGTGCCGTCCGTTCTGCTGCAGCTGCTCTTCCATCCCGGCTCCTCCGCGGCTGTCCACTTACTAAAAGATAGTTCCCAAAGGCGCGGCCCGAGCCCCGCAGGTGACGCACACCGGACACACAACAACTTCAGCCTCTTCAGGGCCCATCCTCCACCTGCAAGGGGTACCTGAGTTACCAGTTACGTGGAGATCACAATGACCCCCAGCGATTTGTACGCACCGCCCTCTCGCCGCCACCCTACTCCGAACCAGAAGCGACCGGAGAGTGAGACACAACTTCTCACGGGGCAAAGGTGGATTTGAGACATGCAAGACCAGACTGAAACCCTGGGGAAAGGCACCGTGACCGCTGCTCAGGGCTGGCCCTTCAGCCTACACCTGGCCTCTGGACTGAAAGGTGAGAAGTTCCCAGGCTGCAGCGCAGGGAGGAGGGGGAGGGGCAGCTGAGATGGAGGCAGGGCTGGAAGGGGGAGAGCAGACCAACAACAAAGGCGCCCGCATGCCAGGCGGGGAGGGTCTCCTTCCAGCCAAGGGGCTCTCGGTGATAATCCAGCATAAGGCAATGTGTGAACCTCCCGCTTCTCCTAGGGGTCCGGCCCTCCTGCAGCTCTCACGCACCCCTACCTTTCCCCTGTCACATGGCCTCACTGCTCCCTGCCATGTGGCCTCCAATCCTCTCCTGTGCTTTGCACCTGCTGCCTAACTGAGTGATGATCCAGTGCTTTAGGGTCCCCAGAGGGAGGCTCATCTATTTTACCTCCGTTTCTAGAACCTGCTGCATCATCACGGTGGAGACCAAGAGCTAGACCCTACACCTGGGGAAGTAGGCTGGGTGGAAAGGGTGGAGGATTGACTGTGCCCCAACGCCTCAGTTCTTACCACGTTGCCTGTCATGGGTGCTAAAGCAAGGGTGAAGACCGAGTGTGGTGCGAGACAGCCCTCCTCTGTGGGCTGTGCAGCACGGCCTCGTCTCAAACCAGACCCTGGACCACCCTCTGCCCCTGACTCTCAGACATCCATCATGTCCCTGACTTCAAGCCCCACAGCGTGGAGCTCCTCCCAGGGGAAGGAGAAGGTCCAAGGAGGCGCTGGGAGGAGACAGAAACTCAGCTCAACTGGCACATCAAGGTCAGGGGTCTCACCTCTCCTGCTATTAAAGAGGAGGTTCTATAAGCAGAGAAGGGAAGCCAGCTGAGTGACCTCCGAGTGGAAATCAGGGCAGAAGTCTTTTGCAACAGGATCCCCATGGGAAACATGACAAAATTAGTAATGGGAATGAGGTCTCCCTCAGAGGATGTAAGAATCACTGGCTTGAAAATAACCGGAAGTTCATCTAGTCCAGCTGCCACCAGTTGCCTGAATTTCTCCAACAAATTTTTGCACAAGCAGTTATCCAGCCTCACACAGCAGCTCAGTGCACCACGTGGCAGCCCCTCCTGTTGGGGGACAAAGTTTTAAAACCCCCTGCGGGTCTAGCACTTCCAGGGGCAGCTCATAGTGGGCAGAGGGCAGCACACAGGGGCCTGGATCCAGCACATTCCTCCATCAGGCTGGTGTGTTTATACTCCCCTGATTTCCAGCAAAGACCCTTGGTGAGATCAAGATTTCTTTACTTTGGCCTGCTTATGTGGCTGCTTTAGTGAACCAGTCTTAAAATGTTCCCCAGGGGAGGCCAATCTTTTGTTGTTATTGGCTTTTATTCTTATGAAAGCTCTGGGAATCATGATTTCAGAACCAGAAGAAACTTAGTCATCTAGTCCAACCTCCTCATTTGACTTATGAAAACTGAAGGGAGCCGTGAGCCTTGGGGTGGAATTCAGACAACATCCCCGCTGTTTCCACCCGGTGTGTCCTCTGAGGTTGCAGCTCCTGTAGCTCTGGGACCCTCATAAAGGTGTTCAGTGCCCTCCCTTCTGTTTCCCATTACTTGATCCACTGCAGCACTGGCCCTGTTGACTCTTCCCTTGTTGTCAAAATCCTCCTTCCTTGGGCTTTGCATCACCGTTCCTGGTTTCTACTCACCTTTCCAATCTTCTCGGCTGGATGTTTTTCTACCTGTCCCGTAAATGCAGGTATTCCCTACAGCATGCTCTGGCCTCACCTTGCTACTCACTCCAAATATTCTTTCTCTTGGTTACAATCACTGCCTATATATGGATAATTTATCCATATCCGTCTTCAACCCACAGCTCTCTCCCCAGCTAGTGGTTGTACTTCAGAGCCATAGATCCTACTACTTACCGTTTCCTTCTCAGTGTCTCATAAGCATCTTCACTCAATATGTTAAAAAATGGAATTCATTATCCACTCTCCCCAACCTTGTTCCACTCCTGGATCCCCTACCTCCCCGATACCTGCCTCTGTCATAACACTCAAACCCAGAAGTTATTCTAGACTTCTCTATTTCCCTTAACTCCTACTTCCAATTTGTGCCCACCATGAAGAAATGATGGAAGGAGTACAGCAAACGATTGCAACAAGATTGAGGAAAGTGGACTTGCTTCCCAACCTTGAGGGATGTCAAGACTGTGACAAAGAACAGATTCTCAGACTCTTCTGTTAAGGTCAGCAGACAAACCAGGTTTGCATTACCTCCTACCATTGCACAGGGCAAGGTCTGGGGAAAGGGTGTGAAGCTTCCATGCTCTCTTTGAGGGCATCACCTTCCCCATGTCTCCATGTGTTCACAGACCTAGGAGCTCTCCAAACCCTCTCCTTTTGGGTTTTTTTATGGAGGCCTCATTACATAAGACATGCTTGATTAAATCATTAGCCATTGATGATTGGACTCAATCTCCAGCCTCTCTCCCCTGCCAGAAGACTGGGGCTGGACAGGGGCTCAGGACTGAAAGTTCCAACCCTCTAATCATGTGGTTGGTTCCCCTGGTAACAAAGCCCCATCCTTAGATGCTTTCCAAAATTTACCTTATTAACCTAAACCCAGCTATGGGGGAAACGGGCTTGTTATGAATGGTAAGACACCCATTTCACCTGTATGGCTCTGAAGAGACTTCAGGAACTGAGGACAAGAAAAATATTACAACAAAAGATGCCCCCATTCCTCTTATTGCTCAGGAAATTCCAAAGGTTTTGGGAACTGTGAGCTAGGAACGATGGAACCAATATCTATGAGAAATATATTTTGGTCATCTGAATGAGCAAATAAATATTCTTATAAATCACAATATCTCAGGCTGCCAGAGTCTGCGCAGCCCCTCCTTGACCACTGCCTCCTCCAAACATTTCAGCCACTTAAGCCTACTCACCTTAAAAATAATGTGCTCATTTGGGCAGCTTTGCTCCACTGATTGTGCCTCTCACAGCTACATTTCTTATCTCCTCTCTGCTTCCATTTCCCCACCTTCCCTTCTTCTCTCACTGCATTATCTGCCTTATGCCCCAATGCTCCCATGAAACTGCTCTCACCAGTGGCCTCCATGTTCCTAATTCCAGTGTTTACTTTTAGTCCCTGCCTTGCTTGATCTCTTCATAATATTTGGCACAGCTGACTGTACCTTCCTCTGTACCCTTGGCTTCCTTAACACGATCTTTTCCTCCTAACTTCATGGTAGGCTCTTTTGCCTACATGACCCAGGCTTTGAAATGTTGGAGTCAGGTGGCATTCTGCCCCAGCCCTCCTTCCTTATTCATCCTAACCCTTTCCTTGTGACCCCATCCACCCCGATGATGTGGCTCACCATCTGTCTGTAAACTAACGGCTCTTAATATCTGTTGCACCTGCTCAGGCTTGCTCCTAAGCAGGAATATCACCACAGGGATGTTGCCTATGTATACATCACACTCAGAACCTTCATGTCATGACTCAGAACCTTCTCCATCTTCTCACCCTCACCACCATATCACTCTGCATCCCAAACCCCACTTACTTCAGGAAGCCTCCCAGAAAATGACACACACCTGCTGTTCAAGGCTGACTGTGAGGTTCATCTTTAACCCCTCTCACTTCCAACTCTACCCAAATCCTATTCAAACAGGCTCCTTCTCTCTAATGCAGACTGCCCCAGCCTGTGACCATCATCTCTCAACTGCACTACAGCAATCACCTCTCATCACATCTCCCTGTGTCCACTCTTGACCTTTTCCAACCCATTCTCACACTGCATCCAGAGAGGACTTTATAAAATGTACACAGGACTATGTCACTTGACTGCTTAAAAGCCTCCGATGGTCCCCATGGTTAGGGTAACACCCCAAGCCAACAACCAAATCAACATGGCTTAACTTCTGTCTCACAATGCCATCTCTCAAACCCAACTCTCCAGCTTAATTCAACATTTTCACTTCTTCAAACGCTTCAATTCTTTCTTATGTCTAATTAATTAATTACTATTCCCACCCATTAGACTTGAAGATCCATGAGGTCATGAATCTTTGTTTTGTTCACCATGGTATATACAGCAATAAGCACAGTGCCTAACACATATGTGGGAAATATATCATTTATTTATTCAGAAAATAGCTTTTGGGCTTCCCTGGTGGTACAGTGGTTGAGAGTCCACCTGCCGATGCAGGGGACACGGGTTCGTGCCCCAGTACGGGAAGATCCCACATGCCGCGGAGCGGCTAGGCCCGTGAGCCACAACTACTGAGCCTGCGCGTCTGCAACGGGAGAGGCCACAGCAGTGAGAGGCCCACGTACCGCAAAAAAAAAAAAAAAAAAAAGAAAAAAAAAATAGCTTTTAAGTGCCTAATGTGTATCAAGCTCTATTTTTGGTTCTTCATGATATAGAAATAATAATTTTTTTAAAAGAGAGACAAAACTCCTTGCCCTTAAAGGAGTGTATATTCTAGTAGAGAGAGACAGAATAAACACAATGAGAAAAATATACAATATATGTGATGGTGATAAATTCCACAGAAAAAAATTAAGTGGGGAAGGAGGAGGAGGATGGAAAGAGAAAGAAAAGGAGGGAGAGGGAGAGAGAGAGAAAAAACCAAGTGGATATTTGGAGGAAGAATGCTCCAGCAAAGGGAGTGGACAACTTCAAATGTCCTGGATGAGCATATGGCTTCAGAGTTCATGGGCCAGAAAGGTCAGTGTGACTGGAGCAGAAAGAGCCCGGGGAGAGCCATGAAAGATCAGTGCAGAGACACAAGGGGCTCCGTGACACAGGAGCTGAGGGAACTTTCATGCTGTGCAATGTGGAGCCACTGGAGTGCCTTCAGTAGAGGAGTGCCATGGTGTGTCAGGGGTTCCAGCAGTCTCACTCAGAATGCTAGGTTGGGAATAGACTGAATGGGAGTAAATATGGGAGCAAGAGTGCCAGGTAGGTGGCTTCTGCCACCATCTGGATGGCTGCTCCAACCGGGGTGGTAGCAGAGAGGTTGAATACCATACATATTTTGAAGGTCGAATTGACAAAGTTTACTGATGAACTGGATATTGCATATGAGAGGAAGAGGAAGCAAGAATGATTCTCAGGTTTTGGGCCTGAGCAAATGGATAGATGGAGTTGCCACTGAGATGGGAAAGACTGTGGAAGGAGTAGGTTTGAACATATTAATTTTAAGCAGCCTATTAGACATTCGAGACATTTCATGCTGATCAGAGTTGCATTTTTTTAATTAAAATATCATTTGTCAAAATGCCTGATATCTTTTTGCATGAGTCTCATTCCTTTCAGGTCCAAGGCTCTGGCCCTATCCCAAACTTTATAGATGTTGTAAAACTTGTCTAAGGGGATACATTAGTTTGCTACCGTCTGTGGTGCCAGATCTTCAGAACTGCTGCTGTCTAGATTTACTCTGAACATCGTTTTAAATATTTAATAAGCAAAACATTCCTGGTTGTGCAGAAGGATTGGAACTACTCTTCACTCTAAAGCTTCCCAAACTCAGAGGTATTAGATGAGGTTTTCTTGGCCAAACCATGTGCCAGGTCCTCTGATAAACCATCTGCTAGGAATCTGTCCTTCCCTAGCACTGAGCCAAGCTCTCCAGATGGGGCTGGGAAAGGACTCCAGTCTGCATAACAAAGGCAAAGGGATAACCATGTGCATGTTTTCAAATCATTGCGCCGGGGTCAGCAAGGACATCCTCAGCTAATGCCCTTTCAGGCCTTCTTAGAGTGGTAAAATCGTTGCTGGCCCAAGGATGGGATATTTAAGCTCAGCAAGTCCCTGAAAGAACCTCTGTGGGTAAATTGGGGGCAGATGTTGCCCCCATGAGTAAAGTGAAAAAAATCAGAAAACTCCAACCTGCTGAAAGACAAAGTTTTACCTCAAATCTACAATGCTAAAGGAGTGAGTGCACTTTCTTTTCTTAAAATAACTTGCTTGCTAAGGAAAAAGATGTGCACAGTTCTCAGACTCAAAAGTGCATCCAAGGAAAAGAGCCAAGTTCTACAGACAGTGCATAATTCACCTGCAGGTTCTGTGACAGACCTTCGGGTGATTAAAATTTTAGTGTCTCTATTTGGAATGAGTGGTCTCCTCTTGAAGAACTTATGAAGCAAGGGGTCCCACTGAATTCCTAGGGTAGTCCTGGACAGTACCTCTCTTGCTATTCTCATATCGAATAGAGGAACAATATTTCCTGGTACCGGGGACAGGAGTATCCAACAAATAACCAGCCTGGATTCTCTGAGAATTAGCTCACAAGACTGATTAGCAACAAGATTTCCAAACCTTTCAGGGAAAAAGGCAACAGCAATGAAATGGGGATAAAGCTCTTCAAAGGGAGGCTTTGAAGATAACATGCAGTTGAATGTAGAATCACTATAGGTTTACTCTTTAAAAATTCATCTAGAATACATAGGTAAGTAATGCACTGGGTGAATAAGAATAGATGGAGTAATTTTATTAATAAATGTGTTAAATAACATGATACTCATCTACCTAAACTTTAAAAAACAATGTAAATAGTTCAAGTAGATTCTGTTTTCATCAGTATCTAGGGTAGGGGTTCAAATGGGGAGACCCCTAGAGGGATGCATGAGAATCTCAGAGATGTAGAAACCACACTTGTCTCTCCCAGCCTGGAAACTGTGATCTGCTGCAGGTACAAGACCCATAACTCTATCCCCACAAAGATACGCAGGAGAGCGCGGGTATTCTCCAGCTGCATTGGGGCAGATAAATGTTGGGAATGAACTGATGTGTAGTCATCATAAGGTACATTTGTAAATTTGTCTGTGATGGTAGGTGGCAGTGATCCTGTCCTGAAAATTACTCTGGAATCATGCCCACAACACTGACATGCTAATCACGTGTTTGGGGGTTTAACCAGAGAGGCAGGGGTCCTATTTGGGCCACTTGCTAGCTGTGTTATCTTGAGCAACTGAAGAAAGCTTTATGTGCTTGGTCTCTTCATCTGTAAAGTGGGTAGTAATAGTACAGCTCTCATAGGAAGTTGATGAAATGACTTAGTATGTACAAAGCTTTTCTTCCGGTTCCCGGCCCATAACAAGTGCTGAATAGTTTTTGCTATTTTAATGTCCCCATCATTGTTGGTATAGACACAGATTCTATACCGAATCTGCCCAAGAAATGGATTAAAAGGATGCAAGCAAACAAGTCACTGATAGTGTCCCATATCCTGAAGTGACTGCCACCCGAAAATGCCCAGGAACCAAGGCAGGATGGGAAATCACAGAGTGCAGGTTGAGCACTTTTACACCCTGCTGTGCAGGGAGAATGAACTGGCAGAGCTTTGTGGCTAGAGGACAAAGAGGGAGTTCAGATAGCTTTTGATCTTTTACAGAAATTGAAATATGGCAGTATCATTCTCTCTTCCACCATCCCCCATCAAAAGAGAAAATAACCCTAAAGATTGTGGCATCAATGTGTAAAGTCAGAGGAAAACATGAAATTCTCAGCTTTTTCCTAATCTGCTGATGTTCCAGACAAACACAACACATTTAAAAATTTTGCATTTTAATGATTTTAGTAGATTGGGCCATATAAAATTGCTGATCTGTGGATCAGATAAGATGAACTATCAGCAATTTTCATAGGGGTCAATTTATAATATGCCCTGGATATTGCTATTCTGTGCAGTATACTTTAATTGTTATTTTTTATGCTTTGTACCTGAGGGAAATTTTATTAAAAGGCATGTTTAAAAAGATGTATATGAAATAGAAAACTTTCAAGGCTGACCTATGGCTACATAAACATTGAGTTTGCATAAAAACTTCCATTTTGTCTCGCTGATACTTGGAACTTCTAAAATTGGAAGGGGCTCTAGAGAACACCTTTTCTAAACCTTTCTTCTGATGAGGAAACTGAGGGGTCCTGAGAGGTAAATGTATTTGGTCAAGGTTACAGAAAGTTTCATAGCCAAGAACAAATCTCAGGTCCCCCGAGTCCCTATTCAGTTTCTCTTGTGGGAAAATCGAATCTCTATTGTCAGGAAATTTGTCAGGCAGGTGCAGGCTGTGTTCATAAAGAAGCTATATTCATGGTGTGGGTAACATGGGTCTGAGCAGATCTACTCTGACCTGAATGCCAAGACCCACCTTCTTCTTAGCCAGGCTCCTGATTCTGGGCATAATAAAGCTTGAAAAAAAAAAGCTATCTGTATCCAAGAATTCTCAAACCCCTTCAATCAAGTGATGCTGCTGTTACAATGTCCAGGAAAGAAATATTGAAAAAGAAGGTGTAAGGGCATCTACCGTGCTTTCATGCAAGGTACCTGATGCTACCCCTGCTTTACAGATGAGGAAACAGGTTCAGAGAAGCTGCCAGCACCCATGTCTGTCCATATTAGCATAGAAAGAAGGGGCCACCTTCCTTCCAACTTCCAAATCTCACAGGAGTGTATTCAGTTGGGAGAACTTCATGGGAGAAACCCGGTCTTAAGGAGCCTTGAACATGCAGTGGTTAGCCTTCTAACCTCCCAGATTGAAAAAAGCATAAAACAGAGATAAAGGCAATCCTAGGAGGAGGCCCTGTACGGAATGCCTGGTACTGATTGGTTTGGGTCTCTTTCTCTGACCCAATAACAGAGGCATAGTCTCATGGCTTAAAGTCTCATGGCTTAAAGCAATCACGGTTTATTTCTCAAGCTGAGGGTTTGTTCATTTCTTGAAGTACAGCTGAGCCTTGAACAACACAGGTTTGAATTGCACAAGTCCACTTATATGCGTATTTTTTTTTCAAAATATATATGGGTAAATTTTTTGGAGGTTTGTGACAATTTGAAAAAACTTGCAGACGAGCCCTGTAGCCTGGTAATATACAGGAAATCAAGAAAAAGGTATGTATGTCATGAATGCATACAACATATGTAGATACTAGTCTATCCTAACATAGGCATGAGTGATACTTAACATAAAATTAATAATGTGTTAACTTTTCTTACTGTTTTATAACTTTGCTTTCGAAGAATTACATTATCATACAGTATGCCTTCCTTGTCATTGTGAAACTGAGGGTTAAATCCATTTCATCTGCTTTCACTTATCAGGGTAGTTTTAACACTTGCATGTCCTCGTAGCAGCACATCGCCTAAACAATAAGAGGTTTGCCCCAGTTGTTTTCTAGCAACTTGAAGTCAGCTGCGTCTAGTTGGAGCTGAGCTGGTTTAAGACCACCGACCCTTCAACTGGGCATGCGCGAGTGACCTTTGCAGTCTGCGAAGGCCTGTAGCCTGGTTACGCCTGCGCAGAACCATGACTACCGCACCTTTTTCCAATCACCGTCCGCGTACCCTCCAAGTGCCCCACGCCTCAGCCCGCCCTGTGGCTTTGTTCGTTACCCCATAAATACCCTGAGCTCCCTTGCCTTTGGAGAAGCTGATTTGTTCTTCTGCCTCCTCGCTTGCTGCCTTGCGAATAACCTCCACACACCCCTCTCTTTGCTGCAAACCTTGGCGTCTCAGCGTTCTGGCTTGCGGTGCATTGGGCAAGGTAAACCTGATTCAGTAACAATTGACGCAAGTGCATATCTCTGTTCGTTTGTTTGTTTTAATGTAGCATGTTTCCAATATGATATTATGAATATGGCTGTAATACTGTATGCCATAAAAAATGTTATAATTATGCATTCATTGGTGTATAGGCTAGGCCACCGTGAAGCCAATTGTATCGATTACACTAAGCTACCGTAAAGCAATCATGTTGCTGTTTCTTCGTTATAACGCATGAATCGTTATATCTGTAAATACAAGTTTTTCACATTATTTTTTCATTTTTGATACCTAGTGTTAGTAATATGTGTGATATTGACTGTCTTTTGTATGAGGCAATATTGATGTAGGTACCGACTATCCATCTTGTAAAGAGATGACAAAAGCTTACGATATTGATAAATACAGTACAGTTCTTGTAAATGTATTTTCTCTTCCTTATGATTTTCTTAAAAACATTCTTTAGTTTGCTTTATTGTAAGAATACAGTATGTAGTACATGTAATATACAAAATGTGTTAATTGACTTATCAGAAAGGCTTCTGGTTAACAGACTACTAGTAGTTGTTTTACTGAACTAGGGGTGTCGGCAAAGTAATCCCCACATTGTTCAAAGGAAAACTGTATATGCACAGGTGCCGGTGTAGGTTGGAAGAATACCCAAATGAAATGTGAGATTCTTAGTAAGCGGAAAGGGGAAATGGGTGCTGGGTAATCAGCCGACAGATACCTAGTAGCGTAGCCCGTATTTAGATATGCTATAATTTATTCAACAGATTTACTACTGTTGGACACCTATGTTCTTTCTGATTTTTCAGTCTTCTAAGTTGTCTCTGCAAACACTTTGTTGGTAGCTCTACATTTGTACATATGCGTGATTATTTTCCTAGAGCAAATTCTTAATGTTGAATTGCTGGGTTAAAGTAGATAAATGTTTTAATTTTTATTGGAGTATAGTTGATTTACAATGTTAGTTTCAGGTATGCAGCAAATCTATTATACATATACATATATCCACTCTTTTTCAGATTTTTTTTTCCCATATAGCCCATTACAGAGTACTGAGTTCCCAGTACTATACAGTAGATCCTTATTAGTTACAAAGTAGATGAATGTTTGATTTGGTCTTGATAAACTTTCTCCCAGAAAGTTTGTTTCCCACCAGTTAATACCTCATAACCCTGGGAGTTGCACGTGTACACACACATGTGCGGCTGTGTTTTAATTTTTGCAGGTTTGATAGGTAAAAACCTGTGCTTCTCAGATTATGTTCCACAGTGGTGTGCTGGGGTGTGTGAGGCCACAGAAAAATTGTCACATCTTCATACAACTGCAATTCTTTTAGACTTACAGAAACTATTTTATATTTCATGATATAACACAGAATGAAAAATCCATACAAATTTTATTGGTAAAACATGAATCTTCAAATGAATTTCCTGTTTACAATGGGGTGCACCTATCATCTCCTCCTTCCCAAGATTCTCCCTAATTCCAGAAATTCACTTTCCTCTGTATTAAGAGACCTTGGTAGAAATCTTGAAATAATTGTCCTTCGCCAGGATTCTCTGATTATAATTACTGATTAAATAAAGCTGTGAAGATGCAAAAAGGTAGTGCTGGCCCTGAGCGTAAGAATCATATTCAGAGGCAAGAAGTAGGAGAAAGAGGAAATGGATAGAAGATGCTAAAACCTGACATCAGAGGGCAAGTAGTTTCATCAAGGGTAAAGAAATTACTCCAGAGGTTTAATGATAGAGCCATGGCCTACCGTTTCTAGTGACAGAACCCAAGGCTCCTGCTTTTTGCCTCAGGAAATCCCAGCCTGCAGTCGCCAGCAGATTGGCAGGGGGATGAAGCCTGGCAGCTGTGTGTCCCACCATCATAGAAAAACCCTTGTTAATTCTCAGCACAAGTCAGTCCACAGACTCTTTGTGATCGTATGCCATTTATCTGGTTAAAATGGTTTGAATTGTTTTGCTTATAAGAATCACTATTTGGAATGCAGTGACACAATGAAAACTCCAGTGGTGAATGAGGAAGAGGTAATATCCAATTCAATTCACTTATGAATCGCAGGTGTCATTGTGAAGGCATCATTGATGCATTTTGTGCTCCTCAATTTTCCTAACGATAAAATTCCTGTTCTCTGGGCTGTCCCAAATTGTAGGGGTCCCAAAACAGTTGAAAAAGTGTTTTCGTGCACTGCAGCTAAATTAAAAATCTATGTCATCATAGCTCTTAAAGACAAAAAAAAAAAGACTTCAAAGCATTCAAGCCAAGTGGTTTCCACCTGAATGAATATTTACACATCAAGGTTAGCAAGATAGTAACAGATAGAGCTTAACTGCACCCTACTGAGTGAAGAGTGCCCTTTCAGGCACGTTCATGCAGGATGTCTCTAATAACATGTAATAGCATGGTGATTACGTCTGGGATAAGACTAGTTTTCTCCCCTATAAATCTGGATGCAATAGCCTGTGTGGACATCCTATTTGCCCCTAGATCCACGCTCTACCCTGTAGGCTATAGGCAACTGATCTTTATGGACAGCATCAACCGGAGGCCCTTGACCTCTTGCTTACGATTGTGTTTGGAAGTGGGAGGTCCTGGCAGAGATGGGAGGGTGGAAGACATTGAAACAAAGGTATTTATTCCCCTGACCTCTCTGTAGGGCTGTGGGTTGGCAGTGACTCGTCTTAGGTCCTCTCCCCAGCTTCCTCCACCAATTCAAGTTCCTGAAACCACTCATTCCTCTTGCTCCTTTGGGCCCTTGTTCTCCGCTGTTGCCAGCCCAGGGATGCTTCACCAAGCCTCACTGGTTTCCTTTAACCCTGTCCTGGGCTCTGTAAACAGTCTCTTCATTAAACTCTCCATTACTCATGTGCCATATGTTTCTTGCTGGGACCATGACAAATACAGCTCTTGTAGATTCTATCAAACAGCATGAAATGTAATTCCAAGAAGTGCTTGGGGAAAGTATTCGATTTCCCCTAACCCACCCTCTGAGTAGAAATGAGCACTTGACCAACCAAGAATTTATTTGGGTTTTTGAAAGTGTTTTTACTGTCTTTCAGAGATGATACTAGTCATCCTGTTCATGACTTGGTGTCCTTTCCAGTTGTACCCCCAAGAGATTAACTAGCACTGATACACAAACTCACTCTCCTCTGAGGCCAAGGGTATTGGTATTACTGGAGGGGGTGGGGGGAGTGCCTGATACTCAAAAAAATAAGCTGACATTAAAGAATATGTCATAACAATACACATTCCGTAAAGAACAGTTAGTGTCACTAATACTACCTTATTTTTGACTTGTAGTAATTGTTAAGTGGATTAAGGGAGGTCTTTGGCACTCCTAACTCTGGTCTGCAATAAAACATTAAATGTCTTGTCTATCCTTCTGGTGCCTAATAACTTAACATGAAAACTCCAAAGTTGTGTGAAATTTTGATAACAGAAAATGCATTCCTGGCCCTTCTTGTAACCAGTCTCGAGAAAAAGTAAAATGCTCTCAGATCCTTCTCATATGAGAACTTATAGGGCTACTATGAGAACAGAGATGGTCAGGGCATTAGATGTTGGACATAATGTTAAGTTATTTGTGGAGAATTTTAGGTAGTCAATGAATCTGCCAGTGAGGGAAGTGGAGTCACTATGAATATTATGAGATAAGGGCTTTATTATAGGAATGAGACCTCACACAACAGCAGAAGTAAAGGTTGGAGGGGAGTTGGAGGAATAGAAAATAAGTCACAAACTATACCTTCTGAAGCATTGGAATGGTAGGCAGGTCAGAGCAGGAATGTCTAAGAAGCTACTGGACCACAAAAAGGAAGCTTGTGGAAAGGTCTAGGAACCTGTTGCCTTTGTGGAGCTAACACCTCTGTGGTTCCACCATCAAGCATCTGGTAAGAGGCCTAGCACTGCTGTTGGTCAACAAGGCCAACCAACAGGAAGAAAAGCAGGAGGCAGGGTACAGGAGAGTTGGGAAAAGCTGTAACCTCCCAGGCTCTCCCATGCTTGTTCATCACCATTTATCCAACATGACTCCTTCTGGGAGTAATGGACACTGTTTCCTTCCTATCTTCCAGATCTCAGGCAAGTTCCTTGGTTGGCTCTCACTTGGAACCACACAGAAAAGGGAATTCTAGGAAATGTATTTCCCAGATTAACCAAGTCAATACAGCATAATCCAGCACAGTTCATTCCTTTTCAACTATACATTCCTCTTCAAGCATATTTAACTTCTGAATAAAGACAATAACAAAATCATGCTTCTACCTAACACAGAACAACTGTTTGAAAGTGTACAACCTCTCCTCCAGAAAGGACATATGAAAAATCTCCTATGGTGCTTTATCCACCTTTTGGTGATATTCATTCCTCTTCTGAGTCACACTCCCACTCTGATAGCCTAAAACTTAAATACTGAGATGTGAGGTTAATTACTATGACTACATCTTATGTTAGTAGAAAAATGGGTTAAACATGTCTATATCATCTATATGTCAGTACATTTATATAAAAGCAAGAATGGATTTATCACTACTACATTCCTCATTTCTGCAGCTGACTGTGTGATTACTGGTATTTCTAACTTCTTTCTTCCACTGTTTATTCCATATCCCTATTTTTTCCTATGTTGGTCATAGTTCCTTCTTAGATGAGTTGCCAAACTTTGTGCATGAAGGGTTTGAACATTAATAGTTTACTGTTCTGTTGTAGCTTTCCATTAACTTTTATCACAGGTTATGGGAATACTAATACACAGCCCAGAGGAGCTCTGATTCTAGACATACTCTTCTCTGACCCATTGTGCAGTAGCAACTTAATTTCCCCTTGATAATCAGGTCTCAGTACAGTAATCTCCTTTTTGCCTATTGGCTCAGTGACTTGAAGCCAAATGGCCAGGTGGCAGCTTCAACTTCCAGCTTAATGGATTTGTTGAATCCCCTGGTGGAAGCATTCTGCCTTGGGAACTAAGGAGTCAATGGGTTTAGCCCAAAACTAAAGGGATAGGAAGCAAAATTTCACTAAGCGTCACTAAGGGTAATTGTGAAAGGACCCACTCCCATATCCATCCCTTGATTACCAGACCTGAAAATCTTGGCTATGGGAAAAACAACATATATTGATTCCTATACTATACTGGAGAGTATTACCCCAACTTTATAATATTGCCAGCCAGCTGAACCCATAACTGAATCTTTAGTTCCATCAGATCAGCTGCTTCAGCAAGATCGAGAAATATGGTAATACCAGTAAATTCCGTGAATACAGACCACTGTTGAACCTACTTTGATACAAAATGAATTCCTTGGTCAGAAGCAATGCTCTGTAGAGTAATAAGACACTCTACAAGTCCATAGATGGTGATTTTGGCAGAAACACTCTGGGCAAAGAAGAAATCCATGTTCAGAAAAAGCATTTATTCCAAGGAGAACAAAGCACTGCTCTTCTATGATGGAAGTGGCCCAAAGTAATCAGGTGGCTGGCTGGTTCCGCTGGGGAGTGGTGCCATATTTGGCACTCAGGGCTGGTTCCTGTTGCTGGTAGGTTGGGAGCTCAGCATAGGCTATAGTCAGATCAGCCTTGAAGAGTGGAATCCCTTGTGGCCGAGCCCATGAATATCAATGCCAATAACCAAGGTTTAATCAGGAAACTAGAGCCACTATGACTGTTATTGGATAAGAGATTTATTACAGAATTAGACCTTATACAACTGTGGCAAATACTTGAAGTTTCAGCCAGAAGGGAATGTTGGAGGAACCAAGACAGAGTTGCCAGTCAGTCCTCCTGAAGCACTGGTGCAGGGTGGACGAGTCCAGGCTTGCAGGGAAATCTAGCCCAACATCTGGTTTTGAATGTGAGAGTCAGGTCTAGTAGTTGGAAAGAAGAGCTAGATAAACAATGGAGAAGAGAAATGACAATTGGCACCACCTGGGCACTTCTGAATCTGTTCTCTACATATTTGACTGAAAGACCTTCTTCGAGTAATGCCTATTGCTTTACTTTTATTTTCCAAATCTTGCACTAGTTCATGTTTTGCCAACTTTACTCCAGGGACACAAAGGGAATGAGATTCTGGGAAATGTAGTTCCATTTTAACCAAGCTGATCTGTCACAATCCAGCACAGCCCCAGAGGAAAAGACTGGTTAATCGTTCGTTCATTAATTCAAGCAAGAACTATATTGTGCCAGTGAGACTCTAGGTACTCATTTTGCAGAGCTTAAAAACAGCCTTAATGAACTTGAATAATAGTGGGACAGATATTATATGTGAATTTCAAACACTTAAATCCATAATTATAAACATGATGTGTAGTAATGGAAAATAAGATGAGACCATGAGAGAACATGACAGGAAGAAACCTTAGATTGGTCAGAGAATATTTTGCTGAGGAATGACATCTAACCTGAGACCTAGAAAAAAATGCAAGACAATGTTTCAGAGAAAAAAGTAAGACAAAGACATTTCAAAATGTCTTGAAAGGAGTTGAGGACACTTACTATAGACTCTTCCTCGCCTGCCATTTTATTTGGAATCCACTCCAGAGTTTTTTTATCCCTTCACTAAAACTCATGATGTCAGGGTTACCATCAAGCCCCAATCGCCAAATCCAGTGGTTAATTCACAGTCCTCATCTCACTTGATCACTCAGCATTACTTGTGCAGCTGATCACCTCCATTTTGAAACATTGTCTTCACCTGGCTTCCAGAATGCCAGTGTTTGTCTCTACCTACTAGAATGTGCTGTGCCTCAAGACAGCAAGGGCTTTGGCTTGTTCACTGCTGTATCTCCAGCGGCAAGGACAGTGTAGGCCCAGAATAGGCGCTAAGCATCAATACTTAATGAATTAAAGGAGTCTAGGAAGAAAGAGCTAGGAATATAGGAAAGGGAACAACAAAAAAATGGTGTTCTAGAAGCTAAGTGAAACAGTTATTTCAAGAAGGAAAATGTAATCAGCCATTTAAGTGCTGCTGAGAGCTGACTTTTGGATTTGGCACTGTGGAGGTTTTATTTCTTTATTTTTAAATTTTTCATTGATATATAGTTGATTTACAATGTTGTATTAGTTTCAGGTATACAGCAAAGTGATTGTTTTATATATATATATATATTTTGTTGTTGTTGTTGTTGTTGTTTTACATTCTCTTCCATTATAGGTTATAACAAGATATTAGGTAAAAAAAAAAAAAAAAAAGATACTGAGTATAGTTCCCTGTGCTATATAGTAGATCCTCATGGGTTCTCTATTTCATATATAGTAGTACATATATTTTAATCCCAAACTCCTAATTTATCCCTCTCTCCTCCTCCCCTTTGGTAACCATGTTTCTTTTTTTCTATGTCTGTGGGTCTCTTTCTGTTTTGTAAATAAGTTCATTTGTATCATTTTTTAGATTCTGCATATAAGCAATATCATATATTTGTCTTTGGCTTATTTCACTTTGTATGATAATCTCTGTGTCCATCCATGTTGCTGCAAATGGCATTATTTCATTCATTTTTTTTATGGCTGAGTAATACTCCATTGTATATGTGTACCACATCTTCTTTATCCATTTGTCTGTTGATGGACACTTAGGTTGCTTCCATGTCTTGGCTATTATACATAGTGCTGCTATGAACATTGGGGTGCATGGTTTTGGGGTTTTTTTTGTGGTACGCAGGCCTCTCACTGTTGTGGCCTCTCCTGTTGCGGAGCACAGGCTCCGGACGCGCAGGCTCAGCGGCCATGGCTCACAGGCCTAGCTGCTCCGCGGCATGTGGGATCTTCCCAGATCGGGGCACGAACCCGTGTCCCCTGCATCAGCAGGCAGACTCTCAACCACTGCGCCACCAGGGAAGCCCCATGTATTTTTTTTTTAAATGATGTCTTAATATATTTTCTTTACTGCCTAGGCCATTCATTCAAGACCAAGTAGCACAGTAGTATTCCTATTAGGGATGACAAGTCCTAATGAAGGAAAATGATCACTGATTCTCTTTATTTCCATTGGTAAGTTTGAATTCAGTTTCAAAGGTTTGAAAGGTGTTTTATTATTTTTTTTAATAAATGTATGTATGTATTTATTTATTTATTTATTGCTGTGTTGGGTCTTCATTGCTGTGCATGGGCTTCTCTTTGCGGTGGCTTCTCTTTTTGCAGAGCATGGGCTCTAGGTGCATGGGCTCCAGTAGTTGTGGCTTGCAGGCTTCAGTAGCTGTGGCTCATGGGCTTCAGCAGTTGTGGCTCGTGGGCTCTAGAGTGCAGGCTCAGTAGTTGTGGTGCATGGGCTTAGTTGCTCCGCAGCATGTGGGACCTTCCTGAACCAGGGTTCGAACCCATGTACCCTTCATTGGCAGGCGGATTCTTAACCACTGCGCCACCAGGGAAGCCCTGAAAGGTGTTTTGTTGTTGTTTTTTTTTGAAGTATAGTTGAGTTACAATGTTGTGTTAATTTCTGCTCTACAGCAAAGTGACTCAGGTATATACATATATACATTCTTTTTAATATTCTTTTACTTTATGGTTTATCCCAGGATATTGAACATAGTCCCCTGTGCTATACATTTGAAAAGTTTGTACATTTATATCCAGAAAAATGATAGAGATGGGAAATTATGATCAGGAAGATGTGTTCCCTCCTGTGCTTACAACGTGTCTTACAATAAATGGATGGAGAGTTACATAAAGTTAAGATCACTGGATGAGATGGACTTGGGATCAGGCAAACAAAATCAGAAAAGAGAGCCCTCTGAAACTGATGATCATAAAAATAATGGCTAGAATTCACTGTAACTCAGGCTACATCACAATTTGGAGAGTGTTATAAATGAAATGAAGCTGCATCCTTTCATAACATCAGAAAACAGCTACTTTTTTTTCTCATGCTAGGTTCTTCCTTCTTTTTATTGGCATATAATTGCTTTACAATGTTGTGTTAGTTTCTGCTGTACAACAAAGTGAATCAACTATAGGTATACCTATATCCCCTCCCTCTTGGACCTCTCTCCCTCCCCCTCCATCCCACCCATCTAGGTCATCACAGAGCACCAAGCTGAGTTCCCTGTGCTATATACCACAGGTTCCCACTAGCTAGCTATTTTACACATGGTAGCATATTTATGTCAAACCTAATCTCTCAGTTCATCCCATCCCCCACTTCCCACCCTGTGTCCACACATCCATTCTTATATCTGTGTCTCTATTACTGCCCTGCAAATAGGTTCATCTGTACCATTTTTCTAGGTGCCACATATATGTGTTAATATAAGATATTTGTTTTTCTTTTTCTGACTTACTTCACTCTGTATGACAGACTCTAGGTCCATCCACAACTCTACAAATGACCCAATTTTGTTCCTTTTTATGGCTGAGTAATATTCCATTGTATATATGTGCCACATCTTCTTTCTGAATTCATCTGTCGATGGACATTTAGGTTATTTCCATGTCCTGGCTATTGTAAATAGTGCTGCAGTGAACACTGGGGTACATGTGTCTTTTTGAACTGTGGTTTTCTCAGGGTACATGCCCAGTAGGGGGATTAGTGGGTCATATGGTAGTCCTATTTTTAGTTTTTTAAGGAACCTCCATACCGTTCTCCACAGTGGCTGTATCAATTTACATTCCCACCAACAGTGCAAGAGGTTTCCCTTTTCTCCACACCCTCTCCAGCATTTATTGTTGGTAGACTTTTTGATGATGGCCATGCTGACTGGTATGAGGTGATACCTCATTGTAGTTTTGATTTGCATTTCTCTAATAATTAGTGATGTTGAGCATCTTTTCATTTGCCTCTTGACCATCTGCATATCTTCTTTGGAGAAATGTCTATTTAGGTCTTCCACCCATTTTTTCATTGGGTTGTTTGTTTTTTTGATATTGAGCTGCATGAGCTGTTTGTATATTTTGGAGATTAATCCTTTGTTGGTTGCTTCATTTGCAAATATTTTCTCCCATTCTGAGGGTTGTCTTCTCAACTTATTCATGGTTTCCTTTGCTGTGCAAAAGCTTTTAAGTTTAACTAGGTCCCATTTGTTTATTTTTGCTTTTATTTTCATTACTCTAGGAGGTGAATCCTAAAAGATATTGCTGAGATTTATGTCAGAGTATTCTGCCTATGTTTTCCTCTAAGAGTTTTATAGAGTCTGGCCTTACATTTAGGTCATTGATCAATTTTGAGTTTATTTTTGTGTATGGTGTTAGAGAATGTTCTGATTTCATTCTTTTACATGTAACTGTCCAGTTTTCCCAGCACCACTTACTGAAGAGACTGTCTTTTCTCCACTGTATATTCTTACCTCCTTTGTCATAGATTAGGTGACTGTAGGTTCATGGGTTTGTCTCTGGGCTTTCTACCCTGTACCATTGATCTATATTTCTGTTTTTGTGCCAGTACCATACTGTCTTGATTACTGTAGATTTGTAGTATAGTCTGAAGTCGGGGAGTCTGATTCCTCCAGCTTCATTTTTCTTTCTCAGGATTGCTTTGGCTATTTGGGGCCTTTTGTATTTCCACACAAATTGTAAAATTTTTTGTTCTAATTCTGTGAAAAATGCCATTGGTAGTTTGATAGGGATTGCATTGAATCTGTAGATTGCCTTGGGTAGTATAGTCATTTTGACAGTATGGATTCTTCCAATCCAAGAACACAGTATATCTTTCCATTCATTTGTGTCATTTTCAGTTTCTTTCATCAGCATCTTATGGTTTCTGGAGTACAGGTCTTTTGCTTCCTTAGGTTTATTCCTAGGTATTTTTGTTGTTGTTGTTGCAATAGTAAACAGGAGTGTTTCCTTAATTTCTTTCTGACCTCTCGTTGTTAGTGTATAGGAATGCAACAGGTTTCTCTGTATTTATTTTGTATAACTTTATACAACTTTACCGAATTCATTGATGAGCTCTAGTAGTTTTCTGTTAGCATCTTTAGGATTTTCTATGTATAGTATCACGTCATCTGCAAACAGTGACAGTTTACTTCTAATTTGGATTCCTTTTATTTCTTTTTCGTCTGATTGCCAAAACTATGTTGAATAAATTGGCTAAGGTGTACATCCTTGTCTTGTTCCTGATGTTGGAGGAAATGCTTTCAGTTTTTTCACCATTGAGAATGATGTTGGCTGTAGGTTTGTCATATATGGCCTTTATTATGTTGAGGTAGGTTCCCTCTGTGTCCACTTTCTGGAAAGTTTTTATCATAAATGGATGCTGAATTTTATCAAAAGCTTTTTCTGCATCTAGAAATGCAGAAATGATCAATGATCATCATTGAGATGATCATTTGTTTTTATTCTTCAATTTGTTAATGTGGTATATCACACTGATTTGTGGGTATTGAAAAATCCTTGCACCCCTGGGATAAATCCCCCTTGATCATGGTGTATGATCCTTTTAATGTACTGTTGGATTTGGTTTGCTAGTAATGTGGAGGTTTTTAGAGGACATTTTGTTGGAGTCTTTAGGTCAAAGGTCAGATTGGAGTAGTTTCAAGAGAGACTAGAGGAAGGAGTAATGGTAGCTACTTTAGCTCTTTTGAGGAGTGCTGCTTTAGAGGAGACTGTAAAATGGACTGTAGCTGGAGTGGGATATGGCATGTAAAGGAGCTTTCCCTTAATTTTTAAAAGAAATTTATATCCTGATGAAAAGGGTCTGTTAAAGAAATGAAGCTTGAATTTTCAGAATGGAGAGGGATAATCACTGGAGTGATGTCCTTGAGGACAGGAGAGGAATGGGATTCCATGTGTAAGTGAACTGGTGGGCTTTGGACAGGAGCATGGACCGTTCATGTAACAACAAGAGGGAAGGATGTTGGTGTAGACGTGAATAGTTGAGCGGTTGTGGTAGGG
>NW_006774564.1:3869903-3883249 GCF_000442215.2 Lipotes vexillifer | reverse complement strand
AGGGAAAGTCTGTGCATGGGCTTCTGTGCCTTATCTCCAATTCTGGCATCTTCTCCACCTCAACTGTAAACGCTGGAGTGCCCCAGGGCTCAGTCACTGACTTGCTTCTCCTACGTTCGTTTGCTAAGATGATCTCATTTAGTCCCATGACTTCAAATATGCGTCTCATTTCCAAATGTTTTCATCCCTCCTCAACCTCTCAAACCACCGACTCATACCCAACTGTCTACCTAGTATATGTGCTTAGATGGCTAACAGGCATTCTAAGCTTAATGAATCTACACCTGAGCAGTTGACTTCTCATCTCCCTTTCCAAATCAGCCGCTCACCCTTCACCATGCATGCACATGCTTAAACATCATTTAAGCCAAGATGTTGACATCAGCCTTAATGATTCTGTTTTTCACATCATTCCACATTCACACTGTAAGCAAGGCCAGCAGTGACTTCAGTATATATCTGAGATGCCAATACTTCTCACAATCCTATGATATCATCCCAGTATGAGCCACCATCGTTTCTCACCTGGACTACACGATCATGATTTTATGGTCTCTGCTTCCACTCTTGTCTCCCTTTAGTAAAACTTCCACCAATAAGCCAAAATGACTCTTCAGAAAGAAAATCGGATCATGCCACTTCCCTGCTTAAAACTCTCCAATGAGTTTTTGAAAATTAAATCTAAATTTCTTTCTATTTATCTGCAAGGCCCTCAGTGATCTGGCTCAAGATTAGGTTTCTAACTCATCATCTGCCCACCTTTCCCTTGTTCACACTGCTCTAGAAGCACAGGTCCACCTGCTGTTACTTGGAAATACCAAACCAAGCACACCCCACCCCAGGATTCTGTACAGGCTCTTCCCTCTGCCTGTAGTGCATTTTACCCTGATATTCACAGGGCTCCCTCCCTCACTTCTTCAGGTCTGTGTTCAGATATTCCCCAGAGAGGCCTTCCATGGCTACCATGTCTAAAGTAGCACTTTCCTCTATCTCCTTCCTCTGCTTTGATTTTCTTCATTGTATTTATCACTTCCTAAAATTGTTGTGTGTATTTGTCTGTCTCCCTGTTCTTGCCAATAAAAGTAGGCTCTACCAGAGCTGAGAGTTGTCTGTTTTGTCCACCACATATCTCCAACCCCATGCCCATAGGTCAGTACTCAGTACATGCATTGAATGAATGGCAGCTGTTGAAAATTTTGCAAACAGAAATGAAGTGATATAATCAAAAGAATGGATGCCTGTTAGGGGCTCTTGCAATTGTCTAGGTGAGATGAGGTTGACTTGGAGTAAGGGAGAGGGAGTGGAGCTATTAAAAAGAGACTGAGTTAGGTCTTCTGCCTTTCAACGTTGTACACCCCAATTTTGTTTGAGCCTTTCTCTGACCCATTTACAAATTTGATTCTCTGGCCAAATATCTATCGAATGTCTTGGCACAGAATAATAGAATGCTAAAACTGGAAGTAGGCACATAAATTATCAAATTTGATGCTTTCCTCCTACAGATGAGGAAACTGAGCCCCACTCAGAGTCTCTTGACTTGTTAGTGGAAGGAGCCGAGACTAAACCTGCTTTGCCTTATTCTCACTCCTGTGCTTTCACCTCCCCACTTGTTGTATTACAGAATTTTAAAAAAATTACATGTACTTGTAACATCTTAAGGACTTTGAAACTGCTAATTGTTTTAAAAATAACTTGCTATGTGATTACAAGTTCAAGTTTGGCTTTTTGCACAATTTTAATTGTATTTTGGACTGTGCTCAGAAGTCCCAAGAGAGTATATCAGATTTTTGTTGGAATCTTTCTGTTCAATGGCTTCAGACTAGTAGTGCAGCAACCAAGGCATCATTCCAGGGTTGTTTATCCCCCCTTTCCTTTATGATCCTCCTGGATATCTACTCAGTGTTATCTTTGAGGCAGGATCTTAAAAAGTGGGATTATGTTCAATGTTTTAAGGAAAATGAAAAATAAATTGAGTAGTATCAGTAGAACAGACAGTCTGAATAAAGGTAAAGGTAATAAATTTTTTCACACTAATGTAGATTCATTTCATAACGTATCAGTAATGTAAATTTTCACCTTCAAAGCACCCAGGCAACAATATTGTCAACGTTAAGTGTAATAAATGCTGAGGGCATTTTCCCGCCTCTCTACAAAACCATAGCATACTTTTCCTTCCTCCTTCATATTATGCAGGTCTAATTTGCACAGGATTCAGGAGCATTTCACTAGTTCATTTAAATAGGTTGCTTGTTCCTAATGAGCTCATCACATAAGAGCACTTAAGAGCTTCCCTCGCCTTAGCGAGATGATGTGTGACCCTGACATATAGGGTGAGAAAAAAAGGGGTCATTCACTTGTGCCTGATGGCCTGAGAAGCTGAAAAATAAATGGATAGAAGTAATATTGTTTCTATTGGCAACTACTTAATATCTACTGAAGTTTGTCTTTGGTTTACATCCCTTGAACCTGAGCAATACAGATCCTGGATATGTTTGAGAGGTGTGGCTTTGGCTTCCCTTTGGCACATTTTATCTACCCATGCTGCACCCTCTCCCTACTAATCTCTGCTGAAGCTGTTTATTTTTATTAATTAATTAATTAATTACTGAATCCGGACTTCGTTGTGGCCTGTGGGCTCTTCGTTGTGGTGCGTGGGCTTCTCTCTAGTTATGGCGCGCGGGCTGCAGAACATGTGGGCTCTGTAGTTTGTGGCATGCAGGCTCAGTAGTTTTGGTGCGTGGCTTAGTTGCCCCGCAGCATGTGAGACCCTGTTCCCCTGACCAGGGATCGAACCCGCGTCCCCTGCATTGGAAGGTGTATTCTTCACCACTGGACCACTAGGGAAGTCCCTGAAGCTGTTTATTTTCTAGGAAGCTGTCATATTTTGAGAATATGAGGAAGAGAGCTGTTATGGGTTGAATTGTCTCCTCCCAGAATTCATATGTTGAAGTTCTAACTCCCCAATACCTCAATGTGACCTTATTTGGAAATAGAGTCCTTGCAGGTGTAATTAAGTTGAGGTCATACTGAAGAAGGGTGGGACCCTAACCCAGTATGACTGCTGTCTTTACAAAACGGGGAAATTTGGACATACACAGGGAGAGTAGCATGTGAAGATTAGTGTCGTAAGCCAAGGAACTATCAGAAACTCGGAGAGAGCCCTGGAACAGATCCTTCTCTAGTGCTTTCTGAGGGAGCATGGCTCTGATCACACCTTGATCTTGGACTTCTGCCGCTAGAACTGTAAGACAGTAAGTTCTTGTGTAATCCACAGGGTATGTGGTATTGATACATTGTTACAGCAGCCCTGGTAAACTAATATGGGAGCTGCTAATGGAGGAGTGGCAGAGTGTTAATTACACAGGTTTAGCTCTGTGTCAGGCCAAACCATCCCCTGTAGCTTCTGAAATGTACATGGGATCATGTCACTGCCCAGCTTAAAACCCTCCAATGGCTCTCACCTCCCTCATTACCAGGCCTACAAGACCTACCCCATCTGCCCCAAGAAGATCTCTGACGTAACCTCCTGTTACTCTCTTCTTGTTCACTCTCTCAAACCCCACTGCCCCCTGCGGTTCTATACAAACTCTAAGCGCTCAGGTATTTACACAGTTTTCCTCTCACTTAAATTTGGTTTTTGTTCAAAAATAATCTCCTCGACCACCCTATGAAAAATAACACTCTTATTTTGCTTTTTCCCCCTTCTACAACACCTATCAGTACCTAACTTGATGTATCTCTTTATTACTTGTCACCATCTGCATGCATGTAAGCTCCTCAAGTGTAGGAATTGTCAGGTTTGTTGTTGGGTCCTCCAAGCCTTTGAATGGTAGAGTACATCAAAGGATCTCAATGTATCTTTCTTGAATGAATGAATGATTTGCCAGATATTTGGATTTTGTAATTTTAAAGTTTCAACAGCTATACTTCCAAGGCATGCCCGGCTGCTGCTTTCACTTTTCTGTTACTGTGAGATTGATTCCACTTCCTATGTGTCTGAAAATTCTCCTTTCTCATTCTCTCCCAACACTTTGAGCCTCAGGAAGGGCATTTTCGAAATGAGAAAAGACAGAAAATTAGCTCCTCTGAGAAGTCATTCCTCTCTTATTCTTTCCTGTATCCTCTGCAAAGCCTTGCACACAGTAAATATTGATTTAAGGAATCAACAGGAAAATTTTTTTTTTAAACAAAGAACCAAATTTTAATCAACTAAATTTCTCCAAAGTAACCCACGCTTTCCAGGTGAACCTCATACTTGGCTTAAATGATCTTTCAATTTACCCATCCGTGGTAAGCAGCTGTTGCCATGGCTCACAGTGATCCCTTGGTCTTGGTATTCACCCCTTGGGTAATCCCCTCCCCTTGAGTGTAAGCTGGTTTAGTAGCTTACTTCTAAGGAATAGACTAGAGCAGAGTGCTGGGCTGTCACTTCTGAGGTTAAGTTATAAAGAGGCTAGGTTTCACCTTGAGTCCACTTGCTCTCTCCCTCTTGGATGGCGCGGTTTGGGGAGAGGCCAGCTGCCATGCTGTGAGGCAGCCACGCAGGGAGGCCCACATGACCTAGCTTGAAAGCTGATTATTCCCCACTTCAGCCAGGAGATGACTGCAGCGCTGACTGACTTGATTGAGGGCTCATGGGAGACCCTGAACCAGAAACCCCCACTAATCTATTCCCCGATTCCTGACCTACAGAAACTGTGGGATAACAGACATTTGTTGTCCTCAGCTGAAAGGGCTGGACTAATTTGTTATATGAGAGTAGATAAGTAATAAATCATGTTTAATTTGTGCTCATCACTTCTAAAGCACTACTGATGTGAAAAGTTATCTTAAGGTGTTTCTTCCAAAGGCTAATATACATACAAGAGGGTTTTTTTTTTCCATGTCTGAGTTTAATTTGTAACATTTATTTTTGTAAAATGGCCAAAATGCAAATATAAAATCTCTGTTTATACATGTTATCTCACTTAATCCTCATGAAAATTGTCTGGAATAAGGTGCTATCATCACCCCATCTTTATTTTTTTACATCTTTATTGGAGTATAATTGCTTTATAATGTTGTGTTAGTTTCTGCTTTATAACAAAGTGAACCAGTTATACATATCTCTTCCCTCTTGCGTCTCCCTCCCTCCCACCCTCCCTATCCCACCCCTCCAGGCAGTCACAAAGCAACATGCTGATCTCCCTGTGCTATGTGGCTGCTTCCCACTAGCTATCTACCTTACATTTGGTAGTGTATATATGTCCATGCCTCTCTCTCGCTTTGTCACAGCTCACCCTTCCCCCTCCCCATATCCTCAAGTCCATTCTCTAGTAGGTCTGTGTCTTTATTCCTGTCTTACCCCTAGGTTCTTCATGACATTTTTTTTTTCTTAAATTCCATATATATGTGTTAGCATACGGTATTTGTCTTTCTCTTTCTGACCTATTTCACTCTGTATGACAGACTCTAGGTCTGTCCACCTCATTACAAAGAGCTCAATTTCATTTCTTTTTATAACATTTTGGTACATGACTCTTTCTGAATTCTGGTTTCCTCAGGGTATATACCTAGTAGTGGGATTGCTGGGTCATATGGTAGTTCTATTTGTAGTTTTTTAAGGAACCTCCATACTGTTCTCCATAGTGGCTGAACCAATTCACATTCCCACCAGCAGTGCAAGAGTGTTCCCTTTTCTCCACACCCTCTCCAGCATTTATTGTTTCTAGATTTTTTGATGATGGCCATTCTGACTGGTGTGAGATGATATCTCATTGTAGTTTTGATTTGCATTTCTCTAATGATTAATGATGTTGAGCATTCTTTCATGTGTTTGTTGGCAGTCTGTATATCTTCTTTGGAGAAATGTCTATTTAGGTCTTCTGCCCATTTTTGGATTGGGTTGTTTATTTTTTTGTTATTGAGCTGCATGAGCTGCCTGTAAATTTTAGAGATTAATCCTTTGTCAGTTGATTCATTTGCAAATATTTTCTCCCATTCTGAGGGCTGTCTTTTGGTCTTGTTTATGGTTTCCTTTGCTGTGCAAAAGCTTTGAAGTTTCATTAGGTCCCATTTGTTTATTTTTGTTTTTATCTCCATTACTCTAGGAGATGGGTCAAGAAGGATCTTGCTGTGATTTATGTCATAGAGTGTTCTGCCTATGTTTTCCTCTAAGAGTTTGATAGTTTCTGGCCTTACATTTAGGTCTTTAATCCATTTTGAGCTTATTTTTGTGTATGGTGTTAGGGAGTGATCTAATCTCATACTTTTACATGTACCTGTCCAATTTTCCCAGCACCACTTATTGAAGAGGCTGTCCTTTCTCCACTGTATATTCCTGCCACCTTTATCAAAGATAAGGTGACCATATGTGCATGGGTTTATCTCTGGGCTTTCTATCCTATTCCATTGATCTATCTTTCTGTTTTTGTGCCAGTACCATACTGTCTTGATTACTGTAGCTTTGTAGTATAGTCTGAAGTCAGGCAGCCTGATTCCTCCAGCTCCATTTTTTGTTCTCAAGATTGCTTTGGCTATTCGGGGTCTTTTGTGTTTCCATACAAATTGTGAAATTTTTTGTTCTAGTTTTGTGAAAAATGCCATTGGTAGTTTGATAAGGATTGCATTGAATCTGTAGATTGTTTTAGGTAGTAGAGTCATTTTCACAATGTTGATTCCTCCAAGCCAAGAACATGGTATATCTCTCCATCTGTTTGTATCATCTTTAATTTCTTTCATCAGTGTTTTATAATTTTCTGCATACAGGTCTTTTGTCTCCTTAGGTAGGTTTATTCCTAGATATTTTATTCTTTTTGTTGTAATGGTAAATGGGAGTGTTTTCTTGATTTCACTTTTGGATTTTTCATCCTTAGTGTATAGGAATGCCAGAGTTTTCTGTGCATTAATTTTTTATCCTGCTACTTTACTAAATTCATTGATTAGCTCTGGTAGTTTTCTGGTAGCATCTTTAGGATTCTCTATGTATAGTATCATGTCATCTGCAAACAGTGACAGTTTTACTTCTTCTCTTCTGATTTGGATTCCTTTTATTTCCTTTTCTTCTCTGATTGCTGTGGCTAAAACTTCTGAAACTATGTTGAATAAGAGCGGTGAGAGTGGGCAAACTTGTCTTGTTCCTGATCTTAGTGGAAATGCTTTCAGTTTTTCACCATTGAGGACGATGTTGGCTTTGGGTTTGTCGTATATGGCCTTTATTATGTTGAGGCAAGTTCCCTGTATGCCTACTTTCTGCAGGGTTTTTGTCATAAATGGGTGTTGAATTTTGTTGAAAGCTTTCTCTGCATCTATTGAGATGATCATATGGTTTTCCTCCTTCAATTTGTTAATATGGTGTATCATGTTGATTGATTTGCGTATATTGAAGAATCCTTGCATTCCTGGAATAAACCCCACTTGATCATGGTGTATGATCCTTTTAATGTGCTGTTGGATTCTGTTTGCTAGTATTTTGTTGAGGATTTTTGTATCTATGTTCATCAGTGTTATTGGCCTGTAGTTTTCTTTCTTTGTGACATCTTTGTCTGGTTTTGGTATCAAGGTGATGGTGGCCTCATAGAATGAGTTTGGGAGTGTTCCTCCCTCTGCTATATTTTGGAAGAGTTTGAGAAGGATAGGTGTTAGCTCTTCTCTAAATGTTTGATAGAATTCGCCTGTGAAGCCATCTGGTCCTGGGCTTTTGGTTGTTGGAAGATTTTAGATCACAGTTTCAATATCAGTGCTTGTGATTGGTCTGTTCATATTTTCTATTTCTTCCTGATTCAGTCTTGGCAGTTTGTGCATTTCTAAGAATTTGTCCATTTCTTCCAGGTTGTCCATTTTATTGGCATAGAGTTGCTTGCAGTAATCTCTCATGATCCTTTGTATTTCTGCAGTGTCAGTTGTTCCTTCTCCTTTTTCATTTCTAATTCTATTGATTTGAGTCTTCTCCCTTTTTTTCTTGATGAGTCTGGCTAATGGTTTATCAATTTTGTTTATCTTCTCAAAGAACCAGCTTTTCGTTTTATTGATCTTTGCTATCGTTTCCTTCATTTCTTTTTCATATGTTTCTGATCTGATTCTTGCCTTCTGCTAACTTTGGGGGTTTTTTTTGTTCTTCTTTCTCTAATTGCTTTAGGTGCAAGGTTAGGTTGTTTATTTGAGATGTTTCCTATTTCTTAAGGTAGGATTGTATTGCTGTAGACTTTCCTCTTAGAACTGCTTTTGCTGCATCCCACAGGTTTTGGGTCTCATCACCCCATCTTAACTATAGAGAAACTGAGGAACAAGCAGTGTAAGCAGCTTGCCCAAGGCCATCCAGCTAGTAAGTGGTGGAGCCTAACAGTCCAGTTCTAAGGCTGACAACTTGACCACTAATCTGTGATGCTGCTTAGACGAAAAATTCGATTGTAATATTAAAACACGCCAAACTGCCTTAAAAACTAGCTCTAGCTCTAGTGTAGAAGAGTTACTCTCCAGGACTAGAGTTTTCATGATTCCAAGATGGGACGTTACCAACCTTTGAATTCTTAGAAAAATTAAATGAGGTGAGATTTAAAAAAAATATCCAAATGGGAAGAGACAAAACCTAAATTATCATTGGAGAAAAACAGAAACATTTCCCTCTCTGAGGCAAAGTCATTCAAATCACTAGAAAATCCAAAAGCATTCGCTGATCAGACTTTGAGTCATTATGAGATTTACTGACCCACTTCCAAGTACTCAGTATGTGCTGACAGCAAGAGGCACGAAGATTTTTGACCCAGCTGCACTGCCACCTGACCTAGGACCTCAGCAAATGCACACAGTGTAGACAGCAGCTCCCCAGAACGACTGTCTGAAGGCCTTAGGAATTCTGAAATGTTGGAAGCTCCTGTGCATTATCGTATCACAGATGAGGTTGCCCTACCTGCCTTTCAGGGTTGTGCTGCTCCAAATTCAACGAGATGAGGTATGTGAAAAGGCTCCGTGAGCTGTAGGTCTCAGATGAAGGGAGACTTTTTATTTTTTATCATTGGCAGAAGGAAAAGGTGACTAAATGAGATCATTTGTATTGTGCCTTCTGTGGGCAGAGAGCAGTACAACCGAAATGTACTGCTGTGGTGGCAGGGCTGGTGTGCTGTCCAGAGCACACGTGCCAAGCAGTTAATTCAGAAAGAGAGAGGTGGCTGGTGTCATGACACCGGCCAAGACCTGGCCAGTCTCCAGTGCGACCACAGGTAGCTGTGGTTTCAGGGGTTCGATTGTAACCATCCACATGGAATTCAACTGCTGGAGTCAAAGCCAAAGCGCATTTAGCTGTGCAGCCATAGAATCTAGAGCTAGTGCCCACAGGTCTCCACGTTGGAGTGCTGGGGACTCGCTCACTGTTCAAACATCCCCTGACTTCTGGCATGTGCTCGTGGACAGGTGCTAAGGTTACCAGTGTGAGTATAGCAGACCCTCGGAGCTGTCCCTGTGCCACTAACAGCCATGAAATGACTGTGCAAAGAATTGTGAGTACAACTGGACAGGTATTTGACTTTCACAGTTAAGTGCTAGCATATCTTAAAACCTCTGCATTTCAATGAAGTCTTTGAATTTCTTTGTGTTTCCTCCATGGTTCAGAATAATTTCGCAAAACCACTGGAGTTAGGATGGAATCACAGTTTTCAACCAGTTAACCCCTTCATTCTCCAAAGACACAGGGGCTCTGTGTGCTTTGCCCAGGGTCATTCGGCTGGTGAGGGGCAATGGCTGTGCCTGCAGAGGGCAGGTCGGCCATTCTGGAGTTCACTTTCCCCCTCAGGACTCATCACGGACGCCAGTGTCCATTAGCGGACAGGGCATGGGGTGACTTTTGTGTTCATTCTGTTTCTGCTGAGGTCTCTCGATATCGGGGTCACTGTGATTGTATTGTGCCTAGAAATTTTGGAACCTTCTAACAGGGCCAGTCTAGAGTGCTTCAGGAGGAATTGTTTGCTCTTCTGTCACTATGTCCCCAAATCCTAATTGATGGCACCTAACTAGAGAAAGAATTCCTTTTTGACCTATTTTTCAGGACTTGTTCATTACTTACAATAAGTTACCTTCCAAAGTCCGCCAGATGCTAGTGCATAACATTTCTAATCAGAGTCCAACCAATCCCAGAAAACTAGTTTCAGTGAAAAATGAAGTGACTAATGGACTAAGTTTAAATGATTATGAGCTGGGTGAAAATCTCATTTTTCTAGTCAAAATAGTGTGGAGCTGTTAAATTCAACTTCTGAGATTGTGGGTTTGAATATTAATCTTCCTGAACACACACCTTTCTATTCCATCTGTAATTTGAATGCTTAAAATGTAATCATGTGCAAGAAACAAAGCATGAGCTCTAGTATTCAAAATAAAAACTGCCAGTCCATAATTTGGTTCTGAAGTATTTTACAATTCTTCAGGGGAAGGGGACCAACATTTCTTGAGTACCTACCATGTGTCAGGCTCTTTACTGGCATCTTTTTTCATTTGTTATGGTTTATTCTTCATAACAGCTCTCTCAGACACTTATGATTATCCCTTTATTACAGAAGATGAATTGGTGCTCAGAAAGTCACTGACAGGGCTGGGGTTTGAACCCCAGGTGTGACTGCTAAAACTTCCACTTTCTATAATACCAAACGATTTAACTTCCTTCCTGGAGACACTGTCTAATTGAGAATCTATAGTTTTGCCCCTTAATCCAGTAAGTGAGTCTGAATTATACAGAAGCAATTCAAAGATTAATATAGCAACTACCCAGATTTTGCCAGCAAATCCATCTGACAATGGTAGCCATGATGATGATGATAAAAATGGCTCAATGTAAGCAAGGCACCATTCCACTTTATATCATACGTATGGCCTCAGTTGAGTCTCACAACCATCCGGTGAAGTACCTGCTGTTATTATACTGATTGGCTGAGGCCCTGTGTGGCAAGGATGGGATGTGAACCCAGATACGCAGTCTGAGGTCTGGGGATATGCTTTCATCACTCCTCTATACAGCTGTCAAATTAAATAGAACAAAGCAAGGCACCTAAAGACTAATTATCAACATATTTTACTTCAATTACTTGATGGAAGACAAAATATTTGAATGTTTTATAAAGGATATTCCCATGTTAACTAATAAATTGAGGGAGTTCTTATCATGATTGGCAGTGGTGGTGAGAGTGGTGATAGTAAGATACAAGGTCTAAAGTCACATAAATGTTAACATGTCGAAGAGAATTCCAAAGGAATCAGCCCTTCAAGTAAAGGGAGTAAGGGTTGGGATAACCCACTGTACTATAATGAAATAGGGGAGATTTTATATTTCTGAGCATAGTGGTACTGGTGACATCAACCAGAAGCTACTACCGTGGAACTGACTTTTCCTTAGAAGGAACGGGCTTCCACCCTCTCCTGAGCTAGCCGGTCTCCACCACTGTGGACAACCCGCAGGCCTGCTCTGCCAAGGGAGACTTGCCTCTGTGTCTCTCTGGCTTAGCAGTTCATCATTTTCTGTGGAAAAGTTGAATCAAAATAGAAAAAAAGCTCAATCTCCTCTGACACCTCTCTCTCTAGGCAATATCTGTTTGGGGCTTTCTTTTAAGAGGCAGGAATAGGAGAACATTTCTGAATTCTGTGTTCATCTTCAATCGTTTACGATATCTTGTATCATAGCTTCTCAGCTGTGCAGTCTTAGAAACATCCCTATTCTCCCTCTTGACCCTAATCTGAGTGTCATGGTACAGGCTCTGGAGCCAGACTGTCCAACTTGGAACTCCATCTCTGACGCTTGCCAGCTCTGAGAGCTGAGTCAAGCTACAGCCTTTTGAAATGCCTGTTTCTTCATCTGAAAAGTGGAGATAATATGGGATTATACCTCCTGGGGTTACTGCAAGTTAGAGCACATAAAGCATTTAGAGCAGTGCATGGCACATGGGAAGCATGTCAATATATTATTTGCAACTACTGAGTATGTCTTACAGGCCACTGTTCATAACTGTTCAGGCAGCAGTCCTGAGCTAAACCAGATCAAAGTTAGGGCTTCTAGTCCCGTGTTTCTGATGAGGTTGGCACATGTTGAATTATGTATGGAATTGTTCTATGGAAAGACTTCAACTCTCGATATAATGCAAGTAGTAACTATTTATTATATTGACATATTTACAAAATATTACAAAGTGAAATACCACTCTAATTCACCATATTACACAGGGCTGCTTACAGGCAAGACAAAGTATGGAAAAACATTTACTTCTGTCTTTGGTATTAGAAATCTACACAAATTCGCAGCATTTAAAGTTTCCAATATGAAGTATTGAACATAGACAAAGATGTAATTGGCAACGTCATGAAAAGGGACTCTAATATCCTCTGCTGGGAAACCCCCAGGTCCATGAAATGCAACAAGAAAGAGAGGGAGTCTATCGGCTAAAACGACAATAAAAGAAACAGCACAAGCTACAATACTGTACACAGGAGTGTTTACGAAGCTGCCTTCTCCATAACAAACATTTGGCAGACAGTAACAGACAAAACATTCCCCAGACACAGTGTTGCAGATAAGACTTTATGGGAAAGAATCCACTCCAAGATACACCTTGAGTGTATAACTTTACTGTACAGAACATCTTATAAAACTCAATTTCATGATCATTTACACATATACAAAAACTTAACTGGTTTTTGCAAATAATAACTTTTCTAAAACACAATCACAGTTTACATAATTCTGAGGTAAAGGTCCTGAATCTATTCTATTTAAGAAGTCCTAGCCCACGAGGGTCTCTAAAGGGAGACGTGCCCTATGAACATCAAGTTCTGGCCCTCAAGTGGGTTGGGGAGAAGGCCAGCCACGCCCACCTCATTTTAGAGATGGTCCAAAATTTCAGAACTAAATGTTCCTACTTTGGCTCTATTAAGTTAGTTAATACTTTTAATGTTTTCTGCAAACACTCTCCGAGTCTTGTCAGAACATGACTTCCGCTATGGAGAAAATATTTCATCAGGAAAGGGCCAAGTTAGTGTCTTAACTTGACTGTCTTGACTGGGCACTCTGTACATCCCAGGAAAAATGTACTTAGACTCCTCACATAAAGGGTGAAGACTTGGTCAAATAAGTGCACTGCAGACTGATCTTCCCACTGGTTAATACACACCCAGAAATGGCCTCAGATGGGAAGAGCCTCAGTGAGAGCTGGGATCCCCCAGTGAATAAGACCAGAAAAGTCTAGTGACCCTCCTTCTGTCCCTGAAATGCATAAAGGACCTTGCTGTGCTTTCCTTCAAAATTCCTCGACAAGGTTGTTTGTGCTACTGTAAATCCTCCAGGAAAATGTGGGAATCAGCAATATATCGCAGGTCTTTTTTCTGCGGGGGGGGGG
>NW_006774564.1:3868289-3869588 GCF_000442215.2 Lipotes vexillifer | reverse complement strand
TGGGGGGGAGGTGTCAGGGGAGAAAAAGGCATATGTTAATAGATGGTTGCTTCTCTAAAATGACTTACTATAAATCATAGCCCTTGGTCTGTTTCTGTAAACAATACCACCTTAATTCAGGTTATTTGTGACTACCTAAAACATACCCAACCAAGATTATCTCATAAGTGAAGTCCTACATTTCCAAAATAACCCTATGAAATCATGAAGGTTGTAAAGATTTGATATGAAGATACTCTTTTATGTACTCTTCTGTGCCTTCTTTTTATGAAAAAGTTTGCAAATCTCATCAGGACACCAAATGAATAACGGACCCCCCCTCCCATATAATATCACTTATGAAGCAAACCTGAGCATTTGTCTCTTATATTTTAACATGAGTAACATCAGGGGGTAAAAGTGTTTGCCAGGCAATGAGTCACCTTGTGAAGCAATTTAAGACAAGTAATGCTGGATCTTTCCAATAAGCTGCCCCAGTGGCAGAACTCCCATTTTTCTTCATGCTGGGAAAGGCAAAATTAAACTTCTGCTTCTCTGTACCATCACAAATTCTGGTGAATGGCACGTGAGAAGAAAGTAACTATGTGTTAAGCATTTACTAATGGCTGGCTGGCATTCATGGCGTCTGACTGGACAAAGAAAAAAGAAACATGAACCAATGTGTTTGCAAGAGGAAGAAAAGCTTTTGGCTTTGCCCTGGTCCCTGACGATGACAGGCGGGCAGGCTGTTTCTTGCACAGCTCTAGGCGAGCCATTAATCTGTCAGTACCAGCATCTTTAGAAACCCCAGCATTAAGACTTAGGAGGGGAAAAAGAGGGAGGATGTTGAATAGCCAGAAAGGCAGCTTTTTAAACACTTCAGTGAATTCATAATGCTGTGCAGGCTTCTATTTATCCCTTCTCTGAAATTCCTGGTGCGGGGTGCAACGCTGGATTGGAATTTATTCATCTTCTTCCACATACGTGGATGGAAACCAGCCCACCTATAAAGGAAAAGCAACCAACACAGCAACGTGACTCTGCATCTGGCACTTCAAAGGACTCTACAGAGCATTTCATTTTCATAACACCCCGAATTAATCTGGCGTTTTATGCCCACTGCAGGTGAAGAGGATAGGTTTAAACTGCTCCTAAAAGCCCAATAGAGTGAGTGACAGAAAGGGTGGAATACAATACCCTTAAACAGTGTTCTAATCTGCTAGCACACAAATATGGAAATTAAGGGGCTCTACTAGTTAATGCTTCCTATTTCTGCTGTAGAACAAGATATAAAGACAGAGGTCCTATGCCCCACTCTTT
>NW_006774564.1:3858557-3868279 GCF_000442215.2 Lipotes vexillifer | reverse complement strand
ACTCTTTCCAATTTAGATCATCAGCTCTTATAGATGTTTCGTACTCCACATAAAGTTTATGCTCTAGACTTAAAAAGAGGCCTAGAGGCTCAAAAGAACTGATATGCTCAACCCTTTTCCCAACAGGAAGCCATCAAACTTGCCCAAGTAAACTTTATTGATGCCACTATCATATTCACTCAACACGTTTTTCTTGAGTGCCTATTTTCAGGAAGGAACACCACCGTGCGGAGCCAGGGCTCTGGGGGGTGAAGCCAGCCACACGGTGTAGGGTTCCCCCCACCACAATGGGCGCCAGCGGCTGCCCAGCCCCCTTCATTCATGTGACGAGCACATTGAGAGGGACAGCTCACCCTGCCATTTACTTCTCCTCTCCACCAGCCATTCGCACTCATCTTCGTGTAAATCTTCACCACATCTCCTTTCAACAAGGACAATTCTCGCATATCTCTTGCACAGAAGTCATACCGAGCGATGGCGATGCCCAGCACCTTTGGACTTAACACTGTAAAGAAATGATGGGGCGTCAGAATTGATGTGCGGTTTACCAACCATAAGCACCTAATCAGATGGATGTTATAGATGCTGTCAAAATGCGCGGCCGTGATTTTGTCACAGACTAGTGATGATGGCAGAGGGGCTTGAAAGCAGCAGAACTGCTGTTTCAATTCAGTCAGGTGTAGTCAAGTTCATTTCACAGAGTTTAAAAAACTGTTGTTCTGTTTTCACATTCTTCATAGGAACTTCAAAACAGGGACTAGTTTTTGTAGTTAAAAAAAAAAAAAAGGCTAATATCTAAGTTACTACCTAAGGAGATAGGATCTCAAATAACTAGCATAAATTTCCTATTGATGGCATAGTAATCCTTTTTAACTCGAACCTCTATGGTAAAAGCTTCACAATTTTATTTTGTAAACTTTTCAACTTAAGACCCAAAGCAACCAACTTTTTTGCTCTGAAAGTCTCTTGTTGAATCCATGTCATCACTTCTATCCTCCTCCCTCCCCACGAACAGCCTTTGTTTTCAGTTAAAACTATTTAGGGACAGTTACTCTTTTATATATAATTGTACTCGTAAAGAAGCTTAAATCATGTTTCACAGAAAAAACAGATAAACACCATCCATTTATCTTGTTTCAAACAAATACTGCCTTATAGAAAACCTTTACTGAAATACTTAATCAAAAAGAAGATTCAGGGCATCTGCCTCCTATATTCAGTTTTTTTTTTTTTTTTTTTTTTTTTTAATGGTAGGAGAGGAGCTAACTTCCTCTCTGCCCTCACCTGCCTGTCCTAAAAGGAAAATTCCGTTCAAGCCGTACATTTGTTTGCCTCTAGTGTTTCATGGCACATTTTATATTAACATCTCTACCTGTTGCTCCTTGGGGTTATAAAGTGTTTTCAATGATATGTTCAGTGATTCTGAGAATCACTCACCTGAGATTGGTAGGACTTTATAAACCTTAAACGGTAGAGAAACTGAAGTATAAGAAAAAAAAAACATGGGAAATGCCACACATCCATATTTTTAACAGTTCCCAGTGCCTAGGCAGCTGCAGTTATGACCTGTTACCCTGGAAGAGCCTGCCCACTTGGAGACCAGGATCTCTGGCCTATTTTTCAGGGCTCTGCAATGACAGAAATTTTTTTAGTCTCCAGGTGTCCATCATAAGATAAACGAATAACAATGCTGTAGATTTCAGAACTGTAAAGGGAGCAAAAATAGGTCATTTTATTTTACTGTTCAGACACAAACCACTTTAATAGTTTTCTTACTGAAAACCATCCCATTACTGGGGCACTACTCTTAGAGTCGTGCACATAAAAACATCCCAGTGATGGAAAAACCCATCCTCAACTGTGTGACCTTGTACAGGTCTCTTAACCCTTCTGGGCCACATTCTCTTCACCTATAAAATGAAAGGTCTATACTAGATGATTTGTAAGGGCCTTCTGGTACTAAATTTTATTATTCCATTGGGACTTACAGGTTAATTTTTAAAAATCTGTAAGAAAACATACTTTATCCAGCCATCATGTACTCCCCTATGTGTCACATAAACAGCCCTTACATTCTCTGGCTAATGACAGAAATCAAGACCAGAATGCCCTGCACAAACCGACGGGCACAGTCATCCTTTAAAGCAATTTGGACCAAACTGTACTCTTATATTTGGAGATAAAGTTGGGATTTTGGTCCTATTTATTTTCTTAATGGAAATACATGAATACTGGCTTTTCTCAACTAAAATTTCTGATCCTCAGGAAAACTAGTTTTATGGAGTGCTTCGTTCCCCCTTTATACTTTCGGCTCTCAACTCTTTCCAGCTGACGAAAGAGAAAATGTCTTGCTGAAATACATAACATGAGCACACACACAAAACCAGAGGAGTGGTATGTCAAGACAAACGATGACTTGATGACAGAAAAGGAAAGTGCATGGTGGGAATGTGACTCGAGGGGCTGTTTGTGAGGAGATGTATCTACATGAGAAGCCATACACAGAAGTCAAGATATTTTATTTGCAAACAAAAGCAAGTTGAAAAGACATATAAAAGCAGTAAAGCAGTACCTGACCAGAAAGGAGTGGAAGAAGGGGGAACAAAGCTGTAGTCTGGAGGAGTTACAAAAGAAAACCCACAGAACAAAGAAGGGGCTTAGAGAAGGAAAGAAAAAGAGAGAAGCAAAGACCATTTAGGTGTTGGCAAAACATATTTCGACACAGCTATTTCATTGTCTATAACCTTAAGAAAATTGTCATATCAAAGTTGAAATATCAAGCTTTGCTTTCACCCACTTGTCTCCTATCACCATTTCTAAATGAAGAACAAGCCAGATTATTACATTTTGACTGACATTAGTTCTGCAATTCAGAGCGATCTATCCCTTTATAGGTGAACACAGCATATACCCACTCTATCCAAGGACGGCCTTCTCCTCTTGATGTGGTGCACAATTCCCACTTGTCACATCAGTGGAGAGGGGGATCCTGTAAATTCTTAACGTAAAATATGCTTCACACCAAAACTGATACAAGAAGTAAGAGCCTATAGGGTGGTGTCAATGAAACATGCAGAGCCCATTGAAAATTCAAGAAAACCACTCAGACGATTTGTTAGGAACCACACTCACCCTCCAAACAAGCATGCACATGCTAGGTTACTTCCAAAAATAAAATGTAAACCACTTCGAATTATATCTGGAGAAGAAAGTAAATCTGTCCCCAGCTTGTAGGAATGTACAGAAAATTTCTATGCATTTGGATGCTCAAAAACTTCTCACTTTTTAATAATCGGAGCAAAAATTATCAAATGGTTTGGAAGTGTTAGATGCCATGCTCAATGTTTTATATTCATTTAATTATCACAGCAACTCAAAGAGGAAGGTACCCATGCTATTTCTTCAGATTTGAGAACAACCTAGATTCAAACCTAGGCAGTGTGACTCCAGAGCCGAGGCTCTTCACTGCTACCCTGCTCTGCATCTACCCCTCTGCTTCAGGTACCGCCTTAGGCAGTTTTAAAACTCTCTCTGCTGATACCATGGTGCCATTGAAATGGAAAAGGAAGGTGTGGTTGTAAACACTCTCCCAATATTTATTCCTCCCTTGGTCCATGTAATAGGTTATTTTGTTGGGCTATGTTCGCCCAGAAGGGATACTAAGTTCTTGCTACTGGGATATATACAGAAGTGTCATAAGGCAACTTCTGGTACCTTTCCTGGGAAGGCAGCTGGCACACACCTTCACCCTTCTCTTTGATTCTTTATTCTGTGCTGCTGTCTGGAATGTGAAAGCTACCATTCTGATTCCGGAGGAGGCAGACCTCACCTTAAGGATGAGCTTCAAGGAAGCTGCGTTACTGAAAATTTTATGGCAAATTTTATACTTCTGTCAAGAAGGGGCCCTAGAGATACTAAGAACGTCAGTAGCTCATTAATGGGATACTTACATTCCAACCAAATAAACTGGGGAAAGGAATTGGAAGGAAGGGTTCAGATGTTCTTTGGTTCATATATACATTGGTGCATTCAATGACACTTTTCTCATAAATGGCTTCGCATACTTACTTTTAACCTGCCCTGAAGTATATCCTTGTTAATAATCAAGGTTCTTTCCTAATCCATTGCATGTTCCAAGTTATACTTTTTTATTTTAAAATGCAACAGTACATGCTATTACAGCTAATTTTACAGTCTGCGCAATTCACTAATTGCCATGCAGTGTAACTGGTTTGTTTTGTGTTCCTCGAGATCATATTATACCCACTGTTAGAGAGAGGAGAGGATGTCATCTTTAATTTACGGAGGAAAAGGCACCCTAACGCTACTTTCGGCAGAAAATCTAGTGCCAAGATTCCTACCCCACGTTTGTGAGAACTTAACTGAGAACTCCTCATTCTCTCCATTACTTCTTTGTAATGAGGGGCATTTTCTCCCCAAACTGCTTTCTTAAGTGTCCATCCCCGATTCTATCTCTGGGACTATTTATCCATGGAGTAATAAGAGCAGACAGTGTTTCCCCAAAATTTCTAATGAAGGTAATTCAAGAGTCTGAAATATAACAAAAGATAAGTTAACTCTAGAAGGAAGAAATAAGAAATCAATGAAAACACAATTAAATGCTATTTCAATCTCAAAAATAGGTTATCTAATCTAACCTACCTTTCTCTCATCTTAAAATATCTAACATTCCTGAATATGGATAATGCCTCACCAGAGGACTTGAATCTGTTCCAAATACATAACATCGCTGTGCTACCCCGCTCTCCTAACCCTAAAAGCCCTGCAAACATTTGCATTCATGTCAAGTACCTATAATTTGAACCATCTTAAATCTTATCTAAACATTATCATCTTTACTAAATGGTAGCTCTTCCCACCGTGGTTAAGCCTCCGCTCCTCTGCTGGCTTCGCTCTAATTTTTTCCCCAATGAATCGAACACATTCTTGGATATGCCTTGGGGCTCCTCCCCTGAATTCCAGTCTGTGATTCCACACATTTTCATCACCCTGCCATGAGGTACAGTCATGATCTCTGATTTAACTTGTCTGAAACCAAACTCATCATCTTCCTCCCTGTAACCTAGCTCAACCTCCCACAATTGTGTTATTTTCCCAACTACTCCCACGTTGTCTTTGCAAACCATCTTTGCAAGGTCAGTATACCTCTTTAGCCCTTTCTGTCCACTCTCCCCTTCCTCTGAGATATAAAATTGTTCCTTCACTAAATTCTCGGTTCCACCATCCCAACTCAGGGACTTACGCCATTTCTAAACTAAGACAACTGCCTCCTAATCGGTCTTCTTACTTTCAGCTTTCTTTCCATTCTATTCCAAATGCCGCCTCTCAACTATTCACCATAAACAGACTCATCGTTCCTTTTCCTAAATTATAAAATCCTAACTCTCGAATTCAATTCCATAGCAATTCGTAGTCTGGCTGTATCCTGCCTTTCTCACCAAGTCTTCCATCATTTACCCACACAAATTCTTTTCATCCCAGCTTCCTAACTGCCCCCCACCCCCCAAACACCATCCCAACCCTCATTCTGGGATGCTGTTCCTTCACCTTGCTTCTGCGAACCTTAACCTCCTTGTCTCCGAAGCTCAGCTCAGGCCCTTCCGTGACCAATCCAGATAACACTCGTCCCCTTTTCTGTCCTCTGCAGCCATGTGTTAGGCACTTACATCATGGCGCTCCCCGGCCCTGCTGTTTAATTACTGCATGTGCTCCTGTGTCCTATCTCAATGAATCGTTGATTCTGGAGAGTAGGGACTGGCTCTTACGCTGCTTCTGCATCGCCACAGGATCAGGCCCAGGGCTAAGCAACTGAAGCTGCTAAACGGATGAGTATCTCGGCAGGCTATTTAATTCTGCAAGCTCCTTATTTCTCCTTCTCCTGTTTGTTGAGCTCATCTTTTGCTCACTTACTAACTGCTCAAAGACTTCCAACAAAAGCCAGCACAACATAAAGGGAAGAACGTGAAATAAGTTCAGGTTTTATTCCCCAGGATCCCTGAGAGCCATAATCTATCAATGATATTCCTACAATAACTATAATTTTTCTGAATGTCTCATGGCATTAACCATACTGTACACCTGAGGAACCTTCTCAGGAGAAATAGATTAACCTTTTGCTCCTGTCACCCAGTATGTAGCTCTCAGCCAAACACTTTAAGGCTTGGTAAGATGCTTTCTACTTTTCTACACATTGTAGCATGACTTATTGTTGTCACTCTTTCTAGACATAAATTTTCAATGTGTTTGGGTCCTTATTTCTCGTAAGCTGGCAAAACAGCATTTGAATGTCTGGCACCTATGTAGACGAGTATAAAATAATGTGTTTCCCTAGCAAAGTATGGATTTAAATCTAGATGTAAGCAATGTCAGAATAAGGTATTTGATAAAAATATTTTGCAGAATGGTTTAACCTGCAAAACATATTTCTGTCCATACTGAGAATACATCCACCTATTTCTACACACAGGTACAGATACATGTTTTCTTCATCATACTCCTCCAACTATACCAAGATGACACTAATATAAGAATTATCGGTACGTGCAGATCCTGGAATGGAATAGAAACAGCTGAGTAACAGTGACGTTCAGATGGGAATGTTGAGGGATTATTATTTCCTATCCCTTTCATTTCCTGGCCTAATATTCACTTCAGCACCTAACATTATAGGAAGCCTGCTGCTAGTACATTACATTATTCTGGGAAGCTTCTTGAGAGAAAGAACTTTTATTCATATCTGTATCCACTGAGATAATAGTAAATCTACGTTGAGACCTTTTTCATTGAAGTAATCATTTGCAAACTGCATGCTTTAGTTAAGGGCCTAACTTTCGTCCTTCCTCAAATACTTTCAATTCCTTATTAGCACAGACGAAGGAGAACCTTGCTCAGAGAGACCATCACACTTAGGTGGGGGTCTCTGGTTATTTTCACATGATACCTGACACTCAAATGGGCTAATGTTCATGGAACATTAGCAAATAAGTGGCTCATAGTTTAGTGACTTAAAAGGTCTCGTTAGGAGTTATTAAAATATTAACTCAAATATTAAGTCAAATATTAACTTTTCCAAGTTAAATGAAACTTGAAGTACTAAGATTCTCTAATTGAAACAGAAGCTATTAGCATAGCCGTAATAAACTGACTGGCACATCATAAGTGAATATTATCCAGTTCTGAGACTTGACTGAGAGGACAGAGCCACAGAAGCATGTCAATTAAAAGAGGAACACAATGTTCACAGAATAATAAAGTACTAGTGAATTGGTATCTGATACCTATACTTTTGTTAAGGTTAACTAAGCATTGCTTTAAAGTATTATGCTCTGCTTTGATTAGGCTATTCATGTTCACAAGCAAATGAAAATCCATTCAAATTTCAATAACATTTGAAATTTGTACACAGCAGAGACCAAGCTCAATCAACACTAGTCCTTAAGGCACTGGTGACCAAATCAAAGTATTTTTGAACTACCACTTAATTATTCATTATATGTATAAGTGAACATGATACTAAGCATTTGCTAATTATTCTCTGGGATAGACATTACCTAATGCTCAGCCTTAAGATGTAACAACCACATGTGTTTACACTCATTTATGTTAAAAAAAAAAAAAAAAGTAAAAATATCAGGCAGTTGTACCAATGATACCATCATCAATACAGCTACCCCTGTGAGTTTGGGGCCCAGCAGTGGCCTAGAGATTTTCCTGAAGGACTATGTTCCTATGTGGGACACTTTGAGGGATCCAGGAAGTTCCTTTTACCAAGATTGTATACAGATGGCCTAACAGCAGAGAACATGCTGAGAATTTAATGAATGTTTAATTTAAATTTGTGACCCTTAACCTGGTTTTATTTTAGAACGTAGCCATGTCTTCTTAGACTCCCAGAAACATTCATAGACATAGTATCAAATATGTGCTCCCCATCTCCCTCAAATATATAGTATTTATAGTATATTTTATATATTGTCACTGAAAAAGTAGGAATGATTCAGATTGGTTTCATTTAATTGAATGCTGACATCTGGTAAATGGACGAATCTCTTTTAACCTAAAATTCAAAGATATGACAAGGAAAACTTAGAATTATTGTGAAAAGAAACAGCTACTTTATATTCAGTACTGCACAGTCTAAATACATAAAGCCATTAACAAGCAAAAATATGAGTATAAGGCCTTATTGTTATGGAAAATTAGATCATTTGACATTTCAAGGGATTTCGGATTATTTATATGCATCTAATTTATCAAGATGTGAACCTGCTCCTAAATCCTTACTCTTTAACGATAATTGGCAGACATCTATTAAATAACTACTAATGTGCCAAGGACTGTGCTAAGGTGCTATAGGAGATTTAACAGATATGACAGAGCATCGACTCTAAAGGAGCTTACAAATTAGTAAAGAGACAGACACAGAGATGATACAGAGATATGGAAATTACTCATCTTGGATAGAGAGTGCTATGACTAGACTTTAGGCTCCATTTGAGCCTTTCCCTGCAAAAATCTCCAATCTTCCGGTTGCTCAGGACAAAAGCCTTACAGTCACAGCCTTGGGTCTTCTCTTGCTATTCTGTCTCACGTCTGATGTGTCTGCATGTCCTGTTCGGTTGTATATTATAAAGGTGACCCGTCTGGCTACATGTTGTTCCAGGCTGCTACCATCTCTCACCTGGATTGCTGCATGAGCCTCCTAACTGGTCTTCCTGTTTCTACACAGACTCTAGAACAATCCTATTAAAGTCAGACCATGTCTCTCCTTTGTTTAAATCCTTCCAATGGCTTCCCATGTCTTCCGGAACAAAAGCTAAAGTCCTATAAAGCCTCACAGAGGCTGGCCTCCCTTGCCCCTCTGATTCCATCTCTGCTGCTCTGGCCACATTGCACATGTCACACATGCTCCTTACTTTGCACTGGCTGTTCTGCTCGCACTTCCTTGAATCTTTACTCAAGTGTTACCTTCATAACGAGGCCTACCCTGATGCCCCATAAAAGAGTCACGGATGCATACCACTTGTGCCATGTGGTGCAGAGAGAAAGCAGGGTTTATGGGGGGAGGGAGTGATATACAAGCAAAGAAGTAGGTAGAGGGTACTCAATCCCTTAAATTCCCACTGTCCTACTGCTTAGGTTGGGCATGGATGGTCTGTACACACCATGGTCAAAGTTCCAGTAGCCTGCTCTTCAGATGGATGGGGCATTTATGTGAGTTTATGATAGCAGAAACTCCCTGTTTGCTACGGACCAGATATTTGTGTCCCGCCCCAGACCCCAAAATTCATATGTTGAAACCTAATGCCTCATGCCATGGTATTAGGATTTCGGCTTTTGGGATGTGCTTAGGTCATGAGAATGAAGCCTGCATGAATGGGATTAGTGCTCCTAAAAAGGCAATCCCGCAGAGCTTCCTCGTCCCTTTCCACCATGTGAGGACACGGGTGCCTTCTATAAACCAGAAAGCAGGCTCTTACCAGATACCAAATCTGCCAGCACCTTGACCCTGGACTTCCCAGCCTCCAGAACTGTAAGCCATAAATTTCTGTGGTTTGTAAGACACTTGGTCTATGGTGTTTTGTTATAGCAGCCCAAACAGACTAAGACACTGGTCATACAAATGACCTTGTTAGAAAGGGGAGCTTCGGAAGCCAGTGGCTAGAATTAGCCTGTTCTACTGTTGAGAACTGAAAACTGCT
>NW_006774564.1:3855794-3858547 GCF_000442215.2 Lipotes vexillifer | reverse complement strand
GCTGAACCGGCTCTCTATTAAGCTACCAAAAAGAGGAAAAATGAATCTCTACTTTAGTTCCTCATCATCTGACCACCCCACTTAAAATCATAAACCATCCCCAGCACTCCTGAGTAGCATTACATTGTTAGATTATCTTCTCCAGAGCACTCACCAACTTCTAATATACTATATAATTTATTTTTTATCTATTATTTGCCTTCCCCATTACCATGTGAGTTCCACAAAGGTGGAGACTTTTTTTTCCCACTGCTGTGTATCCCCAGCAATTTCAACAGTGCCAACCCTGCAGTAGGCTCTCAATAAAAGTCTGTTGAATGAATGAATGTGGGGACCTGTGGGGTTATTGGTGGGAATGTAATAACTAAAGATGAGATGAGGAGAGAAGTTCTTGGAGAACTGCCCTATGAGGAAGAAGAATAAAGAAAAAGAGGGAAAATTAACAGGGGAAGATGGAGCTTTGAATAGAAAGACTGAGCTTTGAATAGGAAAAGATCTGAACGAGCAAGTCAGATATCTTGAACTGTTTATGCTCAATTCTGACAAATTTGAGTGTATTCAGAGCAGAGTGGCCAGGATGGTGACAGATTTGGCAACCACGTGTATGACAATGGACTGATAAATCTGAGTAGCTTATTGAAAAAGAAAGAAATACAGTGGGGAAGGGAAAAACACATCAGATGAAAGGTAATCGCGGTAGCGTGTGTATGTAGTATATTTAACTTTGAGTAATTCTAAAGAGATGAGCTAACGATAGTAAATAGCTCCAATAAGTCAAGTTTCTGGATCAACATAAGCATTTAAAAAATTCTGTTCAAAAAATAAATTGGGGGGCTTCCCTGGTGGCACACTGGTTAAGAATCCGCCTGCCAGGGGCTTCTCTGGTGGCGCAGTGGTTGGGAGTCTGCCTGCCAATGCAGGGGACACGGGTTCAGGCCCTGGCCCGGGAGGATCCCACGTGCCGCGGAGCCACTAGGCCCGTGCGCCACGGCTGCTGGGCCTGAGGTCTGGAGCCCGCGGGCCACGGGTACTGAGCCCACGTGCCACAACTGCTGGGGCCTGCGTGCCTGGAGCCCGTGCTCTGCAGCAGGAGAGGCCAAGACAATGAGAGGCCCGCACACAGCAACGAGGATCCAGCATAGCCAAAAAAAAATTAATTTATTAAAAAAAAAAAGAATCCGCCTGCCAGTGCAGGGGACACGGGTTCGAGCCCTGGTCCTGGAAGATCCCACATGCCGCGGAGCAGCTAAGCTCGTGCACCACAACTACTGAGCCTGCGCTCTAGAGCCTGTGAGCCACAGCTACTGAAGCCCACGTGCCTAGAGCCCATGCTCCGCAGCAAGAGAAGCCCTTGCACCGCAATGAAGAGTGGCCCCTGCTCACTGCAACTAGAGAAAGCCCGTGCGCAGCAATGAAGACCCAACACAGCCAAAAATAAATAAGTAAATAAATGTATAAAATAAATAAGTTGGGTGATTTGTGTGGCCGTAGACATAAAGTCACCTGAGTGTCAACTAAAGCCTGAGGATGACCTCTCAGGAATGTCACAAAAAAATACTTGCTAAAAAAGCCTCTACCAGGGTTGACATTGCTGCTAAGTCTGAAGTGCCTCAGTACCAGAGTCCCCCTGCATTCCTGTCTATTGTTCAGCTGTTAAGCTAAACTGTATGTAACACCCAAGGGATATGTGCAGTAGAGTGTTCAGTGCAAGTAGATGCTCAAAAATGTTGAATGCATAAAGCAGTGAATGAAGGGAAACCCTGGCCAAGTCGGACCGGCTCCCTTATGCAGATCTGGAATTCAGTAGGGGAAGCTGCATATCAGTGGTATATATGAGGGAAAAAAGAGCTCTCAGCATTGTTCCTCAGAGCTAGGAGACTGATCCAAATTTTAGCAAGAAAAAAAGGAATTCCTCTCAATTTATGTTTGTTTTACAGGGAAGAGAGACTAGAAAAACCAAAGCCTTGGATCAGGGCTGCCACATGAGGACACTATAGTCAATTAGGGAACATTACACATATCGACACCAGTTTTTAATTTAGAAAATAAGGTTTATAGAAAGAACAGTATACAAAATGAGACATATTAAAACATAAGGACTGCTTTTTGAGTTTTGAAACATGAAAAAGGACAGCTTTGAGTGAGGTTACTTGAATCTGTAGAATTTCGATCTGCAAGCTATCGATTTCTGAAGGGACCCTGGGTGCTGGCTACTAATTCTTAAAGCTATCAGGTTCAGGATAAAAATCCCTCACAGTAGCTACTAAAGCTCCTGAAGCAAGTAAGTAAAAAAGGGAAGCCCAGAATGACCTAATAATGAACATGTTCGGCTGTAGGTGATTAGTTGCCCAAGAACAGTAAGTTCTGTGGACATGATAGACATCCTGAGAAAAAGAGTATAAAAATGACAGCAATATGTTAGAACCACCTTAGCCCATAGAAAAGCATGCACAGAGTACTTCCCATGTGCCACACATTGTTCTAAGTACATCACATACACTAACTCTCTCATGGCTCATAATACAAACGTTACACATTATGAGACAGTGTTGCAGGATGAAATAAACTAGGGAAACTCATCACTTTCCTATATCATACAAGCAGCACTTCTGGTACATCTGTTTAACAAACAAAACCTTTCATGATGCTTCTCACAGGACTGGTGATTCATGAAACACTCAGTTGGAGACATTAATATAAGTGAAAGGGGTTTGAAAAATATAGTGTTCTTTTTTTTTTTTTTTTTTTTTTTT
>NW_006774564.1:3851321-3855741 GCF_000442215.2 Lipotes vexillifer | reverse complement strand
TGTGGGCCTCTCACTGCTGCGGCCTCTCCCATTGTGGAGCACAGGCTCCGGACGAGCAGGCTCAACGGCCATGGCTCACGGGCCCAGCCGCTCCACGGCATGTGGGATCCTCCCAGACCGGGGCACGAACCCATATCCCCTGCATCGGCAGGCGGACTCTCAACCACTGCGCCACCAGGGAAGCCCTATAGTGTTCTTTTAATCATTAAATTATTGAATATCAGACAGAATTACTAGGTTCTTATTCTATATCAAGTATTTTATATAGTGTTTCAAATAATCGGTGATGTAGACCTTTTTGGGAAACTTTCATTGGCTAGAAGTGCTGTCTCTCAGGAAGACAGTGCGTTTCACTGCAGGAAAGTTACAAGCCATTGAAAACACTTCATTGTATTAAGGTAATGTTTCCCTTGTAACTCCCCATACGTTGACTACCCATCTGCCCTAATAGTGCAAAGTCCTCTTATAACTCCAATAAAAAACAACTAAGGATGGAAAAATTTGGAGAAAAATTTAAAATTAGTATGATGAGATTATAGCGAGTTGAATGGTGCCTCACCTCCCCAAAGACATGTCCGCCTAGAACCTGTGAATGTGATCTTATTTGGAAAATAGGTCTTTGCTGATGTAAGTTAAGGACCTCAAGATGAAATCATCCTGTATTATGATGAGCTCTAAATGAAATAAGTGTTTTTATAAAAGAGAAAGGGAGATGACACACAGAGGAGGAGGTTATATGAAGACAAGGCAGAGATTGGAATGGTGTGTCTGTAAGCCAAGGGACAGCAAAAATTGCCAGCAGCCATCCAGAAACTAGAAGAGAGGCATGGTAATGGATTCTCCCTCAAAGCCTCCAGTAGGAGCCAACCCTGCCAACACTTTGATTTCAGACTTCTGGCCTCCAGAACTTAAGAGTAAATTTCTGTTGTTTTAATCCCCTTCATTTATGGTAATTTTTAAGGCAGTTCTAGGAAGCTATTACAGTGAGATTAAAACAGATATTTAAATTACCAGGATAAAATTAGATTAAATCAAACCCAAATGCCAAATGACCAAGGAAAAAGACGACAAAAGACTGAGGATAAAATTAGGAGATCAGAATAAGAGTAGATGAATATAGATATGTTGAATTACAAGGGCAAGAAGGTGAAAAATAAGTGGATGTTTGAGGAGTGTGTATGAAGGAGATAATAAATATTATCCACTATTACCCTGTGATAAAACTAATAAATAATGGTTAAGGCATTATCAGATGTTTCAAGAATTAACAGGAATAAGCAAGTTATATAATGTTACAGTGAGTTAAATAAATATGAACGATACAAATTCTCCAAGTTTCTAAAACACTGGCTAAAATGAAGCTTAAGCACCTTGTCAGATGGCTAATAGAATAATGGGACTACCTGCGTGAAAGGAACGAGACCACAGTAGGGAGAAGCAGCCTGGGCCCTGGCTCTGTCTTTTACTTTTTCTTGCAAGGTCATTCACACAGTCCCAAAGACCCAGGAAGCCTTTGTCAATTTTTGAAGAATTGCTATAATATTTGTCACCACCTCAAAAGGATCATGCTGTTCTATATTTTGTTTTCAAGCCCACCCATCTCTCCATGCTTTTTCAAATAACAACTACACATAGTGCTTTAATACCTGCTATGTCTCCCACAGACCTTAGGCTCTCACTTCACTCATTTAGCCCTTTCTGAACACGTGTTTCATGAAAGGCACTATGCAAAGTGCAATTTGAGAATGGGAAGCTCAGGAGCTTTGTTCCTAAGGCTTCAGGGAGCAATATACCAGAAGAAATCGTTAAAACTATGTAAAAATAATGCTGTATTTTATGTAAACTGAAACGAAGTTTGAGCAATTCATAAAACTCTATCTTCAACCCCAAGCACTCTTCTTAGTGTCAAATGCCTACTGAACCACTGAGTGTGCACAGGCACTGAAAGTCTGTGCACAACTGAATGTATTACCTTCTCCTCTATACATGTTATGTCTCTTTTGTTTCTTGATCAGTCCAATGGTTTCACCGTTTGCCAGTCATACAAGGCAAATAATTGTGTATCATACATGTACCACTTCCACCTCAGTTCCTTTATCCAGTCAATTCAACTTCCAGATTATACCAAAATCTGCCCACTGTCCTGCTCCACTGTCTCTATTCAACTTTTGTCCAAACCTCCATCATCCCTCCCTTGGACATCTGCAGTAGTTTCCTCACTCATCTCTTTGGTCCATGCCTCCCTTCAAGCCACTCTCACAGAGTAGGCAGTGGTCTTTCAAAACAGTGTAAATCAGTTCATATCATTTCTGCTTATAAAGCTTCAGTACATTCCCAATGTATATATTAGAATCCACTCACTATGCTTTAAACATTTCGACCCCCTTCTAATTCCTTAAACGTGTGAAGTTAAATGTCGTGTTAAATGTCCTTCACACAAGCTGCTGCTTCACTGTGATGTTTCCCTACTGCCACTAACCCACACCCTGCCAATCCACATAGATCCTTTAAGTTTCGTCTAGACGCCACTTCTTCAAAATGTCCTTCCCTGACCCTACAGGTTAAATCGGCCCTCTTGTTGTACACTTTCACTTTGCTTCTGCTTCACAAGACTTATCAAAATCTGTGATTATTTATGAAGTTATTTGTTTTATGTTTGTTCCTGTCCATCTTATTCACTGTTAGATTTAGCATCTAGAATAGGACCCGGCACATAGTAAGTGTTGAATAAATAACTGTTGAATAAAACAATGAAGGAATGAGTAAGTAAATACAGTGAGGTTACAGGTAAGGAAGAGATGGTTCAAATACGTCCTACTCGTACTCTACACACCCTAAAATCAGTGCACCAAGCTGCCCCTGCTCCTGGAACAGGTGAAAGAGGAGAATGCTGCTATTTTCTCCCAATTCTGTTAGTTCTCAGGTAAACGGATCATCTCGAAATTCTAAAACTTTTACTTCTGAAATAATTCAGACTTAAATGTAGCAAGAATAGTACAAAGAATTCTTATATTTTTTTTCAGTCAAACTCCTCAAGGGTTAATATTTTACCATGTTTATCATCTCTATATTTTCCTGAACTATTTTAGAATATGTTGCAGACAATGCCCTTTATCTCTAAATTCAGTGTGTCCTTCCTAAAAACAAAGGCATTTTCTTCTCTTATATAATCACAGTACAATTATCAAAAACAAAAATTATTTAATCTAGAAACTTATTCAAAATGTGTTGTTTCCTGTGTGTACTTTATAGCAAAAAAAAAAAAAAATTTCTGGTCCAGGATTCAACCTAGGATCACATGTTGCATTTAGCTGTCATGTTTCTTTGGTCTCCTTCAATTTGAAACAATTCTGCAGTCTTTCATGACATTGACATTTTTGAAGAGCATAGGCCAATTATTTTGTAGAATGTCATTGAGTTTGGGTTTCTCTGATATTTCCTCATGATTAGATTCAAATTGTGCACCCTGGGGGGCAGGAATATCACAAAAGTGGTGTTACATCCTTCTCAGAGCATCACATTAGGAGGTGCATGATATCTAGCTGTCCCATTACTGGTGATGTTAACTTTGATCACTTTCAGGTGTTTCTATTTTCCCTCTAGTAATTAATAAGGTCTTGTGAGAAGACACTTTGAGATCATGTAAATATAGTGATAACCAAGATTTTTTTTAAACATTAGCCACCACTGTGGTCCAACTAATTCTCCATTTACTTGGGAAAATGCTTAAGGTCTATTAATAGGTAATGAAACAGCTAATTGTGCAACTTTTCCAAGTGTAACGGTCTATTACCGTTCTACCTTACCTCCTCTCATGCATACAAAGAAAGAAACCTAGGATGCTATTTTTTAAAGAACATAATAAAATATCTAATCTCATTCCTTATTCATCAGGTGAGAAAGCTGAGGCCCGAATAGGCTAAGTGACTTGCCTGGGGTCAGATAGCTACTCAGTAGCAGACCTGAAAATATTAAGTGCTCACTGTACAGCAAGAAAGGCAAAAGTCAGTTCAGTGCCCTTCAAATACACAGGCCCTAGGGGTACACCCGCAGCAGTCTAAGGCACGTTTCCTGCGACCGTTTTTGGAAAGTAATGGGATTCTTACACAGATCCACAGAACAGGGCAGAACATCATCCACGGAGCCACTGCAGTTTCTAGGGAAGCACAACGGCTCATTGATGTGCCTGACTGCTCTTTGTTCTCTTCCTTCCTCTCGTCATCTCTCTTGGAAACACTCAAGTCATTGCGGAGGCAAAAATAGTCTCACAGCCCTAGGAAAGAGCCTTGCTTACAACGGGCTCCTCACCTACAAATGCTACACGCTCCTTGCCCAATACTCTGGATGTCTGTTTAATTCTAATTAGTGTCTTTATATATATATATATATATATATATATATATATATATATATTTTTTTT
>NW_006774564.1:3849660-3850623 GCF_000442215.2 Lipotes vexillifer | reverse complement strand
GTGGGATCTTCCCGGACTGGGGCACGAACCCGTGTCCCCTGCATCGGCTGGCGGACTCTCAACCACTGCACCACCAGGGAAGCCCTATATATGTTATTTTGCAATTGCATGAGGTAGGCCTGTCATAATCTTACCGTATTTTACAAACTTGAGAAGAGTTTTTAATTCTCCCAAGAACATCCAAACCTAGACTAATACAGAAGCAAGCAGCCTCTTCTACGATGCCCTGGGACTTTCTTTTCCAAGGTGACTATATAGCATGTAAGAGAAAAATAATAATAAATCGCAGGTTTCGGGAGTTAGTTAGAAATCCAATCTCAAGCTCCACCCGGAACACAGCGTGGTCCTAGGCTTTGGCTTGCCTGCTCTGCTTCCTCCATTACTTAGAAGCAATGAAGATGCCATGCCCTGTCCTGTATCCCAAGGTACTCCTTCATAAAAGTTATTCTGAGATGGTATTCAGCAGCACGCCCAAAGCTATGAACCAGAGGTAAGGACTCTGAAGACATCCTACACAATCTTTCTATACAGAATAGGTAGAGTTTCCTCTTTACCACTTCCTGAGAGACACGTGTGTAAAAACTGAAGCAGTGTTTTAATTAAGGGTTAACCTTTAATCAGGACTTGGTATAAAATAAGCAAGGGATATTTTAAAAAATCATAAAAGCAAAGATGTAAATTGCTATGAGTTGCAACTAGTAATTCAACAATTAGAAATGCAGGAAAATGTTTGCTCTGTTGGAGGAGTGACTAGTAGTAGTAGGAAAGCAGCAGCTGTGATAGAAGTGGTAGAATCAGCAGCAGCTGACTTTTATGGCGTGTTTACCATGTTATCAGCACTCTGCTAAATGCTTTAATGTATAGCACCTCATTCAATCCTCAAAATCATCATAGTGTTCTCATTTCCTACGAAAAGTCAGCAACAAGTAAATAAAACACTGGGATAATATACACTTGATCTAA
>NW_006774564.1:3848997-3849650 GCF_000442215.2 Lipotes vexillifer | reverse complement strand
CCTGCTGAATAATCTTGGAGTGTAGACCATCAAGAAATTATTGCTGACTGACATACCAGCACAGGCCCTCACTTCTTTCTGGTCATTTTAGGAGTGAGAGCTTCCCTGATCATCCTATATAAAAATATCAAACTCCTAACCCAGACTTGCCAGAGCTGCCTCATTAAAATATAAGCTCCATAAGGAAAGGGACTCTGCGTTAGGTAATTATTATATGCTGAAGGAACGAATAACTGAATGTAGCTTGCATGGACGCTCGGAATCATGTTATTGGCCATGCTTTGAAAAAGAAAAAGAGCCTGTAACGCCATCCCTAGTGGCTAACCAAGTTTGAGCACTGAATACTTGGTCAAATACTAGAAAAAAATTTAAACTAGGCAACTTCATTCGTAGTTGACCAATATTCTCTGAGCACCCACGTGTGCCAAGCACAGGAGTGCCTAAGAGTGACCACACAGTGAAATAGAGGGTTAAGAACCTTCCACTGACCGGGATACTGGCTCTCCCTGACTGCCAGTCCCTCTCACCCAGACTTTCTAAAACTAAGCAAACAACCCAGACAGGATTTTTAGTGTAACTGACCTCCTCGGCAACTTTATCTCCTGCTACTGGGAAGGCAAAGTAAAAGAATTGAAAATTATACTTTTCGTGTA
>NW_006774564.1:3831452-3848987 GCF_000442215.2 Lipotes vexillifer | reverse complement strand
AATGTCATAACCCTGGTAAGCTTTTAAGAAGTTTGTAGAAAAAATTGTTTCTTAAGGGGAAGTTCCATTTTTTTTTTTTTAAGAAGATGTTGGGGTAGGAGTTTATTAATTAATTAATTTATTTTTGCTGTGTTGCGTCTTTGTTTCTGTGCAAGGGCTTTCTCTAGTTGTGGCAAGCAGGGGCCACTCTTCCTCGCGGTGTGCGGGCCTCTCACTATCGCGGCCTCTCTTGTTGCGGAGCACAGGCTCCAGACGCACGGGCTCAGTAGTTGTGGCTCACGGGCCTAGTTGCTCCGCGGCACGTGGAATCCTCCCAGACCAGGGCTCGAACCCGTGTTCCCCCACATTAGCAGGCAGATTCTCAACCACTGCGCCACCAGGGAAGCCTGGGGAAGTTCCATTTTTGAATGAGCAAAACTTATGGCCTATATGAGCGTCTAAGATAACTGCGTAAGAGTGGGCTAAAAATTGAAAGATAAATGTTAATGTGTTTGCAGTTTCAACAAAAAGTGTGCTCTGACTACTTTTATTGCACAATCTTGTTCATTTATCACTGATCCTTGTGAAGAGAACAGCTATTAAGTTATTCAAATTGAAAAAAAAATGTCAGTTGATGTGACAAATTACTTGTATATTTACTTTATGGAAATGTTATGAAACTTTACTGGTGGTGGTAGTGCCCTGAGCGTTGCTTCCCTTTCTGTTTCTGCTTTTAGGGAAAAAAAGTTATATTACATGATGCAAATTCTTTTTTTTCCAAATACCTCTAGATATTCCTATTTCGCTTAGGTTAAACCTTCTGAGGGTAATAAAATTGTATTCCTTTCTCTTCTAAAAAAGTTTTATGAAATTAAAATAAGGGGGTGAAATCACACTTTACTCATAGCATTTTCTCTACATGCTATATCTATTAACAGGAAGATTATATGACATTAAACGGTGACGAGAAAAACGTTTTTGAGTTGAACTCACACTCAAACTATAACATGCTTTCGGTTTATGTGCTAATCTTTTGTGATTATTTGTGGCATAGTGCTCGTTCTGAAAAGAAGTGGCTAATGTTTACTTTTAAATATTGGCATCAGAGGAAACATGCTTTTAGCTATTTCAAAGTTCCGAAAGTAATCATTGAAATAGAATCTATAAGAAGACTTGCAGTGCAAGGTTAGATGGGAGAACTGTGCACCAGCCTTGCTTAAATACTGTTAATTAAACAGGATTATGACCATAAACATGTATCAGTTAAAAAGCGTTTGGCTAATATAAAAGTCAGTGAAAAGTACAAAACTTACATATTAACATACCCTATATTTCTGATGGATTTAACACACACATGATTTTTAATTTGGCGTGAAGAACTAAATCTAGGCATGTTCATAAACCTGTTGGTCCATCTGATTCTGCTTTGCTCCAGAAAAATTCCTTGTTAAATACATCAGCATATTAATTGGTTCTATTCCAAAATCTGGAATGAAGATGTTTAATGTTATCATGCCTTCGATCCTTAAGTGACAGTAAATTGTATTCTAAATTACAATACTCACAGCTGTTGCCTGCTCTGTTACCCCTCTGTCCAGTTGAATGTTCTGGATCCTTGTAAGGAAACTGCAGAGTTGTATCCAAGGTTCTGAATCCTTCTTTAAGAGAGTGATGCTTGTAGTACTCCACAAGTTCCTTTAGGAAAAAAGAATCAAATACATGAACTCCTTGACACGTAATTATATACAATAGAGGGATGATCAATTTAATGCTAAATTTTCCATAAGCCTATCTTAGTGTGAGTAAATGATCATCTCTCCCTGCAGCCTGGAGGTGCATGACACCTAACTAGTCATTGCCCTTGCTACCCAGGCCATTTATAATGTGAGTTACCCCCTCTTGCTGCCCAACATCTGGTGGTCTTCAGTCAGTTGTAGTAAGTAAAGAGAAACCATACTAAACCTCAGTTTCAGAGCAATAATTACTGTTCTTATTTATGAAATACCTCCCTTGATTTTTGTTTAGAAAGGCAACAGCTGTTTTATGAATATATAGCAATTTCTAGCTTCCTGCATTTTCTTTCAACATAAGCAGAAAAACAAACTCAATCCTAAATGTACTTTTCCATGGTAAGCCAAAGTTGTTAAGCCACAAATGCTACTTACTTGACATTGTTTCTGGCTTATGAGGAAGTGTTAGTGCCCTTCTCAGAGCTGTCATCTGGTACTTACTAGAAGTCAATAATGTAGTTCTTTCCAATTTTCTCTTATGCCTAATTTGCCCCAAATGCATCCAAGCCTAATATAATAACCACCCACCATCTTTCACACTAAAATTTCAGGAAATATCTTTCGAGACGTTGGTTTCATAGGTTCTGTACAAATCTGAATCCCTCTACTTTAAACAGAAATTGAAAATGATTAATTCATAATGGAAAAATGCATACTATCATTAGATGAGTACTATAGACATGTTTCTTAGAAAATCCTGAAATGAAAATAAAAGCATAATCACTTTTAATCTAATTATTCAGTGCTTCTACTACAGCACTATTGTTTAAAACAAACAGTATAAAAGCAACTCATTTCTTTAAAAAACCACACTGTCGTTGATTCAGAATCTCCATTCAATGGGTATGTTCAGAGTTCCCAAGACAAATCAGTTGGGCCAAAAATCACCCGAAAGAAGAGAAAGAGGATCATCAATGATTTGTTTATTATTTTTGACGAAACTCGGATGAGTTGTGTAATGCATCGTGCGGGGAGTTCCAGGGGTCACAGAGATTTTGAAGATAAGGTTCCTAGGTGTCCTCACCCTTGAAGGAAAGTGAAGGATTATGGGAGTTCAAAGGCAAGAAAGAGAGCTTCCTTTTCTGAGTCCAGTGGGGAGGATGAGGGAAGAGTTCATGAAGGAGGTAGCTTGGCTTAAATTGAAGAACAGGTAAAATTTCAAAAGCCACGAAGGAGGGAAGGATTTAAGTAGAGCAGTCAGGCTGGGAACAGACACAAACATAACAAAGACCACGTTCATAAACTAGAAGGAGCCTGGTTTGGCTAAAGTACTGGATGAGGCAAATGGAGATTCTTCACCTTGCACATCTGGGGATAATAAACCATTTCACAGGCTATAGCAAAGAATGTATAAAGTGCCTGGTACGTGTGAATAATCATGAGAGTTACCATGATCCCATGTGCCAGGCCTATTATACAGTTTCTTACAATCTTCAAACAAGAAACAAGAGATAGGCCTTTTCCCCCTAATGCTCAAGGCTCAGTGAGATTAATCAGCTTTGGGCAAGGTTGTGTAACTGGTGTCTGGCTCCAAAGTTTGCGCTCTCAACTACATCATATTATTAGCAAATAGTACCTGGCAAATGTAAATATGCAAAAAGTGAAGCAAAGGGAAGGAGCATTTTCTAAGTATCTATGGTATACCAGGAGTTTGTTCTCTTAGACCCAAGATGCTATGGTTTGACACTTAAATTTTTTTTCTTCCATCCTTTCTTCCTTGCTTGGGCCCAGATTATGGGTGCCCTTGATGAAGCAAAGGAATGTGAAACCTGACCAACTTAAAAAAAAAAAAAAGTTAAAATATCAAAAGATTATATCCTCAAAATGACTTCACTGATCAGAATATGGCATTTATATTATGGTGATTTTAGCATGGCTTGCAAAGGCAAGGTCTGGAATTAAATTCTACTTAGAGACCAATATTATCATTTAATTTCTTTAAATGAAAAATTTTGTAAGGTCTCTGGAAGAGAACGGTACACTTTATCATTTGCATCAGCAACACTATATATATATATAAACAGTTCTCTTAGTCTTCTCATTTAAACTGAATGAAATGTGTTCTTTTCTTTAGCAAAACTGTGAAAATAAACCTGAGAGTAATTATAAGCCAATAACTTTGAACTTCAGTGTAATTTTGTTATAAGTAATATGAATTTTACGCACGATATCATGAATTAGTATGAATTAAGGTTTATGTGAAGTTGGCTAGAAACTACAGAATTATCATACTGAAAAGGACTTGGTCATCATTTAATACCTACCCACCTCCAAATTTTATGGAAGAAAAAATGACTTTTCCAAGGCCTAGGGTCATGTGGCTTGGTAAGCTGTAAAACACTTTTTTATCACTTCACTGAGCATGGAAGATATTTTAGTTCCATTTTTACAGTCTTATGAGGGTGAATCTTCCTACATCTTTCTAACTGGGTAGAATTAAATAGTACCACGGTGGATCTCTTCCAACTTATGCCTTTCAGTATTTTAGTCTAATCCACCTCTGCTTTAGCAATCATTGACCTTCAAGTACTACAAGTAAATAAGAAGGCTCTAAACAAAAGAAATTGCTAAGCTTTCCTTATCTCACACTGACACAGTGGTGTCAACAATTCAGGTCTCTCTGAAAAATAATGAGTGAGAGCCAGTCATTCCAATTACCAAGGAAACAGGCAGTGGAGATGATTTATAAACAGCATTTGGACATGGGCTGTCTGGCATACATGAAAATTAGAACAAAATTAATGCCTTGTAATCTGGATACAGAAATTCATTTAGAATTTGGATTTAATGACTAAGAAAAACAAAGATTTTGATTAACCAAGCCATTGAAAGCAGAGGGAAAAGGTTAGGTCATAACCACCTGAGGCCAATCTTCTTTTCGAGAAACTGGCTAATTTAAAACAAATTCTGGATTTCGTTTTCATTTTACATCCTTTCCAAATTAAATTTAATTCCAGGCCCTAATGAGTGTCATTAGGTAGATGAATATAACTTTACCAGCCATGATGGGAAGATACTGAACTAAAGAAACAATGCATAGACTGTTATGTACTTATAGTGGGAACTGTGTTATTTGACACCAACACGATAAAATGTAAACCTCCTTGAGGTTGCATGATGCAGGTTCAGAGAAGCCCCTACGTTCCCAAGGTGCCTATCAACCCTCTCTCTTCTTCCAGAGGGGCTAGTTACTGAGATAGGAGCCATTCCTTCTGATCAGGTATCCATGTGGCATTTCCCAGTGGAGGGTCAAAGGACAGCACTATTGTGAGGTTCTCGGTACACAGAGATTTACTAATTTGAAAGCTGTTTTGAACAGTTGAGTCCTTTTTTAATTGTGTAAAAGCACAGTAACTTCACATAGTGAGGACTCAATATAAATTTGTTCAACAAATGAACAGAAACAAAGAGGAGGAGGTAGGTCCCGACACCTCCCACGGTCTCTTCAGCAACGTTTACAGTGATTTTGTAAGATCTGACAGAAGTATTCATCTAAGGCTGAGATTTTTCAGTTCCTTGTCTGTCATATCCTTTTGCTGAAGTTTTTTTTTTTTTTTTCATTGTAGTTTTGCAGTTAATTCTTAATCCCCTCCCTTTAACCCTCTGCACTATGTACTTCCTTACAAAAGATCCCCAGATATGGAGGAAACAACATGCATGTGTCTCTTGCAGTGGCATTTCTGATGTTTTACACATAGCATATAAGGGGAGCTTATTTTAAGCTCTGTGACAACTACTTTTAATTCCCTTTCCAGAACATCATTGCAGAAACTTTTACTGCTCTCTGGTCCAAATTATTTGAATTTTGGGTCTTTATTGCTTATACTATAATAACAGCTTTACATGCAGATAGGACCTTGAGGATCTGTGTCCACTAATCCAGGTCATGCAGTATTTACTGGCTTTTCACATCTAACCTTAGAGGATGAGGAACTTTCTTGAGCTGAATCCAGGTGACAAAGAGCTGAATTGATTGGCCCTCTCCAGTGACTATTCCTTTCATCCTCTTCGCTTATCTCCTGTGATGGAAGTCCCTTTTGTTGCTTTCAAAGTCATCAAGGCTGGTAGTCAGCTTTGGCCCTAGAGCATTTTTTTTTTTTTTTAAAGTCTCATATTAACTGTAATACCACGGAGCAGCCTCATTACCAACCACCCTAATTTCTTCAGGTGAGTCAAGCTGGTGTGTCTTGCAGCGATGTGGAGACTCCCTGTTCACGCTTTTATCATGTCTCGGCTGGGGCTGTTACTCATTATTTGTGCATCCACCTGCCACCTCCCTGCTAGGTTTTCCTTTAAGGAAGAACCTCCTCAGGTCCAGCTTTCTCTGTGCACAGCCTGCTTGTTCCAGCAGAACATAACTCACTGCCAGCAGGGAGGATACCTGGATCTCGGTTGCCAACTTGACAGGGTTTACATTTTCCAGGACTCAGTCTTGCTACCCATCCTTAGCTTTTGAATTGGGAATGTGATATTTATGTCCAGAGAGGTTTTCTTACTTTTCTTTCAACTCAAGATGCTTCAGTTTCTTTAAAACGCTGATTCCTGTCTTGAAGCAGTTCTAAATTTTTAGATAAGGCTTTCAAGCTGGCTCATTTTGTAAGGCTCTCTTACACTCAGTTTTAACTTTAATGTTAACATCTGCAAAGTGCTTTGAGATGTTTTCTGGAACAATGCAGTGTGTATCATTTGACTGATGGTTTAATCAATGAGTGGTCCTTCCCAGTGTTACTCAAAGTACTTAGCAGAGTACTTCAAATGCATCTTATGTCCTATCTCCAAATTCTTCATTATCTCAAGAAACTCTTGCAAACTTGAGATCATTTTTCATGAAATAAGAACTTTCTTCTTTACTGTCAATGCACAAGCATTGACAGTAAATGCACATGTGCACAAGCAATGCACATGCAATGACATACTGATATATGTATTGTTGATATGACATATGCATACTATTCTTATATGCTAAGTTACACTTTTAAAAATCATCAGAATTAATAATCTTTATTTATCTGAAACAACTTGGTGACAACACACTGTTCAATTTAAATGTAAAATTTCTATGAAATATCACTGTCATGTGGTAAAAATGCCACCTTGTTAATGTTTAATTGTCCAAGGTAACGAAGGAGAACTGTAGTACAGGTCACCTAAAATAGCAGAAAATACAAAAAGGTTTTCCATTTGACAGTATGTTTTGCATGAAATGAACCTAAATGTGAGCGGTATTTTACCAATTACAACTTTTTAATGTTATAATTTAAAATATCTTCCTCTGCCTGAATGAGAGATAGAGGCAGAGGAAGAAAAGCATGTTAAAACTCTGCTGTGTGTCATTCAAACAAGGTAAAACACACGTAACTGAAAGTTGATTGTTTTGAACGTGTCTGTGGCTCTAAGAATCTTCTAGTGTGGACTCTGAAATATTATCTAAAACTTGTAAACTTAGTTTACAATGAAAAATATGTCTAGGGCAATATAAAACTTAACTAGAATTCTTAAAATTTTCAGGATTCTGCTGCATAATTATGGTATGATTCTCTTTAAACAATGTTTCAGTGAGCAAATACTCCAAGAAACTAGAATTAAACTGACCTTTCTAATAGGAGAAAAATAAGGACCACAGATTGAAAAGAACTAATCAATGCTTACCATTAAGCTTTTAAACTTTCTATTTTCTGCAATGTGAAAAAAGCCATCTCTTGTTAAAATCTTGATGTGCTTTGCTTCATTATTGTACCTGTGGGCAATGGATAACTTATGAATATAAATGTGTTTTTAATCAGTAGAAATCAATAATTACCAGAGGGCATGCCCCAATAACATTATAGGAATTAATTCTGAAGACAAAATATATACCTATGCCAATACACTGGTGACAGCTAATTAACAAAATATATTCACTAGATTGGTTGAAGATACAACCAATATTTGAAGTGAGACGGGGGGGGGGTTGGGTTAGATTTGATCAATCACTATGCCCAATTTATTTATAAGATCAATTTGGGAATATGGAAAAACAAAATAAAATCTAGTAATTTATAATTCTTAGGATTTACTAGAAACATACACATATCAAGTACAATGTTATGAAAGAAATGTAGTATGCCAATTAGCAGCCTATAACACAATACCATTTTTTTCTAACAGATATTTTCAAGTATTAATGAACTGTCTGGAGAGATGATACATTATTTCTGCTGCAATTAGAACCTTGGTTTTCAGCTTCAGTGTTATATATGTCAGATGATCTATGCAATTATGAAAACAGGAAAGCTATTTCTGTAAAAGTACTTGTCCCACTTACTTAATGCTAATTGCATATTCTCCTGACTCTTTGGTCCTGTGCCTCACAAGGTAAGTACTATTTACCCTGTTAATAAGTTCAGTCTCTGCCTGCAATCTTTCCATTGCTCCAGCATACCTGTAAGAAACAAAGATGCAGAAAATTTGGTAATGTACCTGGAAGAGAACAGAGGCTAAAAATATGTATCTGTTAGGATTTTAACTTAGTGGCAGATCTGAACTGTTTTTACTTCTGTACTAATTATAGTACTTCAAAAAAATAATGCAGAAAAAAGTCCTTTAGATATGTCCAAACACAAATGCTCTACAAAGATTACAACAGTGAAGTGAATATTGCCTAACATACACTAAATATTTATCAAATAAATAAATGGGACAAAGAAAAGAATTAATAGGTATCGGGTTAGAGAGAGAGTTGTGGGGAATTTAAGGACAAGAAAGAAAAAGACTTGTAGGGAAGTGTTGCCCTGCCTAAGACAAACACAGATGTACATATACGTATACACACATACACGCACTCCTCCAAAATTTCACCTTTTCTAGGTAAAACAGTATGAAACAAAATTTCCTTTGAGTATTGTTGTAAGAAAATTCAAAAACAATTTAAATTATTTTAAAATAATTATTTTTTGGATATAAGATTAATTCTTGTAGTCCACAATTTTGATAACCAATTTTCTTAAGAAACTGGTAGTAATGAATAAAATTTTTAAAAGGTAAATATTTTCAAAACCAGAATTCAATTCTTCCTAAACTATACTGGTCTTAAGCATACCCAGATCCCATAACAATAATAATAAAAGGCCCAAATTCAATGTTAAAATATTCTTTAATGACCCTTCACATCCAATACAGGTTTATCATTTATTGACAAAATATATCAGATATTATGGGTAATAAAAGTTAAAGGAAAAACTTTTATGTTGAGATCAGCTATCTTTCAAATCAATATTCTAGAAAATTTTCTGATTCACATATAGACTCATGTAACCCAGTGTAAATACCCACATCTAATCTATGCTAAATATTGGGTTGGCCAAAATGTTTGTTCGGTTAGTGAATACGTTCAATAAAATTCTTTGTGAAAATGAAAAATGTTTTATTTTTATTTAAAACTGAACGAACTTTTTGGCCAATCCAATATTTAAAATACACATGGTAGGCATTTGACAAGTTTGTAAAGGGAGGAGGACATGTGAAGTTTCCACCAAGTACAGAAGAAAAGCTAAGGGCATTTTATGTAGATGGTACCTTGGGTTAAAGTTAGGATAACCACTGACTCATTACTACCTAGTATAATGTGACTCACATCTTCCTCTTAAATCTTATCTCTAACAAACCCCTTCTTTACTAGTCTCCAGGCTTCTTTCAGGTTCAAGAATTCTTATCCCCTGCATCGGCAGGTGGACTCTCAACCAGATTCAGTTAAACATATACATATATTCATTCTTTTTTGGATTCCTTTCTCTTATAGGTTATCACAGAATATGGAGTAGAGTTCCCTGTCCTATACAGTATTTCCTTGTTGGTTATCTATCTTATATATACTAGTGTGTGGATGTTCATCCCAAGTTCCTGATTTATCCCTCCCCACAACGTTTGCCCTTTGGTAACCGTAAGTTAGTTTTCAATATCCCAAAGTCCGTTTCTGTTTCGTAAATAAATTTATTTGTATCATCTTTTAAAATTAGATTCCAGGGCTACCTTGTGGTGCAGTGGTTGAGAGTCCACCTGCCGATGCAGGGGACACAAGTTCGTGCCCCGGTCTGGGAAGATCCCACATGCCGTGGAGCACCTAGGCCCATGAGCCACGGCCGCTAAGCCTGCACGTCCGGAGCCTGTGCTCCGCAACGGGAGAGGCCACAACAGTGAGAGGCCCGCGTACCGCAAAAAAAAAAAAAAAAAAAAAAAAAAGATTCCTCATACAAGTGATATCATGTCTTTATCTGACTTACTTCACTTAGTATGACAATCTCTAGGTCCATGCATGTTGCTGCAAATGGCATTACTTCATTTTTTTAATGGCTGAGTAATATTTTCCATTGTCTGTACCATATTTTCTTTACCCATTCCTCTGTCCCTAGACATTTAGGTTGCTTCCATGTCTTGGCTGTTGTAGATAGTGCTGCAATGAACATTAGGGAAGCATGTATCCTTTCAAACCATGTTTTCTCTGGATATGTGCCCAGGAATGGGATTGCTGGATCATATGGTAGTTCTATTTTTAGTTTTTTAAGGAAACTCCATACTGTTTTCCATAGTGGTAGTGCCAATTTACATTCCACCAATAGTGTAGGAGGGTTCCCATTTCTCCACACCTGCTCCAGCATTTATTGTTTGTGGAGTTTTTTGATGATGGCCATTCTGACCAGTGTGAGGTGATACCTCATTGGAATTTTGATTAGCATTTCTCTGATAATTAGTGATGTTGAGCATCTTTTCATATGCTTTTTGGCCAACTGTATGTCTTCTTTGGAGAAATGTTTATTTAGGTCTTCTGCCCATTTTTCGATTGGGATTTTTTTTGTTGTTTTTTTTTGACATAGAGCTGCTTGAGCTGTTTACATATTTTGGAGATTAATCCCTTGTTGGTCACTTTGTTTGCAAATATTTTCTCCCATTCTGTGGGTTGTCTTTCTGATTTTTTTTAATGGTTTCCTTTCCTGTGCAGAAGCTTTTAAGTTTAATTAGGTCCCATTTGTTTATTTTTGCTTTTATTTTCATTACTCTAGGAGGTGAATCCAAAAAGATATTGCTGAGATTTATGTCAGAGTGTTCTGCGTATGTTTTCCTCTAAGAGTTTTATAATGTCTGGCCTTACATTTAGGTCATTGATCCATTTTGAGTTTATTTTTGTGTATGGTGTTAGAGAATGTTCTAATTTCATTCTTTTACATGTAGCTGTCCAGTTTTCCCAGCATCACTTACTGAAGAGACTGTCTTATCTCCATTGTACGTTCTTCCCTTCTTTGTCATAGATTAAAAAAAATTTTTTTTCTAAATTTTTTTTTTTTTTGTATAGTTGTGTTAATTTCAGGTGTATAGCACAGCGATTCAGTTATACATACACATATATATATTTTTCACATTATTTTCCTTACGAACCCGCATCCCCCGCATCGGCAGGCGGACCCCCAACCACTGCGCCACCAGGGAGGCCCTCTAAATTTTTTGGTTGCACTGCGCAGCATGTGGGATCTTAGTTCCCTGACCAGAGATCAAACCTGTGCCCCTTGCAGTGAAAGCATGGAGTCTTACCCACTGGACTGCCAGGGAAATTCCTCCTTTGTCATAGATTAATTGACCATAGGTCTGTGGGTTTATTTCTGGGCTTTCAATCCTGTTCCATTGATCTATATTTTTGTTTATGTGCCAGTACCATACTGTTTTGATGATTGCAGATTTGTAGTATAGTCTGAAGTCAGGGAGTCTGATTCCTCCAGCTCCGTTTTTCTTTCTCAGGATTGCTTTGGCTATTTGGGGCCTTTTGTGTTCCCACACAAATTGTAAAATTTTTTGTTCTAATTCTGAAAAATGCCATTGGTAATTTGATAGAGATTGCATTGAATCTGAAGATTGCCTTTGGTGGTACAGTCATTTTGACAATATTGATTCTTCCCATCCAAGAACATGGTGTATGTTTCCATCTGTTTGTGTCATCTACGATTTTTTTCATCAGCATCATAGTTTTTGAAGTACAGGTCTTTTGCCTCCTTAGGTAGGTTTATTCCTGGGTATTTTATTCTTTTTCATGTGATGGTAAATGGGATTGTTTCTTTAATTTCTCTTTCTGATCTTTCGTTGTTAGTATATAGAAATGCAAGAGATTTCTGTGTATTAACTTTGTATCCTGAAACTTTTTTTCAAACCATGTTTTTCTCCGGATCTACTCCCAGTAGTGGGATTGTTGGATCATATGGTAGCTCTATTTTTAGTTTTTTAAGGAACCTTCATACTGTTCTCTACAGTGGCTGTACCAATTTACATTCCCACCAACAGTGTAGGAGGGTTCCCTTTTCTCCACACCCTCTCCAGCATTTATTGTTTGTAGACTTTTCGATGTTGGCCATAATGACTGGTGTGATGTGATATATCATTGTAGTTTTGATTTGCATTTCTCTAATAATTAGTGATGTTGAGCATCTTTTCATGTACCTCTTGGCCATCTTTATCTCTTCTTTGAAGAAATGTGTATTTAGGTCCCACTTTCTGGAGAGCTTTTATCATAAATGGGTGTTGAATTTTGTCAAAAGCTTTTCCTGCATCTATTGAGATGATCATATGGTTTTTATTCTTCAATTTGTTGATGTGGTGCATCACACTGATTGACTTGCAAATACTGAAAATTCCTTGCATCCCTGGGATAAATCTCACTTGATTACAGTGTATGATCGCATTTAATATATTGTTGGTTTCAGATTGCTAGTATTTTGTTGAGGATTTTTGTGTCTGTTCATCAGTGATATTGGCCTGTAATTTTCTTTTTTTGTGCTATCTTTGTCTGATTTTGGTATTGGGGTGATGCTGGCCTCATAGAATGCGTTTGGGAGTGTTCCATCCTCTGTGACTTTCTGGAAGAGTGTGAGAAGTATAGGTGTTAACTCTTCTCTAAATGTTTGATAGAATTTGCCTGTGCAGCAATCTTGTTCTGGACTTTTGTTTGCTGGGAGTATTTTAATCAGTTTCAATTTCAGTACTTGTGATTGGTCTGTTCATGTTTTCTATTTCTTCCTGGTTCAGTCTTGGGAGATTGTACCTTTCTGAGAATTTGTCTATTTCTTCTAGGTTGTCCATGTTATTGGCATATAGTTGCTTGTAGTAATCTCTCATGATCCTTTGTATTTCTGTGGTGTCAGTTGTAACTTCTTTTTCATTTCTAATTGTATTGATTTGAGCCTTCTCCCTCTTTTTCTTGATGAGTCTGGCTAAAGTTTTGTCAGTTGTTTGTCTTTTCAAAGAACCAGCTTACAGTTTCATTGATCTTTTCTATTTTCTTCATCTCTATGCCATTTATTTCTGCTCAGATCTTTATGATTTCTTTCATTCTACTAACTTTGGGTTTTGTTTGTTCTTCTCTCTCTAGTTGCTCTAGGTGTAAGCTTAGGGTGTTTATTTGAGATTTTTCTTGTTTCCTGAGGTAAGACTGTATTGCTATAAACTTACCTCTTAGAACTGCTTTTGCTGTGTCCCATAGGTTTTGGATCATCGTGCTTTCACTTTCGTCTGTCTCTAGGTATCTTTTGATTTCCTCTTTGATTTCTTCAGTGATCCATTGGTTGTTTAGTAGCATATTGTTTAGCTTCCACTTGTTTGTGTTTTTTTACAGTTTTTTTCCTTGTAGTTGATTTCTAATCTCATAGCATTGTGGTTGAAAAAGATGCTTGATATGATTTCAATTTTCTTAAATTTACTGAGGCTTGCTTTGTGGCCCAGCAGGTGATCAATCCTGGAGAATGTTCCATGTGCACTTGAGAAGAATGTGTATTCTGCTGCTTTTGGATGGAATGCTCTGTAAATATCAATTAAGTCCACCTGGTCTAATATGTCATTTAATGCCTGTGTTTCCTTATTGATTTTCTATTTGGATGATTTGTCCATTGATGAAAGCGGGGTGTTAAAGTCCCCTACTATTACTGTGTTATTGTCAGTTTCTCCTTTTATGGCTGTTAGTATTTGCTTCATATATTGAGGTGCTCCTATGTTGGGTGCATGTATATTTACAACTGTTATATCTTCTTCTTGGATTGATCCCTTGATCATTATGTAGTGCCCTTCTCTGTTTCTTGTAATAGTCTTTATTTTAAAGTCTATTTTGTCTGACATGAGTATTGTTACTCCAGCTTTCTTTTCATTTCCATTTGCATGGAATAGATTTTTTTACATACCTTACTTTCAGTCAGTATGTGTCCCTAGATCTGTAGCATTGCTACTGCATCTTTCTTTTTGTTTTCATTTGCATGGATATATCTTTTTCCATCTTCTCACTTCAGTCTGTATGTGTCCCTAGATCAGAAGTGGGTCTCTTGTAGACACCATATATATGGGTCTTGTGTTTTTTATCCATTCAGCTAGTCTGTGTCTTTTGACTGTTGCATTTAATCTGTTTATGTTTAAGATAATTATCAATATGTATGTTCTTATTGCCATTTTGGTAATTGTTTTGGATTTGTTTTTGTTGGTGTTTTTTCTTCCCTTCCTCTTTTGTTCTCTTGTGATTTGAGGACCAAATTTAGTGTTGTGTTTGGATTCCTTTTTCTTTTTTTGTGTGTGTATCTATTGTAGATTTTTGGTTTGCAGCTACTCTGAGGTTTTGATATAGCAGTCTATATATACACAAGGTTGTTTTAAGTTGTTGGTCTTTTAATTTCAAATGCATTTTCAGTATCCTGCATTTGTGCTCTCCTCCACTTACAGTTGCTGGTTTTGATATCATATTTGTGTGGAAATGATTTCCTGCCTTTACTGTATGTTTGCCTTTACTGATGAGATTTTACGTTTGTAATTTTCTTGATTCTAGTTGTGGCCTCTTCTGCCTAGAGAAGTTCCTTTGGCATTTTTGCAAAGCTGGTCTGGTAGTGCTGAGTTCTCTTGGCTTTTGCTTGTATGTAAAACTTTTGATATCTCTATCAAATCTGAATGAAAGCCTTGCTGGGTAGAATATTCCTGGTTGTGGGTTCTTCCCTTTTATCACTTTAAATATATCATGAAACTCCCTTCTGACCTGCAGAGTTTCTGCTGAAAAATCAGCTGATAACCATATGGGAGTTCCCTTGTATGTTATTTTTTGCTCTTCCCTAGTTGCTCTTAATATTTTTTTCTCTACCTTTAATTTTCATCAATTTTATTACTATGTGGCTTGGTGTGTTCCTCCCTGGGTTTATGCTGCCTGGGACTCTTTGTGCTTCCTGGACTTGGGTGACTGTTTCCTTTCCCATGTTAACGAAGTTTTCAGCTATTATCTCTTCAAATATTTTCTCAGATCCTTTCTCTTCTCTCCTTCTGGGACCCCTACAGTGTGAATGTCGGTGTATTTAATGTTGTCCCTAAGGTCTTGTAGACTGTCCTCATTTATTTTCATACTTTTTTCTTTACTCTGTTCCATGGCAATGATTTCCACCATTCTGTCTTCCAGGTCACTTATCCATTCTTCTGCCTCAGTTATTCTGCTACTGATTCCTTCTAGTTTATTTTTTCATTTCAGTTATTGTATTGTTCATCTGTTTGTTTGTTCTTTAGTTCTTCTAGGTCTTTGTTAAGCATTTCTTGTATCTTCTTGATCTGTGCCTCCATTCTTTTTCCAAGCTCTTGGATCATCTTTACTATCGTTACTCTGAATTCTTTTTCAGGTGTATTGTCTATTTCCACTTTACTTAGTTCTTCTGGGGTTTTATCTTGTTCCTTCATCTGGGACATATTCCTCTGCTGTCTCATTTTGTCTAACTTTCTGTGATTGTGGTTTCTGTTCTGAAGGCTGCAGGGTTGTAGTTCTTCTGCTGTCTGTCCTCTGGTGGATGAGGCTGTCTAAGAGGCTTGTGTGGGCTTCCTGGTGGGAGGGACTGATACCTGCCCACTGGTGGGTGGAGCTGGGTCTTCTCCCTTTGGTGGGCAGGGCCATGTCAGGGGGTGTGTTTACTGGGAAGCTGTTTATTCAGGGAGACTTTAAGCAGCTTGTCTGCTAATGGATGGGGCTGTGTTCCCGCCCTGTTGGTTGTTTGGCCTGAGGTATCCCAGCACTGGAGACTACAGATTGTTGGGTGGGGCCAGGTCTTCGTGAGATAATGGCGGCCTTCAAGAGGGCTCATGCCAATGAGTTTGTTAAACCTGCCACTACCAGTGTCCTTGTCCCTACAGTGAGCCACAGCCACCCCTGCCCTCACAGGAGACCCTCTAATACTAGCAGGTAAGTCTGGCTCAGTATCTTATGAGGTTACCACTTTTTTCCCTGGGTCCTAGTGCACATGCGATCCTGTGTGCACTCACCAAGAGTGGGGTTTCTGTTTCCCCCAGTCCTGTGGAACTGCTGTGATCAAATCCTGCTGGCCTCCAAAGACAGATTCTCTGGGGGCTCCCTCTCCTGTTGCCACACCTCCAAGCTGGGGAGCCTAATGTGGGGCTCAGAACTTTCACTCTTGTGGGAGAACTTCTGTGGTATAATTGTTTTCCAGTGTGTGAGTTGGCCACCTGGTGTGTATGGATTTGATTTTATTGCGATTGTGCCCCTCCTACTATCTTGTTGTGGCTTCTTCTTTGTCTTTGGATGTAGAATATCTTTTTTGGTAGGTTCCAGTGTTTTTTGTTGGTGGTTGTTCAGTCGTTCGTTGTGATTCTGGTGTTTCCATGAGAAGGGGTGAGCATGTGTCCTTCTACCCTGCCATCTTGTCTCCTCCCATTATATATCTCCCATGAGGTTTTGATGTAGCAGTCTATATATATACAAGATTGTTTTAAGTTGTTGATCTCTTAATTTTAAATGCATTTCCAATACCCTCCATTTGTACTCTCCTCTTCTCATTATTGCTGGTTCTGATATCATATTTGTGCATGGATGACTTCCTACCTTTACTTTATGTTTGCCTTTACTGGTGAGCTTTCCCATTCATAATTTTCTTGATTTTAGTTGTGGCCTTTTCTGTAGAGAGAAGTTCTTTTGGCATTTTTTGCAAAGCTGGTCTGGTGGTGCTGAATTCTCTTAGCTTTTGCTTATCTGTAAAACTTTTGATTTCTCCATCAAACCTGAATGGGAGCCTTACTGGGTAGAGTACTCTTGGTTTTAGGTTTTTCCCTTGCATCATGTTATAAATGTATTGTGCCACTCCCTTCTAGCCTGCAGAGTTTCTGCTTAAAAATCAGCTGATAACTATATAAGAGTTCCCTTGTATGTTATTTGTTGCTTTTAATATTTTTTCTTTGTCTTTAATTTTTGTCAGTTTGATTAATTTGTGTCTTGGCATGTTCCTCCTTGGGTTTATCTTGTATGGGACTCTCTATGCTTCCTGGATTTGATTGATTGTTTCCTTTCTCACGTTGGGGAAGATTTCAGCTATAGTCTCTTCAAATATTATTTTCTCAGGCCCTTTCTCCCTCTCTTCTCCTTCTGGGTCTTTATCAATTTTAGATGTCAGGATGGAAAATCACTGTTTCTCCACTTAGGCTCATGCCTTCATAGTGCTGCACCTCATTCTTTGTGTAACCTCTCCAAAGCTAAGCCATCATCTTACCCAGTTGTGTCAAGTTGTCACATTCGAAGAACATCTGACATCAAAAAACAAGTCCTCAAGTTTTTGTTTTGCTCAAGCTTCTTTGTCTCTACCACAGATTTTTTTCCAAATTCTCCAGGAGGATTATAAACCCCTCAGTGATACCTTTTTAACACCATGTACTGTACCTAATAATTTTTTCTATAGGGAGACATTCATCTTTCCCAAGCAACCTCTCCACCCTCTTGGTCTAATCACCACTGCTT
>NW_006774564.1:3806113-3831442 GCF_000442215.2 Lipotes vexillifer | reverse complement strand
TGCTGAACTACTGTAGCCCTGGACATCCCTTTGCTCCCATTTCCTAGATTCTGTATCTTCCTCTTTTTTGGTTTACTAGCTCATCCTTCAGATTCCTGTAAATGAATACATGGGATGTAATACTCAGAAGGCCTCACATCTATGAACATATTTTACTTAATAATCCTTAATTCACAGTTTGGCTGGATATAGAATTATAGGTGAGAAATTATTTGCTTCTCAAATTTTAAGGCATTGCTCTACTGTTCTAACATCCAATTCAGTGCCATCCTAATTTCCAAGTCTTTGTATGTAATCTGATTTTTTTTCTCCCTGGAAACTCTCAGATGTTTTGTTTTCTCTGTGTAGCAAACTTTCATGTTAATATGCCTTTCAGTTACGTGCTGTACTAAAAGGTTCAATATTGTCCTTGGCCCTTGGTAGCATCTTTGATTTGGAGCCATATACCCTTCAGTTCTAAAAAATTTTTGCATATATATATATATATATATATATATATATATATATATATATTTTGATAATTGTTGTTCTCAGTTTCTCTTCCTGGAGTTCTAGTAAGTGAAGGCTGGACTTCTCAGGTCACTTTTCTACTCTATTTTTTTTTTCTTTTTTAAAATTTATTTATTTATTTATTTATTTATTCATTTATTTATTTATTTATTTATTTTTGGCTGTGTTGGGTTTTCATTTCTGTACAAGGGCTTTCTCTAGTTGCGGCAAGCAGGGGCCACTCTTCATCGTGGTGCATGGGCCTCTCACTATCACGGCCTTTCTTGTTGCGGAGCACAGGCTCCAGACGTGCAGGCTCAGTAGTTGTGGCTCACGGGCCTAGTTGCTCTGCAGCATGTGGGATCCTCCCAGACCAGGGCTCAAACCTGTGTCCCCTGCATTGGCAGGCAGATTCTCAATCACTGTGCCACCAGGGAAGCCCCCTCCTCTTTCTTTTCTCTCATATTATCTCTCTTTGATTTTTCTGAAGGATTTACTCAACTTTATTTTCCAGTTTCTGTACTCAATACTTAACTAGAAGAGCTCTTTCTTATTATCTGATTGTTGCTTTTATAAAACATCCAGCTCACTTCTATGGATACATTGTCATCTCTTAATTCTGAGAATATAAATTTAAGGCTTCTTTCTTCTGCCCATTCTAATGTCTGTAATTCTTCCAAGTTTCTTTTTCCCATTTATTTGTTCTTTACTTCAAGGCTTTTCTCAAATGCCTGGTTACTCCTTGTTGTCTGCTTTAAGAGGAAGGGCATCCAAGCCAAGAACTGACTGGAAGCTCTGTGTGGAGGAAGCAAGGGAGGCTCATTGGGTGGGAACCTGATCGTTTGGCAAGAACCTTATGATGGGGCTGGATTTTAGATTTTTTATTTTGAGTCTGTTCTGTTTCTTTAGAGAAAAATCTTCCAAATTCCTATCTGGCTGCAAGAAGAGAGTAGTCCATGTGTGTGAGACACAGCTGTCACAGTACTGAAATTGAGCTACACTAAGGAACTGGGAATCATCATCAGTCTGTATATTGACTTTCCTTAATTTGACCCATCTGGTTTCAGTATGACAGCTCTCCCAATCTCTGCTGGTCCTGCTCTTTCCAAGTCTAGGCCCCATTTGGCTCAATTTTTTTCCATGTAATATACCTTCTAACTTATGTCTCCTGCTAAGGCAGGGAAAGGGAAGTTGCCTGACTACTTGGAGGATGAGGTAGGTTCCTTGGCATCTGTATCCTTTTCTTCATAAGGATTTTCAGACAGTTCCCCAGATTTAAGCCCCATGCCTCATCCCTGCCATCATGACACCCCAAAACATAGATTGTTGCAGATAATCATCTTGAATTCTGTTTTATTTCACGGCCTATAAAAGAGATAAAGTTTACCTTATGGGAACAACTTGTTTTAAAATGTGGAAATAATAAATACACCATACAGTTGGTGTTATTCACTTTCTTAATGACTTGAGAACCACAGTGTAATTTTTCTCTAAACAGTTTAGTATTTCTAAAATTGAAGATTTCATTTTCTGATATAGTTGATCATTTTGTTCCTTAGCAGAAGTTCTTTCACATGAAACTGCCTGCTTAGTGTGAAGAAATTGTCCAAGTTGCTCAGAAAAGAAGAAAAAGTAATTATGAAATTATACTATATCTGTTTCTTACTGTTTTCAAGGGTCTTCCCTCATCTGAACATCTTGATTTTTTTTTTTTTTTTATCAGTAGGAGCAATACTTTTCTAACTGGTCATATATTCAATAGAATTTTACATATTGGCAAGGGTACATTTTAAAACAAAGGGTTCAAAAACAAATCTCCTGTGCCCTGACTGATTCCCCGGTACCTGATTAGTTTATTTCATAAAATCCATCGCAGATGTAGAGAACAGACGTGTGGACACAGGGGGAAGGGGAGGGTGGGATGAATTGGGCGATTAGGTTTGACATAAATACACTACCATGTGTAAAACAGATAGCTAGTGGGAACCTGTGGTACAGTTCAGGGAGCTCAGCTTGGTGCTCTGTGATGACCTAGATGGGTGGGATTGGGGGAGATGGGAGGGAGGTCCAAGAGGGAGGGGATATATGTATGCATATAGCTGATTCACTTCGTTGTACACCAGAAACTAACACAACATCATAAAGCAATTATACTCCCATTTAAAAAAAATCCATCTAGTTTGTGGCTTTAGTATTTCTCTAAAATCATTACTCTTGTAACTATTATGCCTACTTACATGAAAAATAGTAAAAGAAAAGAGAAGGAAACTATCAGCACCCTCTCATGATTTCACCAGTTCTTGATGTTTTTCAGTTTGATTATACATGCTATCAGCTCTATTCCCCAAATAATTTGTCAGGATTACAGTCTTTAATTCCACGAAAAGTAAGACCTCAAATTTATCTTAAACCAGGTAAACATGTAGCAAAGATTTCCAGTTCCATTACAGACCTGCTACAATTTCTCCAGCAAGCTCAGTGCTGAAGCCCAGAGAGGGATGTCAGAGAAAGCAGACAATGACCACAGAAGGCAGAAATTGCTGGGGAGGGAGAGCAAGACTGCTGAGGAGAGGATCTCATACTATGGAAAATATATTCCTACAGTAACCTGGCATTTTTCATGCTTCGGTTATATAACAGAAAACAATCCGAATTTAAAATACCAAAGAACTCAGGTGTTAGCTACACCTGCAAACTAAACTAGTACTATATACTCTCAGAATATCTCATTTATATACATATCCTGATATCTAGTTTGTATACGTATATTTCAATATCAAGAAAATAAAAATAGATGCAGTCATTTTAAGAGGAGCCAAACTCAAAATTCAGGAAGCAAATATCAATAAGTAAATATGCCCATGTTTTGTACTTCAACAGGTGGTGTGCCAATGTACAGACAGCATAACTTGGCATCCTCGCTGTACCATTTACTAGCTGGTTGGCCTTAACCTTTGTTTCCTCATCTGTAAAAATAATAAAAATAACCTTCCTTATACAGATGTTGGAAAAACAAAACAAAATGTGTAAAATACTAAGTACATACTAAGTACCCAGAATATGTTAGTTATTATCATATAGTGATTATAACTATTCTAGATTCTGAATAGTTTTTCCACTTGAGGATATCATTTCCCCTTAAACTCACAATGTCTAAAAAATAATAATCATTATCTACTGCTTCCCTGTTTCTGTTAGTGATACTGCTAACCTCCAAGTGTTATGTGAGCTCCACAGAGACCTAAAACTTTAGACTTGGACACATCTTGCTCCTCCAATATTATGTGTTATAAAATGTATTTTTAGGATCTACTGTCCTTTCTGGGTTAAATTTTAGTTTCAGAAAATGAAATCATACCTTTTTTCTCAACTTCATGAAAGTTACTCTTCTAAAATACAATATACATTATTTGCCCATGTCCCATTCCTCTCTGTGGATGGTATAAACTTTGGATTTACAGCCAAGTACATGCGCTTGTACACACACATGCACCACTCTCTGATAAAGATATGGAAAGGTCAGCAATATATAAATTCATTATGGTATTTTGTTGCATCTGAAAACAGCTTTAGCCAGGACAAATGGAAATGGAATGTAGTTTACTACTCCCTCATTTAAGGCGTCCTCGAGCTAAGGGTATGGTATTTCAACTCAGCTACATAAACATTTTTAATACTTACCAGGGCTGGCAAGAATAATCTACTGGTTTGGGCACCTAGGATGTAAAAAGGCAAAAATAGATTAAGTTTACTTAAGGGAAGCTTTTAGAAATCAATCATTAATTCAGTTCAGCTGACTCAGCTCTATAAAACCCTAGGTAGCACAGTCCTAGAACTATCCATTGGCAATATTATACAGAGCGAACCATAGTATATGTCAGATAAGTAGAAAATAATTCATTTCACTTTAATTCTTTCATTCATTTTACTGCCACTGTACCTCTAAAGGAAGAGATAACAGGAAAATATGAATTGGAATCTTTTGGTATTTATTATCAAGGCAGTTTAATACTATCATAGAAAATTAAAATGAAAATGTTAGGAAAACCAAATAGCACACTGCTTTCCCAATACATGGGGAAAACAGGCAAAATAAACAATATACACCTGATATAGACTCTTACTGTGTAACACAAATTTTAAACTCTGATTTAGAAGTCTACCAACTGGAAAACCTTTTATATATGAAAAAGTCATAGGAAATACTCATTTTTCCCTTTTCTCCTGTGGAGCTTTACAAAAGAGAAAAACTTTATTTTCTATGCAAATAAAGAAAAAAAAGAAAACTTCTAGTTGCTGATTGCATTTAGAAAATGAGCAAAGCCAAAGAAGGCACACCAATATTCATAAAACAACAAATACAATTCATACTGTGTAATTTTCATGAATCACCTGAATCTTTGATGTATACATTCCATGTTATTCCTGGGCCTTTTAATACTGTGTGGTTAAAAATACTGTTACCCTCATTTGTAACTGAGGTCTGATTAATGTGAATATATCTCTAGCTATGTCCATTTTCATAATGTGCTGTTACTATTCTGACCTTCCAGGTTAAGAATTATTTGTAAAAAACTATCCTTCTGGTCAGAACATCTCTAAAGTTACGAATATGGATCACATGGATCACATTTTAAATTTCACCACTGTGTAAAATCCTGATACACAGATAACATATTGAAAGTAAATTATACCATTGGACTCCTGCGAATATTTTCTTATACCATTTTGTTTTCGCAAATAGAAATCAATCTTCAACAGTTTCCCTTTTAGTAAAATATACATGGCCTCAGAAATCTGATGGGGAAAAAAGTTTTTTCCTCCTTCCCTCTACCTCTGTATTCTTCAAATGTATGCTTATTCCTAAACCTCTCTCTCTCTTCCTGGAGAACAACAAAAAGAGAGAAAGAGGACAGAGCAGATAAAGAGCTTCAACATATTTTGCCTGGATTTTCTCAGCTGGGAAGGATCCACAAAAGTGAAGGGTGACATAAAATTCTCAAGTAGAACAGAGATTGAGGCTGTTCCATCCTGATGTGTCCTCCTGAAGCTTTTTCTCTCTTCGGTACATTCTGATGCGTGATGAGCCAGAACTGTCTTCTCAGCTGTGACCCCCATCATGAGTAGGAACCTGTCCTTTTCTATCTGACATGAGCCCTCCCCATTTCTATCATGTGTACTTCAGGCCCTCGTCTGGAGGAATATCTCATATATAAGGCTATAAACAATTTTGTTCTCATCTTTGACAGTTTTTCCCTAATGTCTTTTTCTGCCTTCATCATAGGCTGTTTACATTGTTAAAACTTCTGCTGTGGATGTAGCATTTTAAAAAAATTTCATTGGGAATATAGCATACATATAAAATTACATATAAGATATATGCTTCTTCTCAAGTACATTTTATAAAAGCTAGATGAGACAGAAGTGAACTTTCTGTTTGTTAGGCTAGAAATGTCATTATTTCATCCTCATTGAGGAAAGATATATTTCTAATTTTCTTTCAAAACTTTGAGTATATTATTCTTACTGCTTCAAATATTGAAATTTCATTGTACAGAATTCCCATTCAGTTCTTTTTTATAGTTCTTATTTCTCTGCTGAGGTTTCCTGTCCATTCATTATAAACATACAGTTAACCCTTGAACAAAACAGGTTTGAATTGCATGGGTGCACTTATATGTGGATTTTTTTCAATAGCAAATACTACAATACTACACAATCTGCATTTGATTGAATCTATGAATGTGAAACCACAGATACGGAAGAACTGTGAATATAGAGGGGCGACTATAAGTTATAGGTGCATTTTCCACTGCTTGGAGGGTCGGCACCCTAATCCCTGCATGTTTCAAGGGTCAACTGTATTTTCCTTTATTTATGTCCTTGAGCACAGTTATAATAACTACGTTAAAAATCCTTTCTTGCAAATTCTATCATTCGGGACATCTGAGGGTTGTTATCCTTTTCTTGTCTTTTCTTTTGAGTGTGGTTCATGTTTCCCTGTTTCTTTGTATACTGAGTGATTTTAGATGGCCTCTTGGACGATTTGAATGATATGCTGTAGAGGCCCTGGATTCAGTTATGCTCCTACAAAGAGTGTGGTTTTTCTTAGAGCAGGCAGTTAACTTGTTTGAACCCCAACTGCAAACTCTGTCTTCCCTGTGGTAAGGGGCAACTGAATACTTCATTAAGTTCTTTTAGCCTAAGCTGAGCTACTTGAAGTCTGCACCACTCAGAGACTGAGGCAATGTTTATACACAGAATTTGAGGTTCTCCCTCACTCTTCTTTCCTTTCTAAGATTTCTTATCTCCCTTTCCAGATTGTGTTTGCTTCAAACTCCATATTCTGCCCTTCAAGCCAGTAATACTGTGAGGTTTCTATCTGAATTTCAGCCACCCTGCATGGTGCAGCCCAGTGTCTGTCCTTAAGCTAGCCTTAAAGCCAGGAAACTCACCTAGTATCATCCTCCTTCTGAATGTCGAGTCCTCTCCTAGCCAGTATGTTCAGATAGTTGTTTTTGTAAAAACTATTTTGTCCAGAGTTTGTAGTTATTTTCTGTGGGAGGCTTGGTCCAATAGGAGCTACTTGACAATGACCAGAAGTGGAAACTCCTATTGTTTCCATTATTGCTGTTGTTAGCTATATGTCTAATCATCAACCCTTTATAGGTAATCTGTATTTTCTCTCAGGTTGGTTTTAATATTTTCTCTTCGTCTTTGATGTTCTGCAGTTTCACTAAAATGTATCTAGGTATTGATTAAGTTTAATATACTCTTCTTGACTATTAAGATTAGTTTTATCATAAATTCTGGAAAATTCTCAGCCATCATTTGAACATTGCTTTCCCACAATTATCTATATTCTCTCTCTCAATAGATGTATTTGAACTTTATCATTCCATTCTCTATCTCTTAATCTTTCTGGACTATTCACTGAGAAATTTATTCAGATTTTTCTTCCAATTTTCTGCCCAACTGGGTCTCATACATCATGTAATGTTTCCATTGTTCCTCACTTCAATTACTATATCTGATTCTTTTTGAAATATGCCCAAACAAGAGTGACTTGTTTTCCTTTTAGACTTTTATTCCCCCTTTTATTTCTTCAACCATATTAAACATACAATTTTGAACTTAGTATCTGATAATTCCACTACCTGTTGTCTTTGTGGGTCTAATTCTGCATTTTATTGTCTCTGCTGACTTTTGCTTAAGGTGGGTTTGTTTCCTCATAAATATAATTATTCCAAATTGTGAATTTATAATCCCTGGGACTTTATCAGTAGAAATCCTTTGAGGTGCCAATCTAGAGAGAATCTGTACTTGCACTGGGAACACAATCAGTGTGGAATCATTTTATACTATGTTTCTTTTTAAAAAAAAATATTTTATATTGGAGTATTGCTGACTAGCAATGTTGCGTTAGTTTCAGGTGTACAGCAGAGTGATTCAGTTATACATATACATATACATCATATACATATACAAGTTCTTTCCCCATTTAGGTTATTACAGAATGTTGAGCAGAGTTCCCTGTGTTATACAGTAGTAGGTCCATGTTGGTTTTCTGTTTTAAATGTAGCAGTGTGTAAATGTCAATTCCAAACTCCCAATCTATGCCTCCCCCGCACCGCTCCCCTGGGTAACCATAAATTCATCCTCTACCTCTGTGAGACTGTTTCTGTTTTGTAAATAAGTTCATTTGTATCATTTTTTTAGATTCCACATATAAGTGATATCATATAATATTTGTCTTTCTCTGTCTTACTTCACTTAGTATGATAATCTCCAGGTCCATCCATGTTGCTGCAAATGGCATTATTTCATGGTTTTTAATGGCTGAGTAATATTCCATTGTATATATATATATATATACCACATCTTCTTTATCCATTTATCTGTCAGTGGACATTTAGGTTGCCTCCATGTCTTGTAAATATTGCAACAATGAATATTGGGGTGCATGTATCCTTTTGAACCATGGTTTTCTCTGGATATGTGCTCAGGAGTGGGATTGCTGGATCATATGGTAGCTCTATTTCTAGCTTTTTAAGGAACTTCCAAACTGTTCTCCATAGTGGCTGTACCAATTTACATTCCCACCAAGAGTGTAGGAGGGTTCCCTTTTCTCCACACCCCTTCCAGCATTTATTGTTTGTAGACTTTTTGATGATGGCCATTCTGACTGGTGTGAGATGATGTCTCATTGTAGTTTTGATTTGCATTTCTCTAATAATTAGTGACGTTGAGCATCTTTGGATGTACCTCTTGGCCATCTGTGTATCTTCTTTAGAGAAATGTCTATTTAGGTCTTCTGCCCATTTTTTGATTGGGTGATTTGTGTTTTTTTTTTTTTTTTTTGAGCTGCATAAAGTGTTTATTTTGGAGACTAATCCCTTATCGGTTGCATCATTTGCAAATATTTTCTCCCATTCTGTGGGTTCTCTTTTTGTTTTGCTTATGGTTTCCTTTGCTGTGCAGAAGATTTTGAGTTTAACTAGGTCACATTTGTTTATTTTTGTTTCTATTTATATTACTCTAAAAGATGGATTGAAAAAGATATTGCTGCAATTTATGTCAAAGAGTGTTCTGCCTGTATTTTCCTCTAAGAGTTTTATACTCTCCAGTATTACATTTAGGTCTTTGATCCATTTTGAGTTTATTTTTGTAAATGGCGTTAAAGAATGTTCTAATTTCATTTTTTTACATGTAGCTGTCCAGTTATCCCAGCACCATTTATTGAAGAGATTGTCTGTTCTCCACTGTATGGTCTTACCTCCTTTGTCATAGACTAATTGACCATAGGAATGTGGGTTTACTTCTGGGCTTTCTATACTATTCCATTGATCTATATTTCTGTTTTTGTGCTAGTACCATACTCTTTTGATGACTGTAGCTTTATAGTATAGCCTGAAGTTAGGGAGCCTGATTCTTCCAGCTCCGTTTTTCTTCTCAAGATTGCTTTGGCTATTTGGGGTCTTTTGTATCTCCATACAAATTTAAAAAATTTTTGTTCTAGTTCTGTGAAAAATGCCATTGGTAATTTGATAGGGATTGCACTGAATCTGTAGATTGCCTTGGGCAGTATAGTCATTTTGACAATATTGATTCTTCCAATCCAAGAACATGGTATGTCTCTCCATCTGTTTGTGTCATCTTCAATTTCTTTCATCAGTGTCTTATAGTTTTCAGAGTACACGTCTTTTGCCTCTTTAAATAAGTTTATTCCTAGATATTTTATTCTTTTTGATGTGTTGGTGAATGGAATTGTTTCCTTAATTTCTTTCTGCTATTTCATTGTTAGTGTATAGAAATGCAACAGATTTCTGTATATTAATTTTGTATCCTGCAACTTTACCAAATTCATTGATGACCTCCAGTAGTTTTCTGGTGGCATCTTTAGGAATTTCTATGTATAGTCCCGCGTCTCCTGCATCGGCAGGCGGACTCTCAAGCACTGCGCCACCAGGGAAGCCCGGCATTGTTTCTTTAATTTCTCTTTCTGATCTTTTGTTAGTGTACAGAAATGTAACAGATTTCTGTGTATTAATTTTGTATCCTGCAACTTTACCGAATTCATTGATGAGTTCTAGTAGTTCTCTGGTAGCACCTTTAGGATTTTCCATGTATAGTATGATGCCATCTGCAAACAGTGACAGTTTTACTTCTTCCTTTCCCATTTGGATTCATTTTATTTTATTTTTCCTCTCTCATTGCTGTGGCTAGGATTTCCAAAACTATGTTGAATAAAAGTGGCAAGAGTGGATATCCTTGTCTTGTTCCTTATCTTAGAGGGAATGCTTTCAGCTTTTCCTCACTGAGTAATGATGCTAGCTGTAGGTTTGTCACATATGGCCTTTATTACATAGAAGGCATCCACACTGGTCTTTTCATATTTTCTATTTCCTCGTGGTTCAGTCTTGGGAGATTGTAGCTTTCTAAGGATTTGTCCATTTCTTCTAGATTATCCATTTTATTGGCATATAGTTGCTTATAGTAGTCTCTCATGATGCTTTGTATTTCTGTAGTGTCAGTTGTAACTTCTTTTTCATTTGTAATTTTATTGATCTGAGCCCCTTCCCTTTTTTTCTTGATGAGTCTTGCTAAAGGTTTTTCTATTTTGTTTAACTTTTCACAGAATCAGCTTATAGCTTCATTGATCTTTACTATTGTTTTTTCATCTCTATTGCATTTATTTCTGCTCTGATCTTTAGGATTTCTTTCCTTCTATGAACTTTGGGTTTCGTTTGTTCTTCTCTCTCTAGTTGCTCTAGGTGTAAGCTTAGTGTGTTTATTTGGGATTTTTCTTGTTTCCTGAGGTAAGACTGTATTGCTATAAACTTCCCTCTTGGAACTGCTTTTGCTGTGTCCCATAGGTTTTGGATCATCATGCTTTCATTTTTATCTGTCTCTTGGTATTTTTTGATTTCCTCTCTGATTTCTTCAGTGATCCATTGGTTGTTTAGTAGCATATTGTTTAGCTTCCACGTGTTCGTGGCTTTTTACAGTTTTTTTCCTTGTAGTTGATTTCTAATCTCATAGTGTTGTGGTTGGAAAAGATGCTTGATGTGATTTCAATTTTCTTAAATTTACTGAGGCTCACTTTGTGGCCCAGCAGGTGATCAATCCTGGAGAATGTTCCATGTGCACTTGAGAAGAATGTGTATTCTGCTGCTTTTGGATGGAATGCTCTATAAATATCATTTAAGTCCATCTGGTCTAATGTGTTATTTAAGACCTGTGTTTCCTTATTGATTTTCTGTCTGAATGATCTGTCCACTGACGAAAGTGGGGTGTTAAAGTCCTCCCCTATTATTGTGTTGCTGTTGATTTCTCCTTTTATAGCTATTAATATTTGCCTCATATATTTGGGTATATATATATTTATAATTGTTATATCTTCTTCTTGGATTGATCCTTGCTCATTATGTAGTGTCCTTCTTTGTCTCTTGTAATAGTCTTTATTTTAAAGTCTATTTTGTTTTATATGAGTATTGCTACTCCAGCTTTCTTTTGATTTCCATTTTCATGAAATACCTTTTGCAATCCCCTTACTTTCAGTCTGTATGTGTCCCCTAGATCTGAAGTGGTTCTGTTGTAGAAAGCATATATATGGATCTTGTTTCCGTATCCATTCAGCCAGTCTGGGTCTTTTGTTTGCAACATTTAATTCATTTATGTTTAAGGTAATTATTGATATGTATGTTCTACTATGTTTCTAGCTTAGTATTATTTAGGTCACAAAACTAGTATGAATTCCAACCCCCCATGTGGGTGGTTTTTGGATCTAAAGTTAAGAATTCTTAGGGGAGAGAGACTTTTTTTTCTGTTCCCCACCAAGATCCAAGACAAAGATAGGCATATCTTCTCCTGTGGGATAGTTTTCTTCTTTTTCGCCCACTGAGGGCTCTGCGATTCACAGAGAGACACGCAAGTTTGCACTGTGCTTTAGCTCTAGGCTTTCTCTCCAGTAACCATATTGCCAGAAATGAAATTGTCTCTTTTATGTTCCTCCTGTGTTTTTCCTCCTTCTGCTTAGCTTCATTCACCTAACTTAACCTACAACCAACAAATGAATCTATAATTTCATTAAATAAAGCAGTAAAATTTTAATAGCTATTTATTAACTTTAAGCTATAAAAACAATCACATGTAGTTGGTAGTCCTACCCATAATTATGTGTTCCTCTACAACTCTTTATTAGCTAAAATAGTAAGCACATTTCTTTTTCTAGTAACTAACTAACCAGATCACCAAATATCATTCAGTATGATCCTATAAGCTGATTTAATTAATATCTGCCATTGTTAATTAATTACCTACATTTAGTTAGGAACTTTTGTTTGCTTTTTCACTTCTTTGTTCATTCATACAACAAAAATTTATTAAATACCTACTATGTGCCATACTATTCCTGAAATAAAACTTCAAATGCTCATTCTATGCTATATTCAAGGAGGTGTAAAAAGAAAACAGTACATGGTACATGAAATGCTTAATAGTTTTTTTTATTGGAGTATAACTGCTTTACAGTGTTGTTAATTTTTGCTGTACAATGAAGTGAATCAGCTGTATGTATACATATATCCCCTCACTCTTGGGCCTCCCTCCCCTACCCCCCCATCCCACCCATCTAGGTCATCACAGAACACGAAGCTGAGCTCCCTGTGCTAGGTTCCCAAAATCTTAATGTTAATTTTCTGCTATGTGCCTACATATAAATATCAGTTCTTTAAGCATAGGAAGCCTTAATCTTATTCATATAAATGACAGAAAACTAGCTAAAGAATCATTTTTGCTTATCTAATTAAATGAGAGTGGTATGAAATTTCAATAATTGTTTTCAAGATTACAACATAACCTGAATAATATGTGGCATTAGATCATAGAACCAACAGAAATAGCAAGAGCTTTTTTTTTTTGATTCCCTTTGCTTTTGAAATTAATTAAGCTTGAATGAGTGGAATAAATTATTCTTCAGACTACATCTGAGGTTAAGGATGGCAGACATTCCCATTTATAATGTTAAAAAGAATGTTCGGGCTTCCCTGGTGGCGCAGTGCTTGAGAGTCCGCCTGCCGATGCAGGAGACGCGGGTTCGTGCCCCGTTTCGGGAAGATCCCACATGCCGCGGAGCGGCTGGGCCCGTGAGCCATGGCCGCTGGGCCTGCGCGTCCGGAGCCTGTGCTCCGCAAATGGGAGAGGCCACAACAGTGAGAGGCCCGCATAACGCAAGAAAAAAAAAAAAAAAAAGGATGTTCAGTTTAGAAAACTGGGAAGGACCGAAATAAGGCAAGCAAAATAGTTCAAGAAGGTTTTTATCCCCACAAACCAATAACTCCATTGTATTAGTAAAATAATTTCCCTTAATTAGAGTTAAGAACTTGAAAAGTGTCACAGAAAAATCTACCCCAAACACCAAATTATGATGATAAAATAACATGACCCTAAACAGAAATTTATAAATTTCATACAGCACCGGAGAGTACATTTTATGTTATATTCATCCATAATAATATTTGAGTAAATATTCATTCTTCTTGTATCTGCCTAACGTGTTTGATGTTTTCAGAAAATGTCATTACGACACTAAATAAACAGTTATGACAAACTAAAGCACAGAAAAATATATTGAGATTTGACTGAAGAATCTGTGGACGTTCATGCTTTCTAGCAGGCTTTCAAACACACTAGTTGAAGTGCAATCTCTCTGTAACCCAAAGTGACTGGAAATATATTAGACCACACCATTCTTACCTCAGAGGGAAAAGGGAAGTTTGTACAATACATCTGATCAGTAGCTTTAGTTTATCCCTTCCAAAACCTTATAAAAATGTTAATTTTGTAAATTATACTAAGTAAAATTTTCCTGTTGCATGTATTCCCTTAACATTGTTTTTTTTTTTTTTTTTTTTTTTGGCGGTAGCGGGCCTCTCACTGTTGTGGCCTCTCCCGTCGCGGAGCACAGGCTCCGGACGCGCAGGCTCAGCGGCCATGGCTCACGGGCCCAGCTGCTCCGTGGCATGTGGATCTTCCCGGACTGGGGCACGAACCCGTGTCCCCTGCATCGGCAGGCGGACTCTCAACCACTGCGCCACCAGGGAAGCCCCTTCCCTTAACATTTAAAAATATTTCCTGACAATGGAATCATCACAATATTGGAATATGTTATTGATAAGAAAATAGAATTAATGATGGGCCAGACCAGTATCCTTTGTACTTTCTTGACAATTCATTATAGCATCAAGAAACAAAGTAGAGAGAAATAAAATACTCACACAGGGGCAAGGCTTGACAGCATCACTCGGGAAAAATCCAACCTCTCCAGATGTTAAATTTCTACCCTAAATTAGAAAAAAAGATGCCAGTGTTGAGAACAAATTTACTATAATGATGATCCCATAGCAGTAGATGCATAATGTTGTCAGTTGGGATCCTCAGAATTACTTCCACATTGTATCCAGTCCTAAGCATTAACTGACTATGGCTCAGGCAGGGAAGCATAAACAGAAAGGTTTTAAAATTGTTAAACTTTACATATGGCTTCATATCACGATTATAAAATAAGAATTCAAGTTTGACTTTCCAATCTACCATTTAATTTTGTTAACTTCACACCCCTCAGTCCTATAATAGAGATAATAGCATACTATATCTTTCAAATTTATATTCATAAATACAAGTAGATCACATTGGTTTTGTGTAAGCTCATAATTAATTAGGATATTGGTATCCCTAACAGAACTCATGAGAATGTTCCTCCAACAGGATGAGACATTTCAAGACATGTGGAAATGGAAAACAGAGCATAATATGACATTTTAGATGATTTTCAAATTTAGGAGAAAGAAACGATATTGATTAAGGGAAAGGGACAGTTAAGATGTTGGAGGAAAGGATTAGGACTCAAAACGCCATTGTAAATGAGAAAAGAGGGAAGAAATTAACAATAAGTAAAGAATTTATTCTTGGAGACCTTTGGTCAAATTCCTCTTTAAAACAATCTCATGATACAATTGTTTCCCTTTTCTAGAAAGACAAACTGTACTCAAAACATACTGCAACAGGGCTTCCCTGGTGGCGCAGTGGTTGAGAGTCTGCCTGCCGATGCAGGGGACACGGGTTCGTGCCCCGGTCCGGGAAGATCCCACATGCCGTGGAGCGGCTGGGCCCGTGAGCCATGGCTGCTGAGCCTGCGCGTCCGGAGCCTGTGCTCCGTGACGGGAGAGGCCACAACGGTGAGAGGCCCGCGTACCGCCAAAACAAAACAAAACATACTGCAACAATAAGCACATGTAATTAAAAAGTTCTTGTGAGATTATTTCTCCTTGTCCAGATACTGGGCTTGTTTTTGCCATTTAACCATTGCTTGCTTCTCAGTAGCTCAGATGAATAAGTTGCATTATAATTGAATGCTACATGCTCTATTATTTTTGACAAAGAGAGTAACAAAAAACGATCAGAAAACATCTCCCTCTTGATAGTAGCATCGCTTCATTCCCACAGATCTTGGCTATGAGTTTGTGGAGGAAATTTTAAAAAGTGAGAATCTAGAATTCAAGACAATGATGAGGAGGAAGACGGGGGAGTGGAGAGTGGGAGAGAGAGAAGGTAAGTGGAGCAGAAAAGGGGGAAGAGTCAGAGGTATGGGTAAAAGGGGGGAAAAAAGAGAAGAGGAAAGGGTGGTGTTAGGATAGAAGGAGATCAATTACGTAACCAAGCAAGGAGAAGATAATAATTTTGGCCAGGTTCTCAAACCACATTGCACTTGCATATTAGGGAAAACGTAAGTGAACAAGTGGGGTATTCATTCATTTAGTCAACAAATACAGTATCTCATGTTTGGTTAGACACTGAGAAAAATGCAAAAATTCATAAAACAGTTCTTGTTTTCCCCTGTATTTTCAGAAGATATGTATACACCTAATTATAATACAAAATAGAAAGGGCTAAATACTGAAAGAGGTACAGGAGATGCTATGGAAATTCAAAAGCTAAACTGAGTATTGGGGGTTTGCCTGAAAGCTACATGGAAGAGGGGGCACATGAATGTAAAATGTGCAGGGTTTAAACAAATAGAGATGGAAATGGAGAACATTCTGAAAACAAAATACATCGTGAGAAAGGCATGGGGCTAGGAAATTACAGGATGTGCATGGGAAATGCAAATCATTCCCTTTAAGTGGAGTCTAATAATGAGTAACACTTATTGTACCCCTAACTGTATGCTAGACATTGCCCTGAGTGTTTCATTTAATCCTTATAATAATCCTTTGTGGTAGGTCCAACTACTATCCCTATTTTAAAGGTGAGAAAAATGAGACATAGAGGAGTTAAGTGATTTGCCCATGATCACAGAGCCAGTAAGTGACAGAACCAGAATTCAAATTCAGTTGGTCTAACTTCAGAGTTTTGCACTGCTTCTCGCTACAGCGTAAGACTCATAAAGGGGCACAGTAGAAAGAAAGCTAAAAGGTACTAAGGAACCAGTTTGACAGTGATATCTGAATTTATCATTGGCCATGGGATTTCAATAAAGGAGTTACATTATAGTTTAGAAGAACTAACCTGGCATCAGTATGCAAGCTGGCTTATAGATGGGCATGACTTTGTAGGTGAGAGTAACATTAAAGAAATGGTGTCATAAAAAGGGAAGGAGGTCTGGAGGAGGGGAAACAGGTGCTAGAGACATCATTTAACTACAGTGTTTGGGACCTACCTATGGATTAGATACGGGAAGAGAAGACTATGGGAGTTAAAGATCGGGGGAAAAGTCAAGGATGGAGGTGATCCATCGAGATAACACAGATTTAGATGGCAGTCATATAGAGGGGAAACTTGAAATCATAGGAGCAAGAACGTTGTGGAAGGAAATGTAGACAGAAGAAAACAGCACTTAGAGAAATTAGTCTAATTAGAAGGCAGGAAGGAACCACCAGGAGGGAAGAGAATCAGACACTCGAGTGTGATGGCAGCACGGTAACTATAAGGTTTGAATGAAATGTTCCTTTCATTCAACTGTATTTACTGAGTGCTTTTTGGTGCTTTATTTTAAGCATGACACTGAGATACAAGTAAGTAAGTAAATATAATAGATGCCTAGCTAGACCCTTATATAAATATAAAGGCACCGCGATGCTACCTGAGTAGAAAATATAAGCGTGTGCAGGTGGGAACCATGTACTGAACGAGGCTCATAAGTAAAAAGGATAAGAGTGATTGTTTTAAAGTAAAATAAGACCTCTGAGAGTACACCAAAGGAGGTAAGTCTGTTTTTCAGGGGAAAGGCCTAAGCAAGAGCTTTATAATGGTTTTTTAAATCCTATATTTGAAGATGTATCAACAAATTGGAAAACTTCGGCAATTATAAGAACGGTGAACTGTCAATTTCTATTCTTCATCAGAAAAAGAACAAAAGGTCTTACTCTACTGAATGCAGAGTTCGGGAAAAGCAGTGATATTCTGTGACAGTGCATTTAACACTATTGGAGAACTCCCAGGAGAAGGAATTTTTCTCACTAAGCAGACTACTAACATCATTCTGAATTTTTTCCTTAATGAAATGTCCTAGCAGTGCAGGCTACATTTCCTTAATGGTCACAGGCATCCCTTAGATGACAAAGAGGTGAGAAAGAATTTAACATAACAGACAGATAGATGAATAAAGTTACATTTCCTCACTAATTTCTATGAGATGTCAGTTTCAGCTATGGGAAATAATATGTGCTATATTTAATGATTTTCCACTTATAAGGCAGTAGCCATCCTACAACATTTGGAAGATTAAAAAACAAAGTAATGTGTAGGTGGGGTGTCTTTGGTTCCCTGGTGTTTGTGTGTGTGTTGTGCATTGATCATTCATTAATACTAATGGGCGGAGCAGCTATCAATCTCCTACGCATGGATGGAACTGCAGACTGTAGCTATGAAATCAACCATTTTCAAAGGCAATGATTTTGTACAGTTTATGTGATCTATTTATGAAATTTTTACTAACCTTGATAAGAGACATGTAGCTGAATTTCCTTTTTCTTTACTTTTCCTGTGTGGGCATTTTATTCCGGGTCAGATAATCAACTTGTCATTCCTTTTATGCCTATTACAAATGCCAGAGATAGGGAGTCTTCTTTTCGTTATCCTCCTGTCTGATGTTTGTTTTTGTGAGTCCCTTAACATCTTCAAGGTCAACTTGAAAACATTCACAGTTATGTGTCATCTGATGTACCATACAGTGCTATCTTCATATGCATTTAGTCTACAGGGCATTCTCTACATTATGTGATGGGACTTTTGTAAATCTAACAGTACAGTTTGGGTCATTATGAAAATATTCTCTTTGGAAAGTACCTGAGAGATTAGGTTATGGGCTGTATATGGTAAGAAAAGACTCACCTTTATAGCTTTCATTAAATGTTGCAGACATAAAACAATATTAAATTATAATTCATAAAATAATCCCTTTTTTCCTGAAAAGCAAGCTGCTTCCTGTATAAAAATGAATCAAACAGAAAATTGACCACTATCTCTGAAATTCCTGAATGTCACAAATATAAATGCATATTCAGACATTTATTCCTAACTGACCTTTGGTTATAACGATTTTTCATTTTTCTTCAATAGGAAACTACAGGGAATCATAATGAATTAAAACTACTTAGAAATGCCGGTAGAAATGATATTTACAATCTACCTATATGGAGAAAAGCATTAGTGTATGCTAGAATGGCAGAGCTAAAACTGCATTTTTAAACTCATAAACAAGGATGGCTGAAAATGATAGAAAATATCCTCCAAAAATCTTAATCGTAAATTGCTTGGCTCCTAACTTTGTACGAAGGAGAAAAAATTGCTTTAAGAAAAATACAGAGTGCCTTTTCCCTGTGGCTCATTCATCCCCTTAATACCACCTGGACTGGAGCTTTAATGCACTCCTGGAATAGCACTGAACAATTTGAAACAGATGTGGAAAGCTGAATGTGAAAGGGACAGCTTAATGGTTATTTATGAAAGATTGGAAGTTCTCCCAAGTTACAATGCCCTAAACACTTTCAATGTATGCATGATGGTGCTGTGGAGATTACTAAGCGATTTATCACACATGGGTAAGGGCCAGAGCAACTGTCACTCTGGCCAGTCACTCTCTGTCAGAAATACACAGTCTGCCATGGGGGGCGGTGGAGGGGAGATGTACAGGGTGGCCATGAATTATGGGAATACAGGTGAATACACAAATTAATTTACTGAATGGATGGATAGCTTTTAGCAAGCACTACTTTGGGAATTATTCTGACCGGCTTCTTTTTTTTTTTTTTTTTTTTTTTCCTTCACTTTTTGTGAGTACGTGAAATGGAACCAAAGGACCAGAAAAGAAGACCACGACAAAGAACTTGTCCGAAACTGGCCTTTGGTAAGGAATGATCTCTGATCATAGTTGTAGCCACACTGTAACCAGTGTCATCAGTTAGATATACATCAGTGTTAGTTGTTGGAAAACAGAAAAAGGCAGTATCAGACAGCAGCGATGTGGCATCAGAAGAGCTCATTCTCTTCCCAGCTCTGCTATAAAAATCGGTGCAACTGCAGGCAAGGCTCAATGATAAGGAAGAGGATAAGATCTGCCACACAGACCTCACCAGGGTGTTACAAGGATCAAAGAATTAACGTATGTGAAAGCACTTGGTAAATGCCAAAAAACCCCTATTCTTTGTTTTTTTCTACAATATTGCTTTTTGATTTATCTCAATTTTTTTACTCCTAAATTTTCATTTTTTTTTTTGGCCTATTCACATGTCATTAAAATAGAAATACCTGGTTCTGCGTATAATCCCACCATCTTCCTTATTTATATTTATGCAAGTTTGCTAAGCCACAAGTAACAGACTCTCATATGTTTCACCTGAATAGGAATTAATTGCATTGCAGACAGTCCATTTCTTTATCTCAATGCTTTCTTGCTAGTACACACATTTTGTTTTCATTGTTAATTGCTCCTTGTATGTTGAGTAAGGTAAGAAACACATTTTTCTACTGGTGAACACCTTGAAAATTTGCCAAACATAATTGCACATGGTTATACTGAATGGTCCTGACAGTGAATTCCAAAATATTCATGCACACACACAAAGGAACAAAACCATAAACCATGTGCTTTTACCATTTCTCAGTCAAAAGAGAACAGGGTCTTTCACTTTTGTCCAATGTATAAACAGTAAACACGAGGTTTTTCAGAAGGCTGTATGAAACTCACACTCCTGGTATAGTTCATCTGTAGGTAAGTGGCTGTCATAAGCTTAGAATTCTGAATAACTCTAAAAAGACTTGCATCTTGATCTAGGATCTTTGAAATTAAATTTATCTTCACTTTGCAAAGGTTTATAATTGCATCGAGTCATCAAAATATATGACAAAGGCCTCTTTTATATTTGATGGTTTTTCGATTGCACACAAAATTGTTTACGTTTACTATATCTGAAATTTTGGCAGACAAAAGTGTCAAAAACTAAAAAGGAAAAGAATTGTGAAATGTACGCTAAGAAAAACCCACTAAAAAGCCATAAGCTGTATTTATTTCTACACTTATTAGATGTGAGTTGAATATAAAAGCAGAATGAGACTTGGGACTGCAGTATATTTTTCTTGCTATCCAAAAAATGTATTCTCTGAGGTTCTTGGATTTCTCCAGCAGGGAAGGGAACTCTCTAGTTACGGGTGTCTTGAGGCTTTTTCTCCAGATTCTCACTGGCTAAGACACTATACTATACACAGTGCAATCTTGAATCAAAATCTTATAACTGATGAAAGAAAAATCAGCAAGCAAAAAACCAATCTGCATGTAGGTAAGCCAAATCCTAAGTGGTTACTCAATACAAAATCTGGAAAGAAAAACACAGTTCTACCACATCTTGGAAGAAATCCTAGTTGGGGAGAGGCCACATAGTCCCCAAAACAAATCAGGATTACCAAAGGTCCAAAATATAGATATTTGCTTTTCTACTCCTAACAGACAATTGATGAATGTTTTCCTATCCTTGGTGATTTTAATTTTAAGTAATCACAAAGGAAGTATTCTGAGTAATAGCACCTTACAGATTAGATGCTCATGGCAGCATTAGGCATTTTTAAAGAAATTACTCTTCTATTAAGGACAGAATTAGTATTTTAATGAAAAGTGTATTGGCTTCTTTATTTACACTATGCTAGGTACCAGGAGATTAAAAATGAATAACATGGCTACTATCTTCAAGGATCCCATTCAGATCATGTCTTAACTAGCTTTTGATTTGGTTATTTCCGTAGAGTTTTATAGAATTTTGGATCAGAAATAAAACTTTTGTGGTAATATTGATAATTTGACAGGTCCAGAGAATCAGGAGCCCAGTATTCTCTTCCTGGCTTTAGATCTTCAGTAAGTCATTTAATCATTCTTGGCTTCAATATTCTCACCTGTAAAATGACAGACTTTGAACCATGAATTTCTGAGGTCTCTTTTACTACTAAAGTTCTTTGTTTATATGATCACGTTTCCCAAGTCCCTACAGTTCTCTGGTCAGTTACTGTTACTAAGAAATATCTGATCTACAGACTCTTAATTACGGATACTATGTGTCAGTAATTTAATCTGGTTGTACTTATAGAAGAGAAGAACATTTCAGGTCCTTAATGACTTTCATTCTAACTCAGTGTGAAGTCTTCCGTTTTCCAGGGTACACAGGATTGACTTGTTAGGAATGACATTCCTTCATTCATTCTTTAGGAATTCACATTACCATGAATAATTAAAATTCAATATATATTATAATCTGATAAATTACTTGGCCCAAAGCCTTAAGGGTATGCACACGTGCACACTCTACTGAAACCCTTCACAGCATCAAATCAATTGCAGATTGATGGCCCGTGGAAGGTATTCTGTGCTTGACACAAACTTGTAGTAATTATGACAGAACATAGCTTATATGGTGGTAAAATAATGGAAGAAAAAGGACCAGAACAGATTCCTCAGAACTTTTTCCTTAATAACGTTACTCTGTATTTGGAAAAGAAGAGGTAATACTTTACTGTTGGAACTTCTACTTAGACAGCAGAGACTTCATCTAGTTATATTATAACCTACATTTTGCCCTGTCCCAAATGTAGGTTATAATGGGAAACAAGGGGAAAGTACCAGTAAGAACTGTTAATCAAAAATGCCTGTCTTGAGAGTTAACAATTAGGACCTCACCCACTTTGTCAGGAGGTTTGCCAATTCCCACAATACAGTCTGTACACTTGGAAACATTCCTGCAAACTCAGTTTATGATCTATTCAATCAAAGCCAGTTGGCAGTCACCCAGGGAAAATGATTCTTATAGGCCTTTACTAATGTCTATTATCTTCCATAATCAACTCTCCCGGGCCTCTCTTGTTCTATTACAGCCACATTCTGCCTTTATCTACTTTCCTGTAATTAGGGACCCTGATTTAGCTCAATATTTTAAGGTAAACATCTGTCAAAATGAAGATCTCATAACTACAGGACATACTTATACCAAATCAGCCTCTACTCTTTTCACACAGCTTCTAATCTTCTAATCCACAATTTCAATTCTGCCTTGGTTTCTCCTAGTTTTACACAAGGGATGAGCAAGTGGTGAGAGGCAGTGTAGAAGCCAAGCCAGGATCACCTGAGGAACACCTTAAAACTGCTCCAGTACTGCCTAAAAAGGTATCGCTGCCATGATAAACACCAAGTTTCAGATTTCACAAAGAAACGCCCTGGAGTAGGAATCTGACCTAGGAAAAACAGTTCCCAGAAATGTTTACTCTCTGGTTTATAACACCAAAGCAATGAGTCTTTTGGTATCAGGAATCAAGTTTTCTTAACAAAAGAGATATGATTCTTTCAGAAATATTTCTTTTGTGCTCTGTTTGCCTCTGATGATGATGCAGGCTGACACTCGAATTTTAGATCAGGAGAAAAAATGCATAGTTTTAGAAAATTCTGTTGTAGCTAATATTCTTGTGTGGCCTAGAAGGAATCAGAAAAGTCTCCTCCTTATCTAGGGCAAAGGAAAAGAATGCTTTGCTTTGAAGTGGTTTGACAACTAAAGTAGCAAGCAGAGATGCTGGGAGGAAAGATCCACTAATTCCCCTCCACTTACCTCCCTTCTTTGGACCTCAGAGGGTGTCTGGGTCAGGTCCTGTGTTGTTATAGGACAGACGGCTTAAGCACAAAAGGTCAACAGTTCCCACAAGTAAGCACACCATTCCCTAGGCAAAGTTTCTTTTCTGTAAACCCCTGTCCCTCTGTTTCCTTCCCACTCTCCTTGAGATATCTAAGGCCTTCCTGGTCCGAACCTGCTGTGAAGAAAGAAAGGGCTCATGATTTTATCCTGTTTATGTCAACTATGTCCTTCAGAATTTATCATTTGTGATTTTATGTCTAATTATGAAGTAAAAAGTTTAATAAAGAAATTTCAAGAATTGGGTATGAGAATTGGGTGAGCAGAGTGGTCTTCTGTGAGCCTGTGTATATTAGCAGGACTCTTCATATTAAACGTGGGGAAGATGAAATTTTACGTTTTTTAGAAACCAAACTGATACTCATTTTCCCACTTCTGAAAAACGAAGCTCTTTCAAAATCATTAACAATGATCTTTCAAATCAAAATCTTTCAAAATCATTAACAATGACACTGAAATATACTTTTTCTCCTTTTCAATTTTCTTTCTATATCCTATGATGTTTACAACACCAGCACGCTTGTGAGTCATTTAAATATTAAAATCCCCGTTTTATAGATAAAGAACTTGAGGACACAAGGTTAAATAGCTTTAAGACTATTCTGAGAGAACAAAGATAAATTTAAATCTGACAAGATGAATGAATACTTTTATGGTTTTTCAAATAACAGCATAAAGTGTAATTTGAGCTAATAAACAATGAATTTGAAAACTTGAAAATAACATATGTGTCATGGAAATAGGAGCTCTAACCAGTTATTCATTTTAAACCCATGGACTGAATGCCTCTTTTATTCTAGGCATTAGAGATGAAGATGTGAAAGCCATGGTTCTTATCTTTCTGGAGTGCTCTAACTGGACAGGGAGACAGATGAATAAGCCATTAGGATACAGTATGATGAGTTATAAGATAGAAGTCCTTTTGGTTCAGATAAGGTGACCCCCCCAAATTGAGCCTTGATGGTAAAGAAGGATTTATCTAAGAGAATGTGGGTAGAGGGGAAATTTCAGGTAGAAGGTAAAATATATGTCAGTGACTGAAGGTTTGAGAAAACATGTCTCCTATGAAAAAGATCCCTTCAATTGAACCCTTCAATTTTTTCCAAGTTAGAATGAGAAAAAATGCACCTGTAAAAAAAAAAAACACCTGGATTGTTCGTTTGAACACAAATACAGCAGTCATGTGGGAAGCAAAAGTTTTTGACAAGGTAAACTAAGACAAGAGTCAACTTGCTGCAGTCACTACCACTGTGTCTTGAGGGCTCAGATGGTGGTAAAGGGGGATTTAACCCCTTGTGGCCCATGGCCAAGTCCAGGGCCAACCCCACCCCTCCCCCACCCCAGGCTCCTTGCCTCGGGACTCCGTGTGGGTAGGAATGCTTCCATCCGGTTGAGTATCTCCCTAAGCTCAACTTATTTTCTGACTTTTTATTCTTTCCTTTGAGGCAAAGAGTTAAAAACATTTAAAAAGCAAATACTTCTACGTAAAGCAATGTTTTGTTTCCTGATTATTCTACCAAAACAGAACTAAACTGCCTTTAAAAAATGTGTTTTCCTTAAAGGTATAAAAAATGACAAGTGACTCTCCTAAAACAAAGAAAGGATGCTCTAACATATAGAACTAAAGTAGGAGACCAGAAGTCTGGAAGAGAGTCTAATTTTAATTCTGCACATGCCGTCCTATAGATGGATGATAAATTTGGCCCTTTAAAAACCACAGTTATAATTTACCTTCTTCATGGGATTTCTGTGAATTAATCAGAATGCGTGTAAAAACATTTTCACTCCTTAGAATAAAGATCATGTAGATGTATGATTTGTAAGTGTGAAGTATCACAACTATTTTCTAGGTTATTTAACTTTCATTGTGGATAAAAAATACATATCTTTGGCACACTGATTACAGTTTACTGCTTATAACCGCCTTTTGGTTCCAATTAGCTTACAAAGTTCTCCCTGTGGAACATTTGGGTATTCATAAATATGACAATGAAGCAAATAAAACCCCATGATATAGGACACAAGATCCTCATTGTTTCAGTAAGTTTTATTCTAAGAAGAAAACACATAAAAAGCACTCTATTGTAATGGAAACCATAGATGGCATGGCAGGATGTTA
>NW_006774564.1:3779756-3806103 GCF_000442215.2 Lipotes vexillifer | reverse complement strand
CTTTCCTTTCCCTCTCTGATAAGTAGAAATCTGTATCTTTTCTGGGAAAATAAAGTTTCCAATATGAACAAATCTCTTTAGGCCAGAAGGATATTTTCCTCAGTTACTAAGCCCTTATTATCACATATTGCAACACGTTTATCATCAGTCCAATGACATGATCAGGATTGTTCCATATGTTATACTCAGTAAAAACTGTGCCTTACACCTACACTAGGAAACGTACACTAAATGGCCCATTTCCTATTTTATATTCATGTCACTGGAAGGCAATTTTATAGAACTTTCAAGGAAAGAAAAAGACAACAAAAAAGACTGGGAAAACGAATCCCTTCAATGCAAAGATTAAACAGAGAACATTTTTACAGCTCAAGTGGCAACTCATTGTTTGAAAGAAGTTATAATGAAAATGCAGATAGCCCACTCACTTCAATAGCATTAGAAATTAGTGTTGTTATAATAATAATACAGACTAGACGAATAGCTATTCAAAGAAAGAAAGTTCCTGATAGATAGTAGAGGATAATTTGTATTCTCTGGACATAGAGTATGTAGAAAACATGACAGACTACAATAAAATCCAACTTTCTACACTAATGAGTGAGTGAAGTGACTCGCTTGGAAAAAAAAGAAAACAGTTTAGTTTAGAAGTCATAATTCCTTGAAAATTTCCAAATAAGCCAAAGCACTTAACTAGTACAAAAGACATTTTTGGAATGCAAATGCAAAGCCACTGTAATAGCCCAATAACAATTCTAGATTAATATCTTCAGGTTTAACGCTAGATATATTTGTAACAATATGATTTACAAAAACTCTTAATTAAAAACTTAACATGGAAACCAGCTGCATCACTTTATCCTGGGCTTTGATCATTCCTCAGATCACTAAGGCCATGAGATTAGAAACCAGTTGTCTTGTTTGTGGTCCTCCCCGGATGAAACACAGTCAGACACATAGTAAGCAATTTATTAGTATTTGCATGGATGAATTGGTGGATCATTCATCCCTGAATTGATGAATGGGTGAATAAATAGAAGCTACTGTTTAACGAGCACTGTGCTAGAACTCTTCCATATTTTATTCTGTATGCATTTTACAGATGATAAAGCTGAGGTGCACAGAGTAAGTAGTCTATAAAGGTTATGCTGCTAGATGGCAGAATCAGTAACATACTCAGCAAAATGAGCTATAATTTCCAAAGTTCTAGCACAGGAAAGAAAAACACTTAACTTGCTTCTCTGGTGCTAATTATGTACATTCTCAAATGAGACCAAACCAACTGAGTAGAGACCAAAGAGAGTTGCTTAAAAACTATCTTCTCAGAGGCAAATGAAAAAGAAAAACTCCCCAATGCAGGAGTCACATCTGTTAGGGTGCAGACCATAAAGCACTTGTCACCTTGAACGTGAAAACTGGCACATTAACATACATGATCCACTGTAAACAGACTCACATGATTTCAGAGAATCAAACCAGCAACATTCTTTATACGCTTAGACCCAACAAGGAAGAGAGTTTTGTTCAGAAATTTAAAAAACATGTCACGGTAGATCATGCCACTGAGTAAGTACACATTCAGGCCAGTTTCCTACAGTACTTCCCACATGTACAGCCTGTAAAACAAAAGCTGATTTTATCACGACAGCCTTAAAGTATTGCAAGATCTTAATTGCCTTTTGAATCGGACAAAACAATTGTATCAAGTTCAGTATGAAGGGTGCAGCAACTATATTTTCAATGTATACAGATTCTTTGAAAATATACCCTTTACTCGATATCTGTCAGAGCCAAAGTACTGAGTTCATTTTAACACCATATTTTGTAGTTAGTTTGCTATAAATGACCAAATAGTGAGCTGGGGATAATGCCCTAACTCTCATGGAATCTTACCAAGTGGATCATCTAGTCAGTGGCTCACATTAAATTTATCTGGGATTGTATACAATCTACTCACACCTGGGCTCAACACAGACTAACTGTATCCTAATCTCTGGAAGTGGAGTTGTGTGTTGACATTTTACAAGGCACCCCCTCCCAGATGACTCAGTCAGAGTTGTGAGCTCTGCTCTGGTCCAGCTCTGCTCTGGTCCAGCCCCGCTCTTGTAACAAATGAAGAAATTAAGCCACATAGCGATTAATTGACTTGACCCAGGCACAGAGCTATTTGGCTACAGATGCATAACTTGAATCCAGGTTTTCTCATTCTGCCACTACTCCTTTCAATAAGGCTAGTATCTGTTAGCTAAAAATCCTTTGACTGGCTTAGAGGTACCCATAAGACAATTCTGACCCATGCTATATCCTTGTCAGAAATACTTAATGAACTTGTAACATATCTTGGAAATTCAAACAGAGCACTAGCTGCCAGCAGGCATGAAGGGTTCTTCTAAAGACAGGCAACCTAATGTCAAACCAATAATTGGAGCTGATAATTGAAGTGTGAGCTATGTCTGAGCAGTGAGTACAGAGCTGATACTCAATACACACTTGCTGAACTGAACTAAATGTGCTAATTGTTTTCCTCTGTTCTAGACATTAGCCTTTCTTGTTCCTATCATATATCATCCCCTCAACAGATAACACACACACATTTTGTCATCCAGTCGTTCTCATTTCTCCGGAGAGTTTCCAAAGCCATTATACCGTCATACGAGAAACACCTCATGTTTCCAGGCTGCTGAAATGAAATGACAATAATTTCTTTCTTATAGTCTAAAGAGAATAGAGGGCAGTACAATTTAGTAAAAGAGTGCTGGGGCTTCCAGGTCATCACTCCGTCCTAACAAGAAAGAAGCTGAATGGGCTGAAAAATCAACAACTTTGCTTGGATCCATACGAGAGGGGAAGACACAGGACAAACGTTGGCCCTGAAGACCAGAGAGACAGACAGGCAAACACAGGGAGTCACAGCTTAGAGGAGAAACTCACCAGCAGAAAATACTACAAGACCCAGTGCAGAAGCAGCGGCGGAAAACCTGCACTGTAACTGACAAGTTGCTGGCAGCTTAGTGTCAACAACCCTCAGAGTTAAAAACTCCAGGAGCCCAGTCACTGGAGGAGCCCCACCATATTGTAAGATTTACCTTAAGGAGCTCAACCAGATTCCCATGGTAAATAGGGGGAAAAAAATCTCTCTTGGCTACATGCAGAGTGAGGGCAAAAGGCATTCCTCTCTTAACAAGGCCTGCCCTTAGAGGAAACTAGTTAACCAGAGCACAACCTGCTGGGGTATTTTCAGAGCCTACCTGACCTGGGGAAGAAAAAAGCTCAACTCCAGCCCACTCTAGCTATCCTATACCACCTTAGAGGGGAGAAAGAAAACTGAAAACAAAACAAAACCTGTGAAGTTTATCATCCAGAGGCACAAGCTCACTAAAAAATGGGACCTAATCATAGGACTAATATGTCCCCTCCTTCCACACTTCACCACAACACTAAAGGCCTATTTACAGCAGTTCCCTTTACCCAGTACCTCACACCTGGCTACCCAAGAAAAAAATTACAAGGCATACCAAAAGGCTATTTAACCTCACAGTGCGTTAGTTTGCTCATTTATAAAATGGGGATAATAATAGTATTTTTTATAGAATTTCTATTAGCATTATACATGTTAATATAAGTAAAGCGTGCTTAGAACTCTACCTTGTACATAAAAAAGGTATAATGAATACTAGTCATTAGTGCTATTGCTGTCATTATTGTCGCAAGAAAGGAATAAATAAGAGGGAATTCTGTCCAGGTCTGCTGGAAACAGGGCTAGGAGTAAGAAGGTAAATGGGACAGGAAAGGCTTCACAGAGAAGGCTCCAAATGAGCTAGAGTAGCAGCAGGAAGGCATACATGGGAGGGATGGAGGGCACATAGCATATGGGCCACCCATGAGAGATGAGGTCAGAGAAGCAGGCAAGGATTGGACACGGATCCTCAGGTTCACAAATGCTTCCATTCAGACTAAGAAATGTGAATTCCGTATGGTCGAAGGAAGACCCTGGAAGACTTTAACAAGGGATTATGTAATTCACTGCAATGTGAACTTTGTAGTGGTGGAAGGGTAATAGGAAGACAAATTCTGGAGGTGAGGAGTCCAGTTAGAAGGTGATCTCAGATGTCAAGCAGCAGCTGACTAGAGTAGAAACTAGGCAGTGACAGAGATGGAGAGGAAGAAATGCATTGAGAGCTAGTCAGAGGATATGATGAGGCTTATCTGATGACTAAGGAGATGAGAAGGTGGTGAGAGAATGGAAGGAATAGAGAATATACCAAGATGCCAGACTTGAGTGGAGGGCGGTGGTTGGATTGGATGGTTATGTCATCAATCAATAAGGATACAGAACACTTGAACAACACTATCAATTACTTGGACTTCATTGGCATTGGTAGGACATCCCACCCCAAAAAGTAGAATACACATTCTTTTCAACCGTACACAGAACATTTCTCAAGATAGACCACTTTCTGGGCCATATAACAATTCTTAATAAAATAAAAATTATTTCAGCCATACAAACTATTTTCCCTTGTGATATGGAATTAAATTAGAAATTAAAAGAGAGAGGGGGAAGATGGCGGAAGAGTAAGACGCGGAGATCACCTCCCTCCCCACAGATACATCAGAAATACATCTACACGTGGAACAACTCCTACAGAACACCTACTGAATGCTGGCAGAAGACCTCAGACCTCCCAAACGGCAAGAAATTCCCCACGTACCTGGGTAGGGCAAGAGAAAAAAGAATAAACAGAGACAAAAGGATAGGGACGGGACCTGCACCAGTGGGAGGGAGCCGTGAAGGAGGAAAGGTCTCCACACACTAGGAAGCCCCTTCGCGGGCGGAGACTGTGGGTGGCAAAGGGGGAGCTTCAGTGCCACGGAGGAGAGCGCAGCCACAGGGGTGCGGAGGGCAAAGCGGAGAGATTCCCGCACAGAGGATCGGCGCCGACCAGCACTCACCTGCCCGAGAGGCTTGTCTGCTCACCCGCCGGGGTGGGCGGGGCTGGGAGCTAAGGCTCAGGTTTTGGGTCGGACCGCAGAGAGAGGACTGGCGTGAACACAGCCTGCAGGGGGTTACTGCGCCACCGCTAGCTGGGAGGGAGTCCGGAGAAAAGTCTGGACTTGCCGAAGAGGCAGGAGACTTTTTCTTCCCTCTTTGTTTCCTGGTGCGCGAGGAGAGGGGATTAAGAGCGCTGCTTAAAGGAGCTCCAGAGACGAGCGCGAGCTGCGGCTAAAAGCATGGACCCCAGAGACGGGTATGCGACGCTAAGGCTGCTGCCGCCGCCACCAAGAAGCCTGTGTGCGAGCACAGGTCACTCTCCACAACTCCCCTCATGGGAGCCTGTGCAGCCCGCCACTGCCAGGGTCCCGGGATCCAGGGACAACTCCCCCGGGAGAACGCACGGTGCGCCTCAGGCTGGTGCAACGTCACACAGGCCCCTGCCGCCACAGGATCGCCCCGCATCCGCATCCCTCCCTCCCCCCGGCCTGAGTGAGCCAGAGCCCCCGTAACAGCCGCTCCTTTAACTGCGTCCTGTCTGAAAGAAGAACAGATGCCCTCCAGCGACCTACATGCAGAGGCGGGGCCAAATCCAAAGCTGAACCCCGGGAGCTGTGCAAACAAAGAAGAGAAAGGGAAATATCCCCCAGCAGCCTCAGGAGCAGCGGATTAAATCTCCACAATCAATCTGATGTACCCTGCATCTGTGGAATACCTGAATAGACAACAAATCATCCCAAGTTGAGGAGGTGGACTTTGAAAGCAAGATTTATTATTTTTTCCCCTTTTCCTCTTTTTGTGCGTGTGTACGTGTATGCTTCTGTGTCAGATTTTGTCTGTATAGCTTTGCTTTTACCATTTGTCCTAGGGTTCTATCCATCCATTTTTTTTTTACCTAAAAAAAAAATATTTTCTTAATAATTTTTTTTTTCACTAGCTATATTTTATTTTACCTTACCTTATTTTCCTTTATCCTCTTTCTTGCTTTCTTTCTTTCTACTTTTTCTCCCTTTTATTCTGAGCCGTGTGGATGAAAGACTCTTGGTGCTGCAGCCAGGAGTCAGTGCTGTGCCTCTGAGGTGGGAGAACCAACTTCAGGATACTGGTCCACAAGAGACCTCCCAGCTTTATGGAATATCAAATGGCAAAAATCTCCCAGACATCTCCATCTCAACACCAATACCCAGCTTCACTCAACGACCAGTAAGCTACAGTGCTGGACACCCTATGCCAAACAACTAGCAAAACAGGAACTCAGCCCCAACCATTAGCAGAGAGGCTGCATAAAATAATAAGTCCACAGACACCCCAAAACATACCACCAGACGTGGACCTGGCCACCAGAAAGACAAGATCCAGCCTCATCCACCAGAACACAGGCACTATTCCTCTCCACCAGGAAGCTTACACAACCCACTGAACCAACTTTAGCCACTTGGGAAAGACACCAAAAACAACAGGAACTATGAACCTGCAGCCTGCAAAAAGGAGACCCCAAACACATTAAGATAAGCAAAATGAGAAGACAGAAAAACACACAGGAGATGAAGGAGCAAGACAAAAACCCACCAGACCTAACAAATGAAGAGGAAATAGGCAGTCTACCTGAAAAAGAATTCAGAATAATGATAGTAAAGATGATCCAAAAGCTTGGAAATAGAATAGACAAAATGCAAGAAACATTTAACAAGGACGCAGAGGAGCTAAAGACGAAACAAGCAACGATGAACAACACAATAAATGAAATGAAAAACACTCTAGATGGGATCAATAGCAGAATAACTGAGGCAGAAGAACGGATAAGTGACCTGGAAGATAAAATAGTGGAAATAACGACTGCAGAGCAGAATAAAGCAAAAAGAATGAAAAGAACTGAGGACAGTTTCAGAGACCTCTGGGACATTAAACGCACCAACATTCGAATTATAGGGGTCCCAGAAGAAGAAGAGAAAAAGAAAGGGACTGAGAAAATATTTGAAGAGATTATAGTTGAAAACTTCCCTAATATGGGAAAGGAAATAGTTAATCAAGTCCAGGAAGCACAGAGAGTCCCATACAGGAAAAATCCAAAGAGAAACACACCAAGACACATATTAATCAAACTGTCCAAAATTAAATACAAAGAAAACATATGAAAACATATTAAAAGCAGCAAGGGAAAAACAACAAATAACACATAAGGAAATCCCCATAAGGTTAACAGCTGATCTTTCAGCAGAAACTCTGCAAGCCAGAGGGACTGGCAGGACATATTTAAAGTGATGAAGGAGAAAAACCTACTCTACCCAGCAAGGATCTCATTCAGATTTGAAGTAGAAATTAAAACCTTTACAGACAAGCAAAAGCGGAGAGAGTTCAGCACCACCAAACCACCTTACAACAAATGCTAAAGGATCTTCTCTAGGCAAGAAACACAATAGAAGGAAAAGACCTATAATAACAAACCAAAAACAATTAACAAAATGGGAATAGGAACATACATATCAATAATTACCTTAAATGTAAATGGATTAAATGCTCCCACCAAAAGACACAGACTTACTGAATGGATACAAAAACAAGGCCCATATATATGTGTCTACAAGAGACCCACTTCAGACCTAGAAAGACATACAGACTGAAAGTGAGGGGATGGAAAAAGATATTCCATGCAAATGGAAAACAAAAGAAAGCTGGAGTAGCAATTCTTATATCAGAAAAAAAAGACTTTAAAATAAAGACTATTAGAAGAGACAAAGAAGGACACTACATAATGATCAAGGGATCGATCCAAGAAGAAAATATAACAATTGTAAATATTTATGCACCCAACATAGGAGCACCTATGTTGGAGCATAAAAGGGGAAATCAACAGTAACACATTCAGAGTAAGGGACTTTAACACCCCACTTTCACCAATACAGATCATCCAAAATGAAAATAAATAAGAAAGACAAGCTTTAAATGATACATTAAACAAAATGGACTTAATTGATATTTATAGGACATTCCATCCAAAAACAACAGAATACACATTTTTCTCAAGGGCTCATGGAACATTCTCCAGGATAGATCATATCTTGGGTCACAAATCAAGCCTTGGTAAATTTAAGAAAATTGAAATTGTATCAAGTATACTTTCCGACCACAACGCTATGAGACTAGACATCAATTATAAGAAAAGATCTGTAGAAAATACAAACACTTGGAGGCTAAACAATACACTACTTAATAACGAAGTGATCACTGAAGAAATCAAAGAGGAAATAAAAAAATACCTAGAAACAAATGACAATGGAGACACGACAACCCAAAACCTATGGGATGCAGCAAAAGCAGTTCTAAGAGGGAAATTTACAGCAATACAATCCTACCTTAAGAAACAGGAAACATCTCGAATAAACAACCTAACCTTGCACCTAAAGCAATTAGAGAAAGAAGAACAAAAAAACCCCAAAGTTAGCAGAAGGCAAGAAATCATAAAAATCAGATCAGAAATAAATGAAAAAGAAATGAAGGAAACAATAGCAAAGATCAATAAAACTAAAAGCTGGTTCTTTGAGAAGATAAACAAAATAGATAAACCATTAGCCAGACTCATCAAGAAAATAAGGGAGAAGACTCAAATCAATAGAATCAGAAATGAAAAAGGAGAAGTAACAACTGACACTGCAGAAATACAAAAAATCATGAGGGATTACTACAAGCAACTCTATGCCAATAAAATGGACAATCTGGAAGAAATGGACAAATTCTTAGAAATGCACAAACTGCCAAGACTGAATCAGGAAGAAATAGAAAATATGAACAGACCAATCACAAACACTGAAATTGAAACTGTGATTAAAAATCTTCCAACAAACAAAAGCCCAGGACCAGATGGCTTCACAGGCGAATTCTATCAAACATTTAGAGAAGAGCTAACACCTATTCTTCTCAAACTCTTCCAAAATATAGCAGAGGGAGGAACACTCCCAAACTCATTCTACGAGGCCACCATCACCTTGATACCAAAACCAGACAAGGATGTCACAAAGAAAGAAAACTACAGGCCAATATCACTGATGAACATAGATGCAAAAATCCTCAACAAAATACTAGCACACAGAATCCGACAGCACATTAAACGGATCATACACCATGATCAAGTGGGGTTTATTCCGGGAATTCAAGGATTCTTCAATTTACGCAAATTAATCAATGTGATACACCATATTAACAAATTGAAGGAGAAAAACCATATGGTCATCTCAATAGATGCAGAGAAAGCTTTCGACAAAATTCAACACCCATTTATGATAAAACCCTCCAGAAAGTAGGCATAGAGGGAACTTTCCTCAACATAATAAAGTCCATATATGACAAACCCACAGCCGACATCATCCTCAATGGTGAAAAACTGTAACCATTTCCACTAAGATCAGGAACAAGACAAGGTTGCCCACTCTCACCACTCTTATTCAACATAGTTTTGGAAGCTTTAGCCACAGCAATCAGAGAAGAAAAGGAAATAAAAGGAATCCAAATCGGAAAAGAAGAAGTAAAGCTGTCACTGTTTGCAGATGACATGATACTATACATAGAGAATCCTAAAGATGCTACCAGAAAACTACTAGAGCTAATCAATGAATCTGGTAAAGTAGCAGGATACAAAATTAATGCACAGAAATCTCTGGCATTCCTATACACTAATGATGAAAAATCTGAAAGTGAAATCAAGAAAACACTCCCATTTACCATTGCAAGAAAAAGAATAAAAGATCTAGGAATAAACCTACCTAAGGAGACAAAAGACCTGTATGCAGAAAATTATAAGACACTGATGAAAGAAATTAAAGATGATACAAATAGATGGAGAGATATACCATGTTCTTGGACTGGAGGAATCAACATTGTGAAAATGACTCTACTACCTAAAGCAATCTACAGATTCAATGCAATTCCTATCAAACTACCACTGGCATTTTTCACAGAAGTAGAACAAAAAATTTCACAATTTGTATGGAAACACCAAGGACCCTGAATAGCCAAAGCAATCTTGAGAACGAAAAATGGAGCTGGAGGAATCAGGCTCCCTGACTTCAGACTATACTACAGTAATATAGCTACAGTAATCAAGACAGTATGGTACTGGTACAAAAACAGAAAGATAGATCAATGGAACAGGATAGAAAGCCCAGAGATAAACCCACACACATATGGTTACCTATCTTTGATAGGCAGGAATATACAGTGGAGAAAGGACAGCCTCTTCAATAAGTGGTGCTGGGAAAATTGGATAGGTACATGTAAAAGTATGAGATTAGATCACTCCCTAACACCATACACAAAAATAAGCTCAAAATGGATTAAAGACCTAAATGTAAGGCCAGAAACTATCAAACTCTTAGAGGAAAACATAGGCAGAACACTCTATGACATAAATCACAGCAAGATCCTTCTTGACCCATCTCCTAGAGTAATGGAGATAAAAACAAAAATAAACAAATGGGACCTAATGAAACTTCAAAGCTTTTGCACAGCAAAGGAAACCATAAACAAGACCAAAAGACAACCCTCAGAATGGGAGAAAATATTTGCAAATGAATCAACTGACAAAGGATTAATCTCTAAAATTTACAGGCAGCTCATGCAGCTCAATAACAAAAAAACAAACAACCCAATCCAAAAATGGGCAGAAGACCTAAATAGACATTTCTCCAAAGAAGATATACAGACTGCCAAAAAATACATGAAAGAATGCTCAACATCATTAATCATTAGAGAAATGCAAATCTAAACTACAATGCGATATCATCTCACACCAGTCAGAATGGCCATCATCAAAAAATCTAGAAACAATAAATGCTGGAGAGGGTGCAGAGAAAAGGGAACATTTTTGCACTGCTGGTGGGAATGTGAATTGGTATAGCCCCTATGGCGAAGTGTATGGAGGTTCCTTACAAAACTACAAATAGAACTACCATATGACCCAGCAATCCCACTACTGGGCATATACTCTGAGAAAACCATAATTCTAAAAGAGTCATGTTCCAAAATGTTCATTGCAGCTCTATTTACAGTCGCCCAGAGATGGAAACAACCTAAGTGTCCATCATCAGATGAATGGATAAAGAAGATGTGGCACACATATACAATGGAATATTACTCAGCCATAAAAGAAACGAAATTGAGCTATTTGTAATGATGTGGATGGACCTAGAGTCTGTCATACAGAGTGAAGTAAGAAAGAGAAAGACAAATACTGTATGCTAACACATATATATGGAATTTAAGAAGAAGAAAAGTCATGAAGAACCTAGGGGTAAGAAAGGAATAAAGACACAGCCCTACTAGAGAATGGACTTGAGGATATGGGGAGGGGGAAGAGTAAACTATGACAAAGTGAGAGAGTGGCATGGACATATATACACTACCAAACGTAAAAGAGATAACTAGTGGGAAGCAGCCGCATAGCACATGGAGATCAGCTCGGTGATTTGTGACCACCTAGAGGGGTGGGATAGGGAGGGTGGGAGGGAGGGAGACGCAAGAGGGAAGAGATATGGGAACATATGTATATGTATAACTGATTCACTTTGTTATAAAGCAGAAACACACCATTGTAAAGCAATTATACTCCAATAAAGCTGTAAAAAAAAAAATTCGAAATTAGAAATCCCAAATATTTGGACACTATATAATGCACCTCTAAATAACCCATAAGAAGAAAGTGAAAGGGAAATTAGAAAGTATTCTGAACTGACTTAAAAATACCAAATAAACACACCAAAATTTGGGGGAGAGGCAGCAAAAGTAGTACTTAGAAACTTATAGTGCTAAATGTCTATAGTAGAAAAAGAAAGTTCTCGAATCAGCAAGTAAATATTCTACCTTAGGAAACTAGAAAAATAAGAGCAAATTAAACCCAAAATAATAATAAGAAAGGAAGTAATAACCAGACTAGTTCTAGGTACTTTTGCTGTAACCTTTTTTGTTGCAAACATTTTTTTTTTCTTTTGTGGTACGCGTGCCTCTCTTTGTTGTGGCCTCTACCATTGCAGAGCACAGGCTCCGAACACGCAGGCTCAGTGGCCATGGCTCACCGGCCTAGCCCCTCCACAGCATGTGGGATCTTCCCGGACCGGGACACGAAGCCATGTCCCCTGCATCGGCAGACGGACTCTCAACCACTGTGCCACCAGGCAAGCCCTTTTGCAAACATTTTTGTCACATTAACTAACTGGTCATAAAGCAACTTTGCAGCAAAAGATAAAACAACTGGTTGACAGGTTTTGGTTTGACAATTTGGTTTCAACTGGTTGAGATGTGTGAGCATTTCTTCCAGTCAGTAATGTTACTGATGGCTTTATCCAGCTGACAGATGAAGTTGATTTCCCCCAAGAGTTGTTACTTATTTTGAAACACACTGTGTTGGAGGAGAAAGAGGCTGAGGGCCTCAAAGGTGCAGAGTTGAACCCACATTTCCCCTAGAAATTTGTAACATCTAGCAACAGACATGTGACAACATACCAAGAACAAACAACAGTGCAGAGGCTTTCACAACACAATACAAAGCTCAGGTACAAATATACATCCTAGGGTTTGGAAACTGATACCCCTCTTAATGAAGGAAAAAATTTTAGTGAAAAAGAGAAAGTGTAATGCCAGACGAAGAGACAAATCAACAAACAAACAATATATATACATATAATACTATAAACAAAAGACGTGGGAGATAAGAGCTTAGGGACAACCCACAAAATAAAATCAGTTATTTGTGCAGTACTGTCATGAATCTACTACACATATTTTATTTTTCATTATTTCATCTTTTATGGCAACATTTTTTATGTCAAGACTGCCTTATGGCCAATTAATTATGAGCCAAAAATGCTTGTGTCAAAGATGTCTATGGCAAAGATGCTTAAGGCGAAAATACTAGACATAAACCAGGCCAGAGCAGAAATCACTGAAATGGGAAACAGAAAAATAATAGAGGGAACCAATGAAACCAAATGCTGGCTCTATGAGAAGGGCAACAAAATTCATAAGTTACAGGCATACCTCATTTTTACTGTACTTTATTGTGCTTTGCAGATACTGCATTTTTTACAAATTGAAAGTTTGTGGCAACCCTGTATCAAACAGTTCTATCAGCACCATTTTCCAATAGCATTTGCTCACTTCATGCCTCTGTGTCACATTTTGGTAATTCTCTCAATATTTCAAACTTTTTCATTATTATTTTATTTTTTATGGTGAACTGTGATCAGTGATCTTTGATGTTACTACTGTGACTCACTGAAGGTTCAGATAATAGCATTTTTTAGCAATAAAGTATTTTAAAATTAAGGTATGAAATTTTTAAAAGACATAACGCGAGGGTGTGGAGAAGGGGAACACTCTTGCACTGCTAGTGGGAATGTGAGTTGGTACAGCCACTATGGAGAACAGTATAGCGGTTCCTTAAAAAACTACAAATAGAACTACCATATGACCCAGCAATCCCACTACTGGGCATATACCCTGAGAAAACCATAATTCAAAGAGTCATGTACCAAAATGTTCATTGCAGCTCTATTTACAATAGCCTGGAGATGGAAACAACCTAAGTGTCCATCATCAGAGGAATGGATAAAGAAGATGTGGCACATATATACTATGGAATATTACTCAGCCATAAAAAGAAATGAAATTGAGCTCTTTGTAATGAGGTGGATAGACCTAGAGTCTGTCATACAGAGTGAAGTAAGTCAGAAAGAGAAAGACAAATACCGTATGCTAACACGTATATATGGAATTTAAGAAAAATGTCATGAAGAACCTAGGGGTAAGAGAGGAATAAAGACACAGCCCTACTAGAGAATGGACTTGAGGATATGGGGAGGGGGAAGGGTAAGCTGTGACAAAGCAAGAGAGAGGCATGGACATATATACACTACCAGACGTAAAATAGATAGCTAGTGGGAAGCAGCCACATAGCACAGGGAGATCAGCTCGGTGCTTTGTGACCACCTAGAGGGGTGGGATAGGGAGGGTGGGAGGGAGGGAGACGCAAGAGGGAAGAGATATGGGAACATATGTATATGTATAACTGATTCACTTTGTTATAAAGCAGAAACTAACACATCATTGTAAAGCAATTATACTCCAATAAAGATGTTAAAAAAAAAAAAGACAACGCTATTGCACACTTAACAGACTACAGTATAGTGTGAACATAACTTTTATACTCACTGGGAAATTAAAAAATTTGTGTGACTTGCTTTATTGAGGTGGTCTGGAACCAAACCTGCAATATCTCTGAGGTATGCCTGTAGTTAGATTGACCAGAAAAAAAAAGAGAAGACGCAGATTTCCAATGTCAGAAATGAGAGAGATGACACCACAGATTCTACACACAAACTACCAAACTCACTCCAAAGGAAATGCATAATCTGGATAGCCATATATTTACTAAAGAAATTGAATTTGTAATTGAAAAAAATCTTCTTATAAAGGAAACTCCAGGCCTCAATAGCTTCTTGGTAAATTTTACAAAACAATTCAGGAAGATATAATAATGCTGATTCTTTCAGAAAATTTATGAGAATAGTTCCCAATTCATTCTTTGAATATTAACTATTACCAAACCCAGACAAAGACATTACAGAAAAATAAAATAACAACAAAAAGGACAATATATCCTTACCAACTGGGGTCTATCTCAGGAAAGCAAGATTAGTTTAACATCTGAAAACCAATGTAATTCACAATATTAACAAATTAAAAAAGAAAAACTAATCATTTCAATTGATGCAGAAAGAACATGACCAAATCCAGCATGCATTACTGATAAAGATTCCCAGCAAACCAGGACTAGAAGGGAAAGTCCTCAACTTGATAAAGGGCGTTTATGAAAAACTACAGATAACATAATATCTAATGGTAAAGGAGTTAATGCTTTCCCTCTAAGATAAAAAATAAAGCAAGGATGTACTCTCTTACTACCTCCATTCGACATTTTACTGGAGGTCCTGGCCACTGTCACAAGGCAAGAGAAAGACATCAAAGGCATCCAGATTGCAGAGGAAGAAGTAAAACTGTGTTTATACATTGACAACATAATTGTCTAAAAAAAATCTGCTTCAATCTATAGAAAAAAGCTACTAGAACTATGTGAGTTCAACAAGGTTTCAGGATAAAAGGTCAATTTACAAAAATCAATTTATTTCTATATGCTAGCAATAAACAGCAGAAATTGAAATTTTAAAACTACCATTTACAGTGCATCAAAATGAAATATGAAGTAATTATAGATAAATATAACGAAAGGTGTGCATGTCTTCTACTCTGACAAAGACAAAACATTGCTGAGAATTTAAAGACCTAAATAAGTGGAGAGATGTATCATGGTCAGTAGTCAGAAGACTCAATATTGTTAAAATGTCAATTCTCCCATATTGATCTACAATTCAACACAACCCCAATCACAATCCCAGCAAGCTTTAATTGATGAAATTGTCAAGATATTCTAAAATTCATATGAAATGCAAAGCACCTAAAATAGCCAAAACATCTTTGGACAAAAAAAAAATGTGGAGAACTAACAATATCTGATTTTAAGACTTACTATTAGCTGCAATAATCAAAACAGCATCATATTGGTACAGATATGGAGAAAAAGATCAGAAAAACAGATGGTCCAGAAACAGACCTACACATATATGAAAAAACTTTTGTACAAATGTAAAGGCAATCCAGTGGAGAAATGATTTTCAACAAATGCTGCTGGAACACACTGAATCCATATGCAAAACAATAATTATTATTACCATATACAAAAATAGCTCAAAATGGATCATAAACCTAAATGTAAAACCTAAAACTACAAAGCTTCTAGAAGAAAACACAGGGAAATATCTTTGTTGCCTTGGGGAAGGCAAAGATTTCTTTGATACAGTGCTCAAAGCTTCTCAAAGGAACAAATTAACAAATTGGACTATATCAAAAGTAAACACTTCTGCTCTATGCAAAACATTATTAAGATAATGAAAAGGCAAGCCACAGGCTAGGAGCAAATATATGGAAATAATATAATTTATCAAGGACTTGTATTCAAAATATTTAAGGGCCTCTCAAAATTCAATAATTAGAAAATAGACAACCCACTAAAAAATTTGACAAAAATATCTGAACAAGCACTACATCAGTGAAGTTATATGTATGGAAAATAAGCACAGAAAAAGATGCTCAATGTCAGTAGTCATTAGGGAAATGTAAATCAAAACCACAATGAGATACCACTATATACCTGTTAGAAGAGACAAATTTAAGAAGACTGACCATACCCAACCCTGGTGAGGATATACTGCACCTAGAAGTGTCATATACAGCTGGTGGAACTGTAACTTGATAAAGTCACTTAGAAAAACAGTTTGGTAGTCTCAAAAAATTAAACATATATCTACTTATGATCTTTCAGTATTTACCTAAGAGAAATGAAAATGTGTCCATACAAAGACTTACACTTAAATGTTCATAATGGCTTTTTTTTTTCCTTTGAGAAAGGAAATAAACTTTTTATTCAATTAGTAAAATCCAAATTTTTTTATTGTATAAGCTCATGTTTTTGCTTTTAGTGTTTTATATCTGCAGCTTTATGTGTGGAGAAGTTTATTTAAACTTCAACTCATAATTATTTTCTGTATATTTCCCCATAATAATGTACATTTATGAATTTGACTTGCAGATGTCTATCTGTATAGTTTCTCTTTCAGAACAATAGAAATGATATAACAACAACAACAGCAATCACACATATAGCATTTACTTTGTGCCAGGCATTATCTAAAGTGATTTACATATATTAACCAAATTAATCTTCACAATAAGTTGTGATATATATATTAGCATTGGTGACATTTACATCTGAGAAACTGTTGGACAGAGAAGTTAAATAACTTGCTCAAATATATACAGCAGTTAGTAGTTGGTTAAGATGGATTTCAACCCAGACAATTTCTTCCAAACCCCATACCCTTAAATCCTGTCATATTTTCAATACACATGAAGTAGATTATGTTGATTTTGAAAACTTAAAAAGCAGGGATTGCCTTTTCTCACCACTACCCAAATATCCCATCTTGCTATTATTGCCTTTTATCTGTTTTAGCTTGTTTCCCCTACTCAAATGTCCTCTGCATTTTTACATATAAAATCCCTACTAAACTAACAAGGCCTAGACTGAATTATATGTTACTTTTAAAATTTTTTACCATCTTTATTGGAGTATAATTGCTTAACAATGTTGTGTTAGTTTCTGCTGTATAACAAAGTAAATCAGCTATACGTATACATATATCCCCATATACCCTCCCTCTTGCGTTTCCCTCCCACCCTCCCTATCCCACCCTTCTAGGTGGTCACGAAGCGCGGAGCTGATCTCCCTGTGCTATGTGGCTGCTTCCCACTAGCTAGCTATTTTACATTTGGTAGTATATATAAGTCCATGCCACTCTCTCACTTCGTCCCACCTTACCCTTCCCCCTCCCCATGTCCTCAAATCCATTCTCTACATCTGCATCTTTATTCCTGTTCTGCCCCTACGTTCTTCAGAACCTTTATTATTCTTTTAGATTCCACAAATATGTGTCAGCGTATGGTATTTGTTTTTCTCTTTCTGACTTACATCACTCTGTATGACAGACTTTAGGTCCATCCACCTCACTACAAATAACTCAATTTCATTTCTTTTTTTGGCTGAGTAATATTCCATTGTATATATGTACCACATCTTCTTTATCCATTCACCTGTCGACGGACACTTAGGTTGCTTCCATGTCCTGGCTATTTATTGTAAATAGAGCTGCAATGAACATTGTGGTACAGGTCTCTTTTTGAATTACGGTTTTCTCAGAGTATATGCCCAGTAGTGGGATTGCTGGGTCATACGGTAGTTCTATTTTTAGTTTTTTAAATAACCTCCATACAGTTCTCCATAGTGGCTGTATCACTTTACATTCCCACCAACAGTGCAAGAGGGTTCCCTTTTCTCCACACCCTCTCCAGCATTTACTGTTTGTAGATTTTTTGATGATGGCCATTCTGACTGGTGTGAGGTGATACCTCATTGTAGTTTTGATTTGCATTTCTCTAATGATTAGTGATGTTGAGCATCCTTTCATGCGTTTGTTGGCAATCTGTATATCTTCTTTGGAGAAATGTCTATGTAGGTCTTCTGCCCATTTTTGGATTGGGTTGTTTGTTTTTTTGTTATTGAGCTGCATGAGCTGGTTGTAAATTTTGGAGATTAATCCTTTGTCAGTTGCTTCATTTGCAAATATTTTCTCCCATTCTGAGGGTTGTCTTTTGGTCTTGTTTATGGTTTCCTTTGCTGTGCAAAAGCTTTGAAGTTTCATTAGGTCCCATTTGTTTACTTTTGTTTTTATTTCCATTTCTCTAGGAGGTGGGTCAAAAAGGATCTTGCTGTGATTTATGTCACAGAGTGTTCTGCCTGTGTTTTCCTCTAAGAGTTTTATAGTGTCTGGCCTTAAATTTAGGTCTTTAATCCATTTAGAGTTTATTTTGGTGTATGCTGTTAGGGAGTGTTCTAATTTCATACTTTTAAATGTACCTGTCCAGTATTCTCAGCACCACTTATTGAAGAGGCTGTCTTTTCTCCACTGAATATTCTTGCCTCCTTTATCAAACATAAGGTGACCATATGTGTGTGGGTTTATCTCTGGGCTTTCTATCCTGTTCCACTGATCTATATTGCTGTTTTTGTGCCAGTACCATACTGTCTTGATTACTGTAGCTTTGTAGTAGAGTCCGAAGTTAGGTAGCCTCATTCCTCCAGCTCCGTTTTTCTTTCCCAAGATTGCTTTGGCTACTTGGGGTCTTCTGTGTTTCCATACAGATTGTGAAATTTTTTGTTTTAGTCCTGTGAAAAATGCCATTGGCAGTTTGAGAGGGATTGCACTGAATCTGTAGATTGCTTTGGGTAGTAGAGTCATTTTCACAATGTTGATTCTTCCAATCCAAGAACATGGTATATCTCTCCATCTATTTGTATCATCTTTAATTTCTTTCATCAGTGTCTTATAGTTTTCTGCATATAGGTCTTTTGTCTCCTTAGGTAGGTTTATTCCTAGGTATTTTGTTCTTTGTGTTGCAGTGGTAAATGGGAGTGTTTCCTTGATTTCTCTTTCAGATTTTTCATCATTTGTGTATGGGAATGCAAAATATTTCTGTCCATTAATTTTGTATCCTGCTACTTTACCAGATTCATTGATTAGCTCTAGTAGTTTTCTGGTAGCATGTTTAGGATTCTCTATGTATAGTATCATGTCATCTGCAAACAGTGACAGCTTTACTTCTTCTTTTCTGATTTTTATTCCTTTTATTTCTTTTTCTTCTCTGAATGCTGTGAGTAAAACTTTCAAGACTATGTTGAACAATAGTGGTGAGAGTGGGCAATCTCGTCTTGTTCCTGATCCTAGCCGAAACGGTTTCAGTTTTTCACCATTGAGAACGATGTTGGCTGTGGGTTTGTCATATATGGCCTTTAGTAAGTTGAGGTCAGTTCCCTCTATGCCTACTTTCTGGAGGGTTTTTGTCATAAATCGGTTTTGAATTTTGTCAGAAGTTTTTTCTGCCTCTATTAAGATGATCATATGGTTTTTATTCTTCAATTTGTTAATATGGTGTATCACATTGATTGATTTGCACATATTGAAGAATCCTTGCATTCCTTGGCTAAATCCCACTTGATCATGGTGTATGACCCTTTTAATGTGCTGTTGGATTCTGTTTGCTAGTATTTTGTTGAGCATTTTTGCATCTATGTTCATCGGAGATATTGGCCTGTGGTTTTCTTTCTTTGTGACATCTTTGTCTGGTTTTGGTGTCAGGGTGATTGATGGTGGCCTCATAGAATGTGTGTGGGAGTGTTCCTCCCTCTGGTATATTTTGGAAGAGTTTGAGAAGGATAGGTGTTAGCTCTTTTCTAAATCTTTGATAGAATTCACCTGTGAAGCCATCTGGTCCTGGGCTTTTGTTTGTTGGAAGAATTTTAATATCAGTTTCAATATCAGTGCTTGTGACTGGTCTGTTTATATTATCTATCTCTTCCTGGTTCAGTCTCAGAAGGTTGTGCTTTTCTAAGAATTTGTCCATTCCTTCCAGGTTGTCCATTTTATTGGCATACAGTTGCTTGTAGTAATCTCTCATGATCGTTTTTATTTCTGCAGCGTCAGTTGTTACTTCTCCTTTTTCATTTCTAATTCTGTTGATTTGAGTCTTCTCCCTTTTTTTCTTGATGAGTCTGGCTAATGGTTTATCAATTTTGTTTATCTTCTCAAAGAACCAGCTTTTAGTTTTATTGATCTTTGCTACTGTTTCCTTCATTTCTTTTTCATTTATTTCTGATCTGATCTTTATGATTTCTTTCCTTCTGCTAACTTTGGTGCTTTTTTTCTTCTTTCTCTAATTGCTTTAGGTGTAAGGTTAAATTGTTTATTTGAGTTGTTTCTTGAGGTAGGACTCTATTGCTATAAATTTCCCTGATAGAACTGCTTTTGCTGCATCCCATAGGTTTTGAGTCCTCGTGTTTTCCTTGTCATTTGTTTCTAGGTATTTTTTGATTTCCTCTTTGATTTCTTCAGTGATCTCTTGGTTATTTAGTAGCATATTGTTTAGCCTCCACGTGCTTGTATTTTTTACAGTTTTTTTTTCCTGTAATTGATATCTAGTCTCATGACGTTGTGGTTGGAAAAGATACTTCATACAATTTCAATTTTCTTAAATTTACCAAGGCTTGATTTGTGACCCAAGATATGATCCATCCTGGAGAATGTTACATGAGCACTTGAGAAGAAAGTGTATTCTGTTGTTTTGGGATGGAATGTCCTATAAATATCAATTAAGTCCATCTTGTTTAATGTATCATTTAAAGCTTGTGTTTCCTTATTTATTTTAATTTTGGATGACCTGTCCATTGGTGAAAGTGGAGTGTTAAACTTCCCTACTATGTTTGTGTTACTGTTGAATTCCCTTTTTATGGCTGTTAGCATTTGCCTTATGTACTGAGGTGCTCCTATGTTGGGGTGTAAATATTTACAATTGTTATATCTTCTTCTTGGATTGATCCCTTGAGCATTATGTAGTGTCATTCTTGGTCTCTTGTAATAGTCTTTATTTTAAAGTCTATTTTGCCTGATATGGGAATTGCTACTCCAGCTTTCTTTTGCTTTCCATTTGCATAGAATATCTTTTTCCATCCCCTCACTTTCAGTCTGTATGTGTCCCTAGGTCTGAAGTGGGTTTGTTTTAGACAGCATATATACGGGTCTTGTTTTTGTATCCATTCAGCAAGTCTGTGTCTTTTGCTTGGGGCATTTAATTCATTTACATTTAAGGTATTTATCGATATCTATGTTCCTATTACCATTTTCCTAATTGTTTTGGGTTTGTTTTCTTAGGTCTAGAGAAGTTCCTAGATAAGTTCCTTTAGTATTTGTTGCCTAGAGAAGTTCCTTCAGTATTTTTTGTAAAGCTGGTTTGGTGGTACTGAATTCTCTTAGCTTTTGCTTGTCTGTAAAGTTTTTAACTTCTCTGTTGAATATGAATGAGATCCTTGCTGGGTAGAGTAATTTTGGTTGTAGGTTTTTCCCTTTCATCATTTTAAATATGTCCTGTCACTCCCTTCTGGCTTGCAGAGTTTCTGCTGAAAGATGAGCTGTTAACCTTATGGGAATACCCTTGTATGTTATTTTTCCCTTGCTGCTTTTAATATTTTTTCTTTGTATTTAGTTTTTGATAGTTTGATTAATGTGTCTTGGTGTGTTTCTCTTTGGATTTATTCTGTATGGAACCCTCTGCGCTTCCTGGACTTGACTGACTATTTCCTTTCCCATATTAGGGAAGTTTTCAACTATAAACTCTTTAAATATTTTCTCAGTCCCTTTCTTTTTCTCTTCTTCCTCTGGGACCCCTATAATTCGAATGTTGGTGCGTTTAACGTTGTCCCAGTGGCCTCTGAGACTGTCCTCAATTATTTTCATTCTTTTTTCTTTATTCTGCTCTGCAGTAGTTATTTCCATTATTTTATCTTCCAGGTCACTTATCCGTTCTTCTGCCTCAGTTCTTCTGCTATTGTTTCCTTCTAGAGAATTTTCAATTTCTTTTATTGTGTTGTTCATCATTGTTTGTTTGCTCTATATTTCTTCTAGGTCCTTGTTAAACATTTCTTGTATTTTCATCATTCTGTTTCCAAGATTTTGGATCATCTTTACTATCAGTACTGTGAATTCTTTTTCAGGTAGATTGCCTGCTTCCTCTTCATTTGTTTGGTCTGGTGGGTTTTTACCTTGCTCCTTCATCTGCTGTGTGTTTCTCTGTCTTCTCATTTTGCTTAACTTACTGTTTTGGGGGTCTCCTTTTCACAGGCTGCACGTTCGTAGTTCCCGTTGTTTTTGGTGTCTGCCCACAGTGGGTAAGGTAGCTTCAGTGGGTTGTGTAGGCTTCCTGGTGGAGGGGACTGTTGCCTGTGTTCTGGTGGATGAGGTTTGATCTTGTCTTTCTGGTGGGCAGGGGCACGTCCAGTGGTGTGTTTTGTGGTGTCTGTGAACTTATTATGATTTTAGGCAGCCTCTCTGTTAATGGATGGAGTTGTGTTCCCATCTTGCTAGTTGTTTGGCATGGGGTGTCCAGCACTAGAGCTTTCTAGTCATTGAGACGGAGATTTCTGGGACAGTTCTCGCTGACTGATGTTATGTGAGGCCAGGAGGTTTCTGGTGGACGAATGTCCTGAACTCAGCTCTCCCACCTCGGGGGCTCAGGCCTGACCTGGCTCAGACCTGGCCGGAGCACGAAGATTCTGTCAGCCACACGGCTCAGAAGAAAACAGAGAGAAAAAAGAAAGAAAGAAAAATAATAATAAAATAAAATAGTTATTAAAATAAAAAAATATTATTAAGATGAAAAGGATTAAAAAGTAATAAATAAAAAAAGAAGAGAGCAACCAAACCAATAAACAAATCCTTCAATGATAACAGGAGCTAAAAACTATACTAAGATAAACATAAAAATCAGAAACTAGTCAGTCGCATACAGCAAACCCCAAGTCTACAGTTGCTCCCAAAGTCCACCTCCTCTATTTTGGGATGATTCATTGTCTATTCAAGTATTCCACAGATGCAGGGTCCTTCAAGTTGATTGTGGAGATTTAATCCGCTGCTCCTGAGGCTGCTGGGAGTAATTTCCCTTTCTCTTCTTTGTTCACACAGCTACTGGGGTTCAGCTTTGGTTGTGGCCCCACCGCTGTGTGTAGGTCATCCTCTGGTGTCTGTTCTTCGCCCAGACAGGACGGGGTTTAAGGAGCGGCTGATTCGGGGGCTCTGGCTCACTCAGGCGGGAGGGAGGGAGGAGTACAGAATGTGGGGCGAGCCTGCAGCGGCAGAGGCCAGCATGACGTTGCAGATGACTGAGATGTGGCATGTGTTCTCCCAGGGAAGTTGTCTCTGGATCACGGGACCCTGGCAGTGGCGGGCTGCACAGGCTCCCAGGAGGGGAGGTGTGGATAGTGACCTGCGCTCGCACACAGGCTTCTTGGTGGCTGCAGCAGCAGCCTTAGCGTCTCATGCCCGTCTCTGGGGTCTGCGCTGATAGCCGCAGCTCGCGCCCGTCTCTGGAGCTCCTTTAGGCAGTGCTCTGAATCCCCTCTCCTTGCACACCCCAAAACAATGGTCTCTTGCCTCTTAGGCAGCTCCAGACTTTTTCCCGGACTACCTCCCAGCTAGCTGTGGCCCACTAGCCCCCGTCAGGCTGTGTTCGTGCAGTCAACCCCAGTCCTCTCCCTGGGATCTGACCTCCAAAGCCTGAGCCTCAGCTCCCAGCCCCTGCCTGCCCCAGCGGGTGAGCAGACAAGCCTCTCGGGCTGGTGAGCGCCGGTCGGCCCCGATCCTCTGTGCGGGAATCTCTCTGCTTTGCCCTCCGCACCCCTGTGGCTGCGCTCTCCTCCATGGTTCTGAAGCTTCAACCCCCGCCACGCCACCCCCTGTCTCTGCCCGCGAAGGGGCTTCCTAGTGTGTGGAAACTTTTACTCCTTCACAGCTCCCTCCCCAAGGTGCAGGTCCCGTCCCTATTCTTTTGTCTCTGTTTTTTCTTTTTTCTTTTGCCCTACCCAGGTACATGTGGAGTTTCTTGCCTTTTGGGAGGTCTGAGGTCTTCTGCCAGCGTTCATTAGGTGTTCTGTAGGAGTTGTTCCACATGTATATGTATTTTTGATGTATTTGCGGGGAGGAAGGTGATCTCCACGTCTTACTCCTCCGCCATCTTGAAGGTCCTCCCCATAGTGGGTTATTAGTTACAGCCCCAAACAGTAATAACCTGAAAGCCCCTCAACAGGCTACTGGATAAACTGTGCTAAACTATTCCATACCTGGAATAATAATCAGCAATAAAAAGAAAGAACTTCTTTCACTTAGCATTATGTCACCCAAGTTCTTCCATGTTTTTGCAAATGGGAGGATTTCCTTCTTTTCAAAGTCTGCATAGTATTCCATTATGTTATATACCACATTCTCTTAATTTACTCATTCGTCCATTGATGGCTATTTAGGTTGCTTCCAAGTCTTTCCTGTACTTATATGAGGAATCTAAAATAGTCAAACTCATAGAAGCAGAGAGTAGAACAGGGGTGGCCAAAGAATGGGGGAAATGGGGATGAAGTAGTCAAGGGTACAAGTTTCAGTTATGCAAGACGGATAACTCCTAGAGTTCTACTGTACGGCACAGCGTCTACAGTTACTAATACTGTACTATATACTTTCCTAATAGGGTAGATCTTAATGTTGAATGTTGTTAATCACAAAATATAAAATAAAAAATAAAGAGGACAGGAGGAAACTTTTAGAAGTGATGGGTATGTTTATGGCATAAATTATGGAGATGGTTTCTCCAAACTCATCAAGCTGTATGCATTAAGTATGTACAGCTTTTTGTATGTTAATCATACCTCAATAAAGCAGTTTAGAAAAAACGATAGAACTGTTGTTACACAAAGTAACATGTTTTAATCTCAAGATAGTTACGTTAAGTGAAAGAAGCCATATGAAAAAGAATACATACTATATGATGTACTATATAAAATTCTGAAAAATGCAAATTCATAGGGTGAAAGCAGAACCACAGTTGGCTGGGGGTTGGGGAAGGGCAAGAAGCCGAGGCAGGAGGGAGATTACAAAGGGGCACACAAAAACTCTGGGGGCTGATTTTATCATCTCGACTAACAATGCTTTTACTTATATATACATTTGACAAAACTTATCAAATTCAACTGCACTTTAAGTATGTGTACCTGATTATATATCTCAAAGTGGTTGTTTTTTTTTTTTTAAGTGGCATTAGTAATCCAAGTAGGAGTAGTTTCTGCAGGAGACTGCATTACGAATAGGACATAGGAGGCAGAGACTGAGTACAGACTACTCTCTCAAGAAGTTCAGCTACAGGAATGGGAGAGAGAGAGGATGAGAGGGAGTGAGGGAGCAGGAGACTGACCTAACTAGACAACACGTTGAGTTATATGTGGTTTGTTTGTTTATTTGTTTGTTTGTTTTTACATCTTTATTGGAGTATAATTGCGTTACAATGGTGTGTTAGTTTCTGCTTTATAGCAAAGTGAATCAGTTATACATATACATATGTTCCCATATCTCTTCCCTCTTGCATCTCCCTCCTTCCCACCCTCCCTATCCCACCCCTCTAGGTGGTCACAAAGCACTGAGCTGATCTCCCTGTGCTATGTGGCTGCTTCCCACTAGCTATCTATTTTACGTTTGGTATATGTATTTTAAGATAGGAGGAGCTTGAGCATATTTATAAGCTACAGAAAAGGAGCCAGTGGGGAGAATGAAATTGAAAATGTAGGGGTCAAGAGCCAACTGATGAAATGTGGGATGGAAAACTCCAAGCAAAAGGTAAGCCTTGAGTAAGAGGACTCTTATGCGTACACAAGGTTTGTCTTGTGGTTGGGCTGGGAAATGCAGGAGTGGATGGAAGAGTTAGTAGAATTGAAGTCTGTCATTCTCTCTCTTCCTTTTTTGGGAGAATGAGGTATGAGAAGAGTAGGATACTTAAGAAGGATGGTGGAGCTCTGGAAAAGCCACTGGCTACAGAAACTGAAATTGTGGTTGGAGCTAAATGTCCAACTTAGGGGCATTCTACTATAACAAGATGGCAGACAATAAGATAGTTTTGTACAAACAAAATAGCTATCATTTACACATGTGCTCAATGGATTATTATCTAACAGTCCTTTTCTGGTCTCTTCACCCCTAGAAAATTTCACTCATGTGCTAAGCTTTCTGTTGATCCCACCCTTTTCTTCCTCAACACACAACACTTTTAACA
>NW_006774564.1:3773685-3779746 GCF_000442215.2 Lipotes vexillifer | reverse complement strand
CACTCTTTCTTTAAGATGTTGGGAAGTATTTCTAACATATACATGAAAATACAGAATAATTTAATGAACAGCAATGTTCTACCATCAAGCTGTATCAAATCTTATCACTATACCATATTTACCTCAGTTAACAAAACCCTTGAACCAAAGCAGGCTAACTGGCTGAGAGAGATTTCATCACCAGCAAACATCAATATACTCACTTACTTTTCACATTTTATTTATTTCATAAATAATGCCCATGGTACCTCTAATAGCTTCAGGTATTACTGTGGGTAGGCACAAATGAAATATGGCCAGAAATGGCCACTGGCAAGCTAGTAAGGTAGTTCCTCTGAAGTGAAGTGCTAATATGTGAAAGCCATGTGAATTAGATGATATCCAAGGTCCTACTTTTGGAAAAAAATGCTCTGTCAAAGTATGAATTCTTAATATAAATGGTAATTCTGATTCATAGCACAGATACTATTTTCTGTGTTCTAACACTCATTGCCACTTTAGCGTGAGTAAATTTGAGGGTGGTTAATAAAAAATATTTTTCCTCACATCATGTAAAATTTCTGAAGCTGAAAGCATACAATCGGTTTCTAAAGATAGCTTTATTCTCCAAGTGGTAATAAATCATCCGTTAAATCTAAAAAACTGTAATGTGGATAGTACCTGCCAAAACAGACTGTGTGCATCTCCTCTCAGAAGTTCAACTGTATCTCCTGCCTGGATGTGTAACGGGGGTCCTTCATGAAGAGCGGGGGCTGGCATTCCAGTATAGTTCCTAATGGCCTGCATCTTTGGTAAACCTGAAAATAAGCAACACAACACTTAGAATTTAGAAAATTATGTGTGAAGTCCAAATGCACTTTTAAAAAAACCAAAGCTATTATTAACATTAAAGAGTTTTTTTGTTTTTTTTTTTTTGTGGTACACAGGCCTCTCACTGTTGTGGCCTCTCCCACTGCAGAGCACAGGCTCTGGCACAGGCTCCGGATGTGCAAGGCTCAGCGGCCATGGCTCACGGGCCCAGCCGCTCAGCGGCATGTGGGATCTTCCCGGACCGGGGCATGAACCCGCGTCCCCTGCATCGGCAGGCGGACTCTCAATCACTGCGCCACCGGGGAAGCCCAACATTAAAGAGTTTTAAGAGCACCAAGTCCAAGGAAACATTTGAGGTAATCATAAATGGAATGCTTTTCAACTTTCTCATTATCGGAGATGGTTATGGAATAAGACACACATTTATCCCCTGATTCATTACATTCTTTTCCTCTCCCTCACCATCAATCTCTCTTTAGTTGAAAAAATATTTCTTTCAGCTGATGCCTGCTTCATAAAAAACACGTCACGTACAGTTTAATGGAAAAGAATCAATTTTTTCATCCTCTCTATCCTTTCTGCCTATTATTTTCCTCTTGGGCATTGGCTGATTTCATCACTAAGGAGGCTCACCCTTTCTGTGTATGTATCACATTGCCCAGTATAAGGCTCATATCTTAAGGTTATCTTTGTAATTCAAAAGCAAAAAGGTGATGGATGTGCCACTACAATACTTAAGACATTTATATGGAGAAATTCTTCAGGCTCAAATTTAGGCTTGCAAAAGAGACCCAATAATGGGAACATGTCTAAGTCAGTAGCATCAACAAGACTTGAAATACAGATCCAGGCCTTTTTGTTGTATTTCTTGGAATGGGCAATGAATGCCTCAGTTCAGTATTTCATTTTTGTGAACGGCAGCTCCAACTGCACCCAGGCCTGGCTGCGTCGGCGCTGCTCACAAATGGATCGCCTCAGTCACCTTTTCATCTGGAGGTGAAAAACTGCTCCTGCCTACAAGACAGATCGCTCATGAACGTGGTATCTGTTACACACTGACGCACTTAAGTCATCGCTTATTACACTTCCAAGACTTTTTATTCTAGTGACTGAACACAGTGAAGATATAATTGGCTGGAAATGTTGCACTAAATAGAGGAGAATGAATGACAGTCATTCAGTTCTAGGTGTCCAAGGTACCTCGAAAGGACCTCGATATCTAAATGAAATGCTCCAGCAAACAGTTTAATAAAGTCCTCAAAATCTGTTTTTCAATAACCATGCCAGGAGGGGAGAAAACAAGTGTGGCGAGAAACTAAACAGAACTGAAAAGTTTTAGTCAACACTTTCTCATCAACCCAGTCAATCTGAAGGCAGAAGCGCTGAAAAGCAACGTGCCCTTCACCCCAGTTTAATGGCTGTTAATGGCCAAGACATGTTATGAGCTGCCACATCTCCCCTTTCTTCAGTTCTTGTGCCACAGAACCCCAGAGGGATGACTTTGATCCCATATCTCTCATGGAGTATTTCCCCACCAGATGGTATAAGGTGGCGGCGCCCTTACCCAAACAGCAGACTTGATTGCCTTTTCCAAAACAACACTGGTTGAGCCCAGGTAATAGTCAAAAGGACACTGCTACTGGCCTGAATTCTGCCATATGTGATTTGCAAAGTACAATGTTTATTGGACCGATATGCTTTTTTGTGGGATGAGTTATGGACTTATAATATAATGGAATTTATATCTTTCAGTCATTTGTCAGGATCATCTTTGGCTACTTATTTCCGATTGGTCAGCACGTCTCATTTCAGGATGACCTGTCAGGGCTACAGGGCTATCTATGGAGATCGAAAGATAAAAGGAATGAAACAAGGGCACAGGGACAGGATGAATTCTGACACTCTGCCCCTTGCTTCTGACACCTGCATATAGTAGAAGTTCTACAGTACTGGTGGGATGAATGGTTGCTTTCTAAAAGGCCCCTTTATATTCCTTCCTTTTATTAAAAAAAAAAAAAGACACGGTGACATTGCTAAGAATATGAACATAACCACATTAACTGAGAGATAAAAATGCAATTAAAATAAGAAGAGAGGGAGTGGGTTAAACTTCATGTCAGCACTCAGCCATCAGTATAATTGTTGACACAATCTACTGCCACAGCAGGCATTCACACCTCATAAATGAGATCAAGAAGGGAGAAGAAATTAGACTTACAGATGTTCATATTTCAAATAGCCATTTAGTGTTGATTTAATGTAGGTTTTCTTCTCCCCTTATAAAATATCTGACAGGTTTTAACCTCTGTTTAAAAATGTCCAGGACAGAACATTCACTACACGTTCCTATGACAACTCAGTCATTGTTGCATATAGTTTATTAACAAGCTCTGTCTGAAACTTATTCAAAACTCTAACTTCTCTCCATTGACCTGCCTCCTTCCATCTGGAATTATGCCGAAGAAGGCAATTCTCCTTTTTATAGATTAGTCTTTCAAAATTTGTTCAGGCTTAAAATTCCTAGTTCCTCATTTAAAAAAAAAATCTTATTTTCCTTTGGTTATCCATACTTCAAGGGATTCTGAGATGCAAAACAGTATAAAACTACAAAAGCAGCACTTTAGTTTCCCTCATTGATACTGAGCAATCAGAAATAAATAGCTAAAAGTTATTCTAAAAACTGATTAAAATATGTAAATTCATCCCAGAAAGCTGCTTTTTGCTTCTTGGTTAAACATGGACCCAATAGTTGTTTAGTTTCTTTCTGCTCCAGAAATGAATTTATAATGGATATATTGGTATAATTACAAGGCTGCTCTTCAAAATCTGAAAAGTTATACTGCAACTACCTTCAGATATTAAATGCAAAATAATCATATGTAATGCCAACATGTACAGGTAAGCAACTGTGGAAGTTCCCAAAACTTTATATAATCAATAATCCTTATCTAAGGGAATATAGTTAAAATGGCTGAGACAAAATTAGATCTCCTGCCAAATGTTTAGTCATTTCAGCTTGTTTTATTCCCTTCAACAAATGCCCTGATGTACAGCCAACTATATCCTTAATGCATAACTTGTGGACAATTGTGCCCTTTAACTTTTGTTCACACTAGCAATTATGCTTAGTCTTGGCATCAGACAAGGTCCCCAAGTCATCCTTATGCACGAAGAATTAACAAACAGAAGGATCAACAATATTAAAATGACGGTTATACTCCAGTAATAGTCATGGGGTTCTCGTTAAATAAAACTGAAGCCAATGTAACTATGTGGAACGCTAGAGTTTTCTAAAACAATACAGAAGTGTTTTTAAAAAGGGGATCTGAAGCAAGATTTCCTTTCAAATCTGAATTCAATACCACTAAGAGTGATATATGCCAAGAAATGATTTAAAACATACTTTTTGAAAAGGAGTTAATTCTAGGTAGAGTTCTATTGGAAAGTTGCTAGATATAAACTATTTCACTGATAATTTTCACATAAACCCTCAATGAACTTGGCCTACTGTACCTGTATCAGCCGCTGTGGCTTCTGAGAAGAGTGACCCTCACAATAGAGATTAGTATCTATTCAGGAAGCTGATATCACTGCCCTAATGCAATGGGTTTCCCCGGGGCAATAACTTAGAGTGCTGTGTACTAGATAAATGAGCTGTCAGTAATGGTACTGGCCTTTCACCCCTGAGGCCTAATTTAAAATCTAAACACAGCCACATTAAAAAAGAATTAGTTCTGCAAGATGTCAGAGGATGTGGTTAGTTTATCCTGGGAAACTGATCACAAGCATAACATATTCATTCCTTCCTTAAGTGTCTGAAGCACTCCCTAAGTGCTGGGCATGGTGGTCTGAGAACAGAACAAGGCCAGGCTTCCTGCCCTCAAAGATCCTGTAGTGCACTGAGTAGACAGGTGAACTAAAGACAGTAATACAGTTGGGCATGGGCTCTTGTCCAGGGGGACTTTTTCCAAATACACCTATGAATAAAAATTTCAGGGGATTGTTTTGGTAAGTCTTCAGTAGGACCCTGAAATAATGTATTTTATCTTTTCTGTAAGTCTCCTAGGTGTGGTTTCCAAATCCTAGACAGGTGTGGCAATCACATTCTCATGGGGACAGGAGCGGGTCCCATGACCAACATCCACCACTTCCAAACTTGCATTTGAGAAAACTGTGCTTCCTGGCACCTCTCAGCTCTTCCTGACACAAGTTTACAATCTAACCAGCAGGTCTGACGATCAGGCTGAGTCGACTGAACTGCTGGCAAGTGAGGCGGCCCGGGATGCTGGGCCTCCCCTGACCATCGCATCTTCCAGGGCTCTTCCCCGCGAAGCCGTGCACCTTCGTTCACTTACTGATCTTCACGGAGGAGCACGTGGAGCCTTATAATGGAAACCATCTGTTACAACAGAAGCAGACAAGTTGGTGGAAAACAAACTGGTCTAAAGAACTGATTGTTCACAAAGGGAACACTCAATGATTTTGAAGATTTTCACCCAGAGGATCCTACTTTACTTTTATAAACAATGATGAGTCAAGTGAAGGAAACAGCACTTTCACTGCTCACATAAAAACAAGCATCAGACAGAGATACTTTCCTCCAACTTTATAAACACTGCCTAGTCACTCTTTGGCACTATCTATTGGAGTATTAGTGAACCGAGGGTGACAGATATAATAATTCCTTTTGGAAATTTTTTCTATTTATTAAAAAGAGTTTATAGGCTACCAATTATAAAAGAACTATACAATTTCATGTGTTACTTTAAAATCCATGCAAATTTAACATTCTGTCCTGTTGAATAAGTGACAAAAAAATGAGGTTTCCCTAAAATCTTAAATAAAATCAAAGCTCTAAAAGCTTGTGCCGTTTGTCAGACCCCTGGAAAACCACCACTCCTAGGGGTGGCAGGAGAGCCGTCTGAGGAGTGCAGCCTGAGCTATCTCAGGATCTTCTTTAAAGACAGAAAGAGAACACAGTTACACAACTTCAAGGTAAGAGCTCTGTCACCTAGTCTAACCACCTATGTTTCTACCTTATAAAACTCTTAGACTTGCCTCCTAGTTCAGTCCTCCCGGGTACAGGCCAGTCATTCTCTGCAACCTGCAGGGTACAAGGTTGTGGCAGAGAGGGGTCTCCTGATATCAACTGATACGTGTTTGGGGATCATCTGAATCCCTGCTGGGTACGCAGCGTTACCCTGAGGAGCAGAAAAAGAGGAGGAAGAACTCTCCTTCCAGTGGGGAAAGA
>NW_006774564.1:3766746-3773609 GCF_000442215.2 Lipotes vexillifer | reverse complement strand
AAAAAAAAAAAAAAAAAAAAAATTATTCTTGACAAGCTATGGAACTCTCAGTGACTGACACGTCCCCATGCAGCTCTGTGGATCTGTGAACAAGTGGCCACATGAAGTTCTTTCTACAGTAAGTTAGTATCACTTAAACCACATCATTCTGCTATTCTGACCACACCCGAGTGGATCAGGGATGGTGATTAATCCCAAGGTTGCAATGAATAGGCTAACCATGTGAGACACGAGTGGCTGCAAAGGAACATTGAAGGGAGACTGCCCAAAGGGGCGGCCCTCAGTGGAGGATGAGAAACAAGACAGTCCAATTTGCTCTCACAACATGAAAGCAGCAGGCAGATACAGGTCAACGGGGAACAATGGTTTCTGACCTTAGAGAAGCAGAGATGACTGGGATTACTAGTTTCCAAAACTGTTGGTCCTGAGAGATTCTTATACAGCCTGCTGCACCTTTCCCCTTCATGGAAAGTACTGAGATATGGAGTGACTACTGAGAAGATTTCCTGGGCTGTTTTCTTACCCTCTGAGCAGAAACCCGCATCTCCCAAACAACTCAGCATGTTTCTTTCTTGCAACCAAAATAAACCTTTAATAATCCAGTCTTAAAGGCTATCTAAGGAGTAAGATAAAGTAAAAGTAAAAATGATTAAGGGAACTCTGCAATAACCTAGTTTCCATTCTTTGTTCTATGAGTTCATTCATTTATTCAACAAATATTTACAGATTATTCATCATGTGCAGGTACTGGCCTAGCCACTGGGATTGCAGCTGTAAATAAGAATGAGTTCATAAATCTCACATTTTAGTGGAGAAGACAAACATAAAAACAAATGAACAAATACAATAATACCAGATTGAAGTTATATATAGAAGAGTTTAGAGAAAGGTACTGGATTAGAGAGTGACGAGGGTGTATGTTTGAGTGGTGAGGACACGTTTCTTTAGAAAGTGATCAGGTGAAGTTTAAGACCTGAGGAGAAAGCAGTGATCATTTGGGGCACAGCTGGGGGGTTGGGAGGTGGAAGATGGTAATTAAACAGGCAAGCGAGACAAAAAACATGAAGACTCAGACTGCAATGCCCTTGAAGTACTTGAGGGACAGAAACATGGCCAGTGACATCGCATGAAAGCAACTGATAAATTTTAAATTGATATACGCAGTCTTGAAAGTCTGGCCCATTTCATCAGTTCTTTCATACATGCATCCTGTTGAATTATTTGAAATTTATTAAACAGGTCAAGTTCTCATTAACATGCTGCCCCTTCTTCCTGGCATATACTTGCGTTGTCTGTACACCCAGGTTACAACACACCCAAGGAGGGGGGGAATCTAACTCACTCCTCTCATTTTTTTAAAACTCAAATACGACTTCTGCTTAAAAACCTTCTAACATTCTCTTAAGTATGAGTTTAAGTGCCTGAAACATATGCTCCCTTAGACGCTCATGCTTCCTACTTCAATACCACTTACCGCACCAAAATTACTTATCTAGTTAGTATCAAATGTAAATACTAGACCATAAGCATCTTCCTATGTACAGTCTTTGTAGAATTTATATATTAGACTGTGACCACCTTGGTGACAAAGACTGTGTTCTTTGTCTTGATGAATTCTTTTGGAAGAAAGAAGGAAAAAGGTAGCTATCCTCTCCCAATAGCCACCCTTCCAAATACACACACACACACACAGACACACACACACACACACACACACACAGAATTACACCCAAATCAGCTCTCTAGTCAACCATGTCTTCCCATTTTTACTTCCTCCCATATTCAAAACTTGTGTTTCAAATTGGCCTTTCCTCATCCACTCTTATAATCCTTGACTGTCCTGCACAAAGCCACCTGAATGACTTTTTAAAATGTAAATTATGACCTCTCTCGCCTGAGATGGTCTGCATTCTGCCTATGGAATGTATATCTCTCTAAATAACTTGCTTTCATGTAAATATATATATTTAAATAAATATAAATATATTATATATATTATAAAATAAAATTCTCCTATGTAAAACCCTTCCCACTGCACTCAGAATTAAATCTGACCTTCTGGCCACAGCCCATAAAACCATATACTTTTAGGCCCCTGATAACTCTCCAATCTCATCTTGTTCCAATCTCACACTTGCTCACTGTTTTCAATCCTACTGAGTTTTTTATACTTGCTTAAACACGCTGAGCAAGTGGGTCCAGCCAAGACAGTCTACGCTATGCACCCTGACTTGTAATTCTATACTTACTCATTTACTTGTTACCTGCCTCCTCTCTTTTCATTTTCTATATATTTGTACTGCTGTTTGTATGATAAACATTATTTTCATAATCAAATTTGGTTTTTAATTAAACAAACTACAACTTCATCTTTAGTTTTGACTTGCTTTTGAACTGTATTTATTTGTGCTTTTATGCATAACTATCAGTATGCTACCTGCAACTGAAATTTTGCAGGAAATAAAATTATTTTTAAGGCACAAAATTGCTAATATATTTCATAAAAGCCCTTAATAATGACCCTCTTAATAATTTATAGTCATCCTGAATATCTTTAAATTAGGTGACTTGCATAATTTATGGGGAAAAATACTTTTTAATTCCTATACAATCAATTGCTAACCAGCATAAAAATAACACAAGTTCTAACATAAAAAGTGGCATATACTTTCGCAAACAGTCTGCTCTAGCTTCTTCCTTCTACTCCCCGGCTCTTCTCTATTATTCTCTTTTCTCTTGACCTCCCTACTTCCTGCGATCCCTTGCTTGAGTAGCAGAGAGCATATTCAGTTGCATGCCCAAAACATTCAGATGTGCGCAGACAGGGTTTATTGATTTGTAAGTTAAAATGAAGAGCATGGGCAGTTGGTATTCCTGGCTGCAAGTTTCAGAGAAAGCAAGTGACTCTGGACAATCATTTTGATGTGCTGATTATCTTTTTAAGAGGTCAGGGAAGCCTTAGGTCAGAGACCAACAATCTACATAAAAATGCACAAAAACTGAACAGTCTCTTTACCCTTCTTACGAACATTCTTCTATAATAAACTTCAGAAATAGGAAAAAGGAAAATTAGAAGAGCCATCTCCTCTTTCTAAAATGGCACAACACTGAAATTATTGACTTGGAAGAACTTCCAATCTGCTAAGTCTTTATAAACTGTTATGAGCCCATTTTCAAACTCTGAGAATCCAGTCATCACATTATCTGACAGGGAACTCTGAGGTTTAGTTTCTCCCCCGTTGTTTACCTTGATTTTTTTAATCCTCTTTAATCTTTTCCCGAAATAAAAAGTAATTTAGTTCAGATAGAACCATTTAGTTACAATCTTATGAAATCATATGTGAAATGACTGAGTATAAATTTACCTGTTTGAAATCAAGTGAATGTATAACTATTACTCAAAGCCAGCAGTGTTTCATAGGAGCAGACTAGATACTATCTTCATTTCAATGTGGTAAAACTGTCTTTGTTCACATTCCCTTTGCCTGGGGCTACAGATCAACAACCACCATGTCTACATAAGAATGTACGTAAAATGAAAACATTGTCCCCTTCTCGGGAACATTCCTTCTTAACACTATCTATAAAAAGGAGAGGGAAAGATAACAGAAACCACACTGTTGTGTATTGAGTATTGTTGTATATTGAGTTGTGTATTCTTTTGAAATAACACTGTTCTAGCAATGGAAACACTGCACACTAGCATGGAATGTGATTTGATCAAAGACGCTTCTTAGGATAATTTAGTCAAACATTTTTATTTACATATAAAACAACTCAAGTCCTTTGCTTATAGCCAGTTAAAAGCAAAAACTGGTGTTCTTTCCAACAACAATCTGTCACCCAGTGAGGGTGACTAGAAAAAACAAGGGAAGATTATGGAAAGGTCATATATGATTGTTTCAGATTTAGGTACTTAATGAATAAATCACTACCTTTCCCCAAGAAAGGGAAAAGAATCAGACTCAAAATGTTCCAATGGGAATGAGTTTTTGTATGCAACAGAAGACCCTTCAAACTATTATAGGAAGTTCAGAGATTGCATTTCAAAATCTCTATAGCCCAGAGGTTATCATACTCAGAGTATATATTCCATCTCCTTCCTATAAACTGACTAGGAATACTAAAAAGTTAAGGTATTATTAGCCTATAAGCTTTTGTCCTCTATAGTTTTTCAATTGAAAATATTTCAAATATACATAGAATATTGACTTTAGAAATAGTACTGGAGTTTTTTTTCGGCCCTTCAAAATCTTAAATTTTTTTCTCCCTCTCCTATCAATTCGAAACTATTACTTCTCTTCAGTCTTTTTTTTTTTTCCTCTGTTCTTACTTTCCTTAAGGTTAGCCATATTCTGTCCCCAAATTTTTAGCTTACTATCTTTTTTTTCCTACATAAAGAGCTTCTTTCATCAACCTTAAATACCAAAACTATGCTACGGTTTCAACTTGTTCAAATTTAGCATAACAGGCTATCTAAATGGTTAGACACCATTGCTTCTAATCATCTAAAAAATGGTAAAAATTAAATGAAACCTATATCCTAAGGGTATAATAAAAATATAAAAGTAATCATTATTAAAATGTAAACTGTGGACTACAAAGAAAAATATAAATGTTAAAAATAATAAGAAATTGTGCCAAAAAGTTATGAATCATCTAGAAGGCAGTTACACAGCTAAAAGCAGGACTGTACAAAGAAAAAACATACTGAGATAGAGTGTTTCATTCTGCCTCGCTTCTCAAAGACCACTGAATACAAAGACATTGTATTGAAGAGACATTGAATAGAAAGTTCACATACAGTTTATAAAAACACCTGAATATAACATATACTAATACGGCACATAACTCTAAGGCCAAACCACTGACTTCTCATTAACTTATACATCATGAAAAAAATGTCTGTTCCTAAAGATGACCTTCTCCTGAGCTCTGGGACAGAGTCTGATCATTTCACTTAGGTGTTTCTTGCTTCTCAATTAAGACAAACTCCTGCAGAACAATGAACAAAACTTCTCTTTCCTTGCCAATATCCCAGTGTTCATCCCATCACAGAAGTGTGATATACACTGGGTTGAGCCATAGGAATTGGCTGCTGTTGACTGTTTTTGAAGTACAAAAAAAGGCAGTTTCCTATGGCTTAACCTAAGATTCTTTCAATGCACATGTATTGAGTACCTAATATTAATGAAGTCGCAGCATAAAGGCCTGCTTAAGCTCAAATATGACAAAACGCAGGCAAAATTCTGTGTAGAAAAGAACACTCCATGTAAATCTGTACTTGGGCATTGGCTCTATGGAGCAGCATTAATTAGTAACTCTGTTCAATAAATTCAATAAACATTTGTTGAGGCCCTTGCTCCCATCTACCCTGGAGCCATAACTCTTTTGAAAAACCTCGTTACAGAATTTTTTTTCGGATTTCAACAGTAAGGATATCCTATTTTGCCCTTTGAAGCTAGGGAATATAATTGGTGACAGCAGAGTCCCTATTGTTTTTTTTTTCCTGTAAAAATTTTTTCCCTCTATAGGGAAAAAAATTTTTTTATCTATTACAAAATCACAAAATAGTTATTTTTATCTTTAGAGCAGAGACTGCTTAAATCATTTATCTTTGTTTTATTAACTTCAAGCACAGTGCTTGGCATGAAGTAAAAACTTGGTAATGAGTGATTAAATTTAATTTTAAAACAGACATACATGGCAAAACCAAATTAATATTTCTTCTTCCTGTTATCTTAAAGGATTTAATAATTTATGATATTTGTTCTTAAAACACTTTGATTTAACCACTAAGAAACAGAAATTGTGGCACTAATTTCTGCATTTTAGTTATCAAGTTTAATTAAACATCAAAGAGGGCATGGTAAACACAAAGTTAAAACAAAATCCAGAGTGTCCACCTGAGTAACTGAGGCAGTACATTCTTTCTCAAATTCTAAGATTTCTCTAGGGACTATTTCATCAAACAGATAAACTCATAAGCTACTTCTGCAGTATACCAGGTATACCAAGCTTTCCACTGTCTTCCAAATTGTTTCCCCTTTTTCTGCCTCCTAGATTGAAAGATCCTTATAGAATATATCTCTGTTTTTGTCAAATTTCACCAAGACCAAATAAAATGATTTCGCACAAAACTGAGAAGTTAAGTTTAAAAATGCTTTGGGGGCTTCCTTGGTGGCGCAGTGGTTGGGACTCCGCCTGTTGATGCGGGGGACACGGGTTCGTGCCCCGGTCCGGGAGGATCCCACATGCCGCGGAGCGGCTGGGCCCGTGAGCCATGGCCGCTGAGCCTGTGCGTCCGGAGCCTGTGCTCTGCAAATGGGAGAGGCCACAACAGTGAGAGGCCCGCGTACCGCAAAAAAAAAAAAAAATACTGATACACTTTGAATTTCTCATGGCCCGCGTACCGCAAAAAAAAAAAAAAAAAGCTTTGAAAAGTTACAAGTACTTTCCCACATATATAATACTTTGGAATCTACAGATACTTAAAACATATTCATTGACAAGTTTGGTAGATTCCCTGACTCTTGGTTGTCTAATTCAGTCGTGAATGTGAGAGGCATTAGAGATGCAATAATGAGTAAGAGATAAAGTCCCTTTCCTTAAGGAGCTTGACATCTTGTAGGGGTAGGGAGGAACACATACACTCCTACGCAGAGTGACACTGCTGTGATTGTGACCAACGTGTTGCTATGGAAATGCTGAGCAGAAGCACCTAAATCAGGGAGCTTAGAAGACTTTCGGGGGGAGTAGACTCTAAGCGGAAACTAAAGTATAGAGGGGCATCAGCCAGACATAGGAGGAGAGAGTATACATTGCATCCCACTTAAAGAGGCACAGACCTTTGTGCTTGTATG
>NW_006774564.1:3692813-3766736 GCF_000442215.2 Lipotes vexillifer | reverse complement strand
TCAGCAGGACTCTGCAATTCAGCTGCATGAGCAAAGACAGGCTGATTCAGAAAACGGCACAAAAGGGTTCAAACGTTGGACCACAGAAACTAAGCTGATCAGGCAAGTCAGCAAACACAGGAGGGGCTGATGAACAGAAAGGCAGCAGAGGGGCCAAGGATTGAGGTGAGAAAATGAGATATTTGAATTTAAGGTTTCAGAAATGGAACAACTCTGGGTGATGACAAGGCCCCAGGTGAGGCTGACATGGAGAGGGGCAGAGGTGACTCAACATGAAAATGTCAGTGTCAGGTGAAATGAGGCTCAGGTTTTGATGAGTCATCTACAATGTGAAGTCATGCAGGATGAAGGCAATATACTCTTTTTGTGTGAGATAAAATCACGGAGAGGATCCCATAGGAGAGGGCAGTAAGTGTAATGGTCATAAACACGGGCTTTGTATCAAATAGGTCTAAGGTTGAATGCCATAAACACTTCATTACCATGTCTGGAAAACGGGTATATTGATACCACTAATGATTATGTGAAATAATTAGCATTTAACACACCGCCTGCCATGTGGTATGAGTCAAAAGATGTTTGACCCCTAACTAGTTCTATGTAATCATTCTTCTGTAGTAAGTTATTTTCATTAACCTACTTTACCTAAGTAACTTAGATCCAATATTCCTATGCCTCAAAATGTTACAAAAACAAGAAACATTTATATGTGATAATAATGTCAAGCAATCTTCACGCAAAATACTTTTAATTTCAATGTAATTACTAAAAAGTATAGTGATTAAAATTTTGTGGTATTAGTGTAAGGAGAAATAGACCAATGGAACAGAGTAAAGAGCCTAGAAACACATCATCTATGTATCCAGATGACATAAAGATGAAGTGTGAAAAGCAAAACTGTAAAGCTTTTAGAAGACAAGATATTAAACCATCTTTATGATATTAGGCAGAGAAGGACTGCTTACGCAAGACATGGAAAGAACATAATGAAAGATCATTAAATTTGTTTCCATTAAAATTTAAAACTGAAAAAGAGACCACTAAAACAGCAGATGCATACAATTAAGATAACCAAAGGATTAGTACCCCCAATATATAAAGAACTCCTAAAAATCAGAAGAAAAAATATAAACAGCCCAACCAAAACCTGTGAAAAGAATATGAATAGGTAATTCACAGATAGGAGAAACTGAATGAATCTTACACATGTGAAAAGATGCTCATTGTCAGGTTCAGGTATTTATTTCAGGGAGGGGGGCAAAATTTAAAACAATGAAATAGCAATCTAGACTCTTTGTACTGGTAAAATCTTACAAATCAATAGCACAAAGCATTGTTGAAGATTTAAGGGAACAGGAACATTTTGAACAGGATCTAACAAATAGCAAAATGTTAATATCTATTTACTCTTAGTAGTAGGTATTAACTACACCTATCATATTATTTTTGGTATGCTTGAAATGTTTCACAAATGTCTTTTAAAATTTTATTTAAAGGTTTTTGATCTAATAAAATACTACCTTTTTAAAAAAATTAATTTATTTATCTTTGGCTGTGTTGGGTCTTTTGTTGCTGTGCGCGGGCTTTCTCTAGTTGCGATGAGCAGGGGCTACCCTTTGTTGCGGTGCGCGGGCTTCTCATTGCAGTGGCTTCTCTCGTTGCGGAGCACGGGCTCTAGGTGCGCAGCCTTCGGTCGCTGTGGCACACGGGCTCAGTAGTTGTGGCTGGCGGGCTCTAGAGCACGGGCTCAGTAGTTGTGGTGCACAGGCTTAGTTGCTCTGTGGCATGTGGGATCTTCCCGGACCAGAGCTCGAACCTACGTCCCCTGCATTGGGAGGCGGACTCCCAACCATTGTGCCACCAGGGAAATCCTAAAATACTACTTTGAAGAGTTTTAAATGACCTTAAAAGTAGTTTATCCCGTATTTATCATGAATGCTATAAGAAACACAGAAAACTGTAGTTTCAGTGAATGTAAACTAGCAAACACAACTTGCTATGCACTGCAATAGTGCTGTTGCTACTTTGAACTTTATTTAAATCTTTACCATTTGAATATGCCTGAACTTGTTGAATATGATGCTATGAATGACAGTAGAAAGTACTAAACTGTTAAAAAATGGGAGGTCCTATTATACAGAAATTATCCAAGCTCCTGGCTCCCACTGCAGCGCCTTTTCTCCCCTGTATACACTCTGACTACCTGTGACAATCTTTCAGTAACACTCTCAACAAGGGTCCCCACAGAGTGGAAGCTGAGTAAATGTTACTCTGACATACAAGCCTAACCTCCAGCTTCAGCATAACCTATCACACATATTTCAAGGAAGACAATCATTTCTATTTCTTGAATAATTAATGTAAGACTTCAGTTTATGAAACAAAACAATCTAACAAAGGTCAGGTCAATATGGTAGAAAGGTGACATTTATGAACAAATTCACATCTATAAAGAAAGCCACAGCCTAAAAATAAGCATTATTTTTTTTAAGCAGAATTTCAAATTTCATAGCCTATGCTCTCTTTATTTTCCCTTTCTGGCTGTCTCAGGTAGTAATGAGTGTCATAGAAGAGGGCGGCTAAGAAAGAATTGTCATACACAGGACTTAATCTCTCTCTACATTTTGTCCTCAGACTGGCTGCTGGGCATATATTGTCTTTGACACCACAGTGGTTCATATAACCTTGAACACATTACTTTTGATCTCACCATGACACGGCTCCAGAGGTCAACTGCAGTTCCACACAGCTACAAGAGGCAGGGCAAAACACACAATTCAATGTAAAGATTGCAACCAAGCATTTTCTGGGATTCACAGAATACATCTTATGATGAAAGGTCTATTTATTAACTGTAAACATGAAAACAGAGCTAAAAATTAAGACGGCATTTTCATACTTGCTATTCAGTGATATCTGCAGATGTTTCACAAGAACCTTTGAAAATGTATGTCCAGCAACTTAAATACTGAATCACTTTATTAGTACAATCACACAAGAGAAATTGCCAACTGATTGCTATTAGTACAGCTACACAGGGGAACTATAACTAGAAAATCTATAATTTGGGTCCTAGTTTTTATTTTGGCATAGAATTTATAGGAGGACACAAGCATTTCATTAAACGTCATTTTCCCTCAATTCTCCTACTGGGCACAATACTTCAATATGTCTTTTTAGTGGAAAAACACTCCTGTTCAAATAAGTGACCTCAATAAAGTTACTAACATATAAATATAGAACATAGCATTATAAACATACAGCTACAGAATAAAAGGTTTGTTACTTAGAAGCTGTACATAGAAAATACGACTGGGAATTAGATAAATTCATCAAAGAAATTCACTTGTATAAATAAATAAATGGCTAACAGATGCTCCTGTCAAAATGAAGAACCACTTACACTTCTAAGCATCCTATAGACTACAGCACTTTACAATATCCATAAGGAAAATGTTGCGGGAGTTTCTTCTTTAAGTACTCTGGAGTACTGATAACGCGATTGCTCTTTTATGAGGAAGCACTTATATTTTTATGTAAATATAACTACATATAAGTACCAAATACAAAAAATATTTTCTATTTTTAAATAACATTCTTGGCATCTATAGAAATGTATCCCAAATTAGTCTTTACTTTTTTTAGGAAATACTTACTAAGCAGCTACTATATATCACCTACCATGTTAGGTCTTAGGGATACCTGATTACCTGTTCTTTGTTTTCTGCTGAACATTTCTTTTCTGCTGAAGGTTTCTTTTCATACATGAGTTTAAATATACAACTAGTTTTCTGTAAAATCTACTGAGTAGGTAATGAAGCCTCTAAAAAAAGTGGTGAGGGCTAAACCAGACCTTTCCTATGGCCCATCTTCACAAGCTTAACTGACAAACAGAACAAATTTAAAAGGGCAAACATTTATACTTTTCTTTTCCCCACCTCTATACAAAGGAAAGCTTCCAAAATGCCATCAGGTACAAGGGAAAGCTCTCCTACAACTGAAATTAAAATTCTTTGGCATCTGAAAAGTATTCATTCCCACAGATAACCTGACTCATCTTTAATTTACTCACTTCTTTCCCCACTCCATGTTTTATCTGCCAGAGTTTATTCTCTCTTTAATTTCAGGCTATAGCATGTTGAAAACTCTGCAGTGCTTAGAGAGGGGGGATTCCTTTCCTTGAAGACCTCTTTCATGTAGCTATTATTCTTTGAATAACAGCATTGACAGTGAACCCCACTTTCAAGGTACTAGACTTGAAGATTTCTTTTTGCTGGGCTGTTGTATAGTTGTTATTTTCATGTTAACTATCTCCAGTGAGTGGGAAGGCATGTTGAGGTTTAGCTCCCTTGGCTTTGAAACAAGATAACTAGAAAAGAAATTAATGCATGTGCCAGTTTTTCTAGACATCCGTCTATCTCTTCACAGAAAGACAGAAATACACATCAGGCCACCACAGTGACCAGTGGCTTTACGGCTTCCCTCTCTAACACATGGTGACTCTCACTTACATCCATTTACCCCTTTATGAAACACATCATTCACTATGGCTGCAAAGTGATGGAGACCTTAGGAGGTAATTTATTTGTCGATACTTAGGCTTTCAGTTTCTGTTTGTTTATCTTTTCCTACGGCATCCATTTATCCCTGTATTTATTAATTTAAAAAAAAAAACTTCCAAATGCTCTCCTTATGCTTAGAATGGGAGTAATAAATAAGACAGGCGTGTCCTTCCCCTATAAAACTTGGAATCTAACAAAGAAAAAGAAAATTATACAATTATTATAAAACATTTTGAGTTTTATGGTGGAAAAATTGCAAATGCTGTGGAAAAGGCAAGAGGGCATAATCTCATCAGGGTTCAGGTCAGGAACCTACGATGGGGAAAAAGCCCCATTACTATGAGAGCTTGTCAGCATGACTGTAGTTTATGTAATGTGATGCAGATGAAATGTTTATCTATAAGAAATGGGACTTTAAAAAGTGCTCTTATTAAAATTATAAAAATTTATGGAATCTTAAATAACAATTTAAAGTTCATTTCTAAAACATAATTAGGATTATCTTTCAAACATTCATTCCAGTGCAGTTTATGATATGAAAGAACTGGAAACAATCTAAATGAATAGCAATAGGGAATTGGTTAAATTAAATTTAGGGTACATCCTTATAATTGAATAGCAAGCTTAAATTTTAAAATGTTACAGAAGACTGCCTAATGATATCGAATCATGTTCAAATAGGTTGTGGGGGGAAAAAAAGCGGGTTGCAAAACAGCAGTGTCATAGTAGACCTCATTTCTTTGACCAAAAAAAAAAAAAAAAAAACAGTATAGAGAAGCACAGGAAAAAGTTAGCGAAGACACTTACCACAATGCCAATAGTACGTATATTAGGATTAGAAAATTTTGAGAACTTGTTGCTTATCTAAATTTTCTACAGTTAACATCTGTTTCTTTTATAAAATTTTTTAAAACTTGTTGTTAACAAAATCCTTCCAGGACACCTTGGTTGCCTGCGAAGTAAAGGCCAAAAACTCTGTACTGACCATAAACCCAGGCCCAGCCCAGCTCTTTCCCACTCCACCATTCCAATCTCCAGCCTCCAAGGCCGCCTCTAGTCAATACTGCAGCCATATGTGACTCACGGTGAGCACCCTCTCAGGGCGGGCTTGGCGGGCAGATGGCACATTCGTACATAGAAACAGCTCTCCTGAGATGCTTTGGGAAGACGCTTTCCTGTGCCAGGACCTGCAAGGCCCTGAGGAATGCAGGTTGGAGCTCCGTTCACTAGGCGCCTACGTGAAATGCACCCAGGCCGCACCACCCTTGCCATTCCCCGTGATGCACCCAAAGTGCACACCACCTTCTTCTGCCAAGTAAATGGTCCAGGCACTGTCACAAATCAGGGCCCTGCTAATAGTTCTGTGATCACTGCGGTCCCCTTGCGCACCGACTCTGGGACGCCTTCTGAGCCCTCCCGGACAGATAGATGCTCCCCTCTGTTCCACTGTGTTTCCACAATCTTTTGTATCACTGTGGCAGAAATGACTGCAGTGAGCATAAACTGCATATTAGTATTTTATTCCTCCCCAGTGGAATATAAACTTCACAAGGTCAGGGACCATGAATTACTCAACTGTCTAACCTTACTTAGTATGGTGGTTGGTAGCCAACAGTCTCTCAACAAACATCCATTGAATAAATAAAAGGCTGTGTGAATGTTCCTCATTAAAGAAAAAATTTGTAAGAATAATTTTAATAAAATTTTAAAATGTATTTCTTGACAAATTCTGCTTGTACAAATAAAACAGCAACATAGGACCATTTTGTATGTTCCATATGAGTTGCCAAATTCTCTATTTCAACCGAGTCATGACTTAAGACTGAGGACTTACAACAAAGATCATGAACCTGGAGTTCTAGTCTATACCTAACATACTCTGGGACTCGGCATTACCCAGTTCCTCCAACTGGATCTGCCAAGAAAAATAAAACTGGCACCCTAGATTGGTTGGGAGAGGTATTTTTCTCTCCTAAATGAAAAATAATTGCTTAGATTTTCCAGTCATTATGTGTCTGTAAGCAAATAATGAAGTAGCTCTGAGAGCAAATGAAATTATAACTCATAATGTGACTAACTGCTTACATGGTATAGACCTGAAATTTTAGAACCAGAGCACTGTGTTTAAAGTGACTGTGTCATTAAAAAAAAAAAAAAAAAAAGAGTTGTTTTTTTTTCAACATTGAATCCACTTTGCAAAATGACACTGTCAACAAATTTATATGCCCATACCATCATCAATACAGATGCATCCAGGCCCCTTTCTCCAATTAAAATTATATTTAAAAATATGACAGTGTTTTAAAAAAAAGGTTACAATTAATTAAAAAAAAAAAAAAAAAAAAAGAGTTGTTTTTTTTTCAACATTGAATCCACTTTGCAAAATGACACTGTCAACAAATTTATATGCCCATACCATCATCAATACAGATGCATCCAGGCCCCTTTCTCCAATTAAAATTATATTTAAAAATATGACAGTGTTTTAAAAAAAAGGTTACAATTAAGGCTGAAACACTGGAGAAGCTCAAAAAACATGTACAGAAGAATACCTTCTCAATTTTTACTTGGCTCAATTTGGATTTTTCCTTAAAGAATTTCTATAGGGGGAAAAAAAGCATCTGCCTGATGTAGGGATGATAAGGTCAGTGGGGCATAAGTTATCTCAGACACACACAGAGCATTTCCAGAGCCCAAATGCTGCTGCTCCTCAGATCAATGCCGTGGATGGAGGTCCACTAGTTATCTCTCCAACTTTATTTTTTTACTTTATTTTTTTTTTGCAGAGTATGCGGGCCTCTCACTGTTGTGGCCTCTCCCGTTGCAGAGCACAGGCTCCGGTGGCGCAGGCTCAGCGGCCATGGCTCACGGGCCCAGCCGCTCCGCGGCATGTGGGATCCTCCCGGACCGGGGCACGAACCCGTGTCCCCTGCATCGGCAGGCGGACTCTCAATCACTGCGCCACCAGGGAAGCCCTCTCCTACTTTATTAAAAGCACTGAGAGTTGAATGGATTTTATTCAAGGACACTGGTCTTCAAGTTTCTTACATCCCCAATCCAACCAGACTGACAGATTATATGACAAGGTTTTAGCAAGAACACTTACTAACCAAATGAAAACTCTGCAATACACTATGCTTTAGAGAAAAATGCTAACAGAAGCATATTCTCTGTGTGCCTAATGGGTAGAAAAAGACATACTAGTCATATGAGTAATGGGCAAGGAAATGAAGCTAAAAGTTTCTAACTCTATCCGACCACTGTTTAAAATACTGGCAGTTAAAAAGCACTTGGAGAATGGAACGAATGTCAGTCAGAAAGCAGGAGTTCCCAAACATGGAATGAGATGCCCACTATTTACAGCAATGTCCTGCACATCTGCTTCTATCTGCTGAGGCTGGTTTGTCCTCCTGAAGCTTCCCTGGGTTTTTCATTGTTCTTTATAAACCTAATCATATTTTAAATATGCCTAGGAATTTCTGTTTTAATGAGATCTGTGGTAACTGCTGTATAAACCAGGGAATGCATTTATAATTGGGACATGTTACTGCAGCTCAGCCAGTTAGGAGTCATTGGAAGCCTCTGGGGAGGTGGTAATTACCTAATGCAAAGTTCATCAATGACTTTAAAATATACTTTCCATTTGTGAATATTTAAATGGCATTTTAACATATGAACTTTTATACTGTTGAATAGTCTTGTGTGAAATGGAGTTATAAAGAAATTTTATAATTAAAAAAAGGGTTGAGAAATGCATTGTCCTAAAATCAAGTATTTCTAGGAGACAAAAAAATTCCTCCCAACAAAAAAAATATACATAATATTCCATCAGGGTTTTGAAAATATCTCTGGGTCTTCCGTAACCTCTACATGTTAAGCTTAAACTTTCTCTAGATTTTTGAACTTTAGGTACATTTGGATTGAAAAATAAACAGTGAAAAAAACACGACTGTCTAAATTCCTCTTCCACCAAACTTATTAAACTTAGAAGAATGTGAGAGGCAAAATTACATGCAACTTGATTCAAGATAATTGCCAATCAACTGGTCAGAGTTTCCAAAAAATGCCAATTTGCAAAATTAAGAGTTTACTAGTATTTTATCTCTGCTGAAAAATTGGATTGTCTTGCTTTTCTGTACCAGCAAATTCCCTACTATAATTCCAGCAAATAATGTTACAGTGATATTCTATCACAGCTATTATAGATCCTAAATGCAACTCTAGTGGCTCTAGTGGTTGATATTAGAAACATGATTTCACTTGAAGATTCTTGTAAAACTTATCAAAATATCACTTTACACACATGCCTGTGTTCTGTATTGCTATGGGTTTAGAATCTTTTATTCGTTGTTCTTGTGGTTTGAAAAAAAATTAACAAAGCTAGTGCAGACTCACTAATATTCAATATTTTTGTTTATATACACTACTCTGAAAAGTAAGCATTTAATAAAAATAGGGCTGCTGGCCTCAGTAACAAACCATTTTCTTAATTTCCAAAGTATATATTAAAAAAAGAAGAATACAGCAGTTTGCCAAAGAGGTTAGAGAATCTGCACACCAGAAATCAGTGTTCCCTTGCATGAAGTTGAGCACACAATTCAGTTCAACACAGTTTTACTGAGCATCAACTATGTTCCAGATACTATGGGTATAAGTATGAAAGAGATGAAGTTCTAGCTATTAATTAAGGAGCTTATGAAAATTTTAGAAAATAGACATGTACCCAGATAATGTCCAAAAACTTAAAAAATACTATGGCGGGGTTGTCATGGGAGAGGAACCCATATAGCACACCAGCTGTGAGATACTGCAAGATGAGTTTCTTGGACTGAGTTTAGATGGATAAATGATAGATGAGTAAGATGAATAAAATGAATAGATGAATAAGATTTAACCAGATGGAGAAGGGGGGTAAGGTTATTTTGGCCAGAAGCAAGAGTGGGAGCCAAGGTACAGAGGCAAGAAAGAAATCTGTGCATGTAGAAAACGACCACATACATCTCTGCTATTGCTGAAGAGGGCTAGGAATGAGATCAGTAGGAAGCAAATCTTGGGAGTCTTATACACTTAATATCTTGTAGCCTGGTTCTGAGGATGAGCTGAACAGTTGAAGCCGGGCAGGGGGCATGTTGTCCTCTAGGTTAATCATTTTTCTGATGGCATGGAGGAGGGAATAAGGGAAGTTAGGATTAGAAGAGGAGCAGCTAAGAGACTATTACAACGGTCAATAAATTGAATAATTATTTACTGTATACCTGTGTGGGGTGTGTATGGGAAAGGCTGCAGGAAAGTAAGGGGGGTTGGGATGTTCCACACCAAGCCACATAATAAGGGCGGGGGGGCATCGTCTAAGGAGAATTTTAAAACAATAATAAAACTGACTAGGGCTTCCCTGGTGGCGCAGTGGTTGAGAGTCCGCCTGCCGATGCAGGGGACACGGGTTCGTGCCCCGGTCCGGGAAGATCCCACATGCTGCGGAGCGGCTGGGCCCGAGAGCCATGGCCGCTGAGTCTGCGCGTCCGGAGCCTGTGCTCCACAACGGGAGAGGCCACAACAGTGAGAGGCTTTCCTACCGCCAAAAAAAAAAAAAAAAAAAAAAAAAAAAACCCGACTAGAAGTCAGTTTGATTTTTTTTTTTTTTTTTTATCACCATGGGCCAGTAATTCTAAGGTCAGCGATAAAATATTCCTCCTGCCACGGGGTGGACCATTCCCACAGCACCAGCCTCCTTGGATCATCACAGCTAAACACTTCTGTGCAAGGGGTCCTGCACTAAGACTCTCTGGGAGCTGGAAAGATAAAGACCAGGTGCTTGCCCTGAAAGGAGCTATCACCTTAGCAGGGGAGATAAGGCACACACCCCGATAACCATAACCCACAAAGAGACTTCCTACAAATCTGCCCTTCTCCAGTCAGACCGCAGGATCAACGGTGGGCACCAAATCAGTCTTCATCCCCTGCTTGCATATGGCCATCCCTGCTGAGGGCAGAGCCCGTGTCTTTCAGGTCACCTCTGGGACCCCCGTGTTCTGACCTGATCCAGAAGGAGGGTGTGATCCTTCTACATCCAGTCCTGCTGTGCACCTGCCATGTTCCTCCCTTCCGAAAAGTCACAGAGCCACAAGGCACAGAAGCTTTCGTTGTTACTGCTTTGTACCCACACTAGCGATGCGTAAATAAGGAAACAAAAGGCAATGGGTATTATCTCTGAATGCACTGCTCAAGGGAGGTGGTGGTAACTGAGAGGAGAAGACAGCACACTGCAAAATCAAAGAGCAAGAGGGAGGAGTGTCTCTGGACAAAGCTATTGAGGTCTCTGTATTCATAAGTAGCACCAAGTGCCCCAGAGAGGACAGGCTTTTATGCCATTGTTTCTCCCCCAACCTTCCTCTGTAAATATCTTAGGATACTAAGACCAGAACAGTCATTGGAAATCACCAAATTCAACCCAGCAATTTTCAGGCATAAAATAAAGGCCAGAAAAGTTAACTGACTTGCCAAAGCCACACAGCTGGCTAGTGGCCCTCAGGAATAACTAAGACAGTGCTTACTCTCAGGAGGAAAAAAAAACACAGGTTAATGTCTGATTTCTTAAAAGCACTGGCCCTTGGAGAATAAAAAGCGACCTGAAGCAAGGCAGTGTCTACAGTTTGGGAAGGGGTGTGTGGGTCTCTAGGACTGCAATGTCAACCGCCCCTCCAAGCAAGGGGGTGAAATTCTTGCTGCCTGGACACATGCCACTCTTCCAAGAGCAGCACAGTAGATCACCATGGCTCCCAACTTGCCACTCAGTCGTTTGTACTCCTGTAGCAAGATCATTTACTGAGATCTGAATTTGTATGGGTTCTCCCAGTGTTTTCCCTTTCTCCCTCTTATAATCAGGTAGCTCAGGTCTTTGTTTTCTTGCCTTAGTGAACACTGCAGGGTAGAGAGCAAAGGCTTTCAGAAATCACTGATTCTCCCAGCCCTTTGTAAAACCTGAGTTACTGAAGAGACGATGCTAGGTGTGTTCCAGAGGGGAGAGGAAAGAAGGGTCAGCCTTTGAGAAAACCAACAGAGGAAGGAGGAGGTTCCCCAGAGGGAAAGGGGACAGAGGTGTGGGGATTCCAGGGCACCCAGGAACTGCTTACTGCTCTGGGGCTTCTCTAGGGGGAAAGCAAGACTTCGGAGCTGCATGGACACCTAGGAAGGTTGGCCCTGAGCCTCAGACACCCTCCTGATCAGGAATAGACAGTCTTCAAACATCAAGGAGAAGTTTAAGGCCATGGAATTAAGCTGATTTTAAGAAAAAAAATTTTAAATGGTGTCATCTCTTGCACTCTTAAATTTATGGACTGAAATTTCCACCAGCTGCCTTCTGAAGTGTGTGTCAGTCTGGAGACATAGTAGAGGGCTCAACATCCTCTAAGACAGTCAAGCTGTGCCTGGCTTCTTATCCTGAAAATGTTGCACTACCTGCCTGGCACTGTCAGCTCTCTTTAAATATTAATCTATAGCCTTTTAATATTATAATCACCTCTACATATGACACACTGCTACCATTATCTCCTGATAACTGAAAATATTTTACTTTTAAAAATAATACTAGCTAACACTTACATAGGACTTACCATGTGTTAGGCCTTAAGAGCTTAATACATATTAACTCATGTTAAGCCTCATGATAATCCTATGAAGTGAGTCTTATTATGATCCTCATTTTAAAGAAGAGGAAGTTAAGGCACAGAGGGGGTAAGTAACCTGAACAAGGTCACAGAGCTGGCAAATAGTGGATACTGTGTTGAAATCCAGGCAGCCTAGCTTTGGAATCCATGTACTATTAATTTCCCCCCAAACCTAAGCCAGACGTGTGGGAGCTAGCAGCTTGTTCTGCTGCCTCTGCTCTAATGGGACTGGTTTCTTAAAAGCAGAACAAACAAGACCACAGCATCGCCATCGGCCTTAGGAGTCTGAAGCCTGGGCCCTACCTCTACAGGTCTCAGCTCGCCGTCCACACCTGCCCAGATCCGGATCCTGAAGACGGTGGTGATGACAACAGATATGATTTATTCAGTGCACACAAAGAGCCAGACACTGGGCTAATGCTCTACAAATCCCTCCTCTCAGTTAATCCACGTACAGCAATTATGGAAGGCGGATACCAATATTACTCCTACTCAACAGAGGACAGAATAAGGCAAAAGAGGTTGAGCGGCTTCCTAAAGGTGTACCGCTAAGTGGCAGAACTAAGCCCTGAGCCAGGCAATGCCAACGACAAAGTCTAATTTCTTAACCGCTTATACTGTCTGGCCTCCTACACAATGCACTTAAGAGCATGCCTGTGATGGAGCAACAACGCGGGAAATATAATCCAACAAGGTCTCCATATTTGCCTGGGAAATTAGATATAATTTATACTCAAAATAGTGTAAACAGAGTTATTATAAGGAATATTACCATAATTAAAGAGTGAGACCCTTGACTGTTGACAGTTTATGTTAGGATTACACACACACAGACATGACCAACAATAAAGCGTGGAAAAACATAATCAACCTCTATAAATTATTTAAAATACCCAAATCATGCCCAAATCCTGTTTTCTACACAAAAACTAATGAAGATATTAAGGAAAAAGACAGTATGTATAGAGAATAAACAGAAGCAGCATTTATTACATTTGTTTGGGGTCATTTCCTGATATTTTGCTATGATTTTATTATCTAATCCTATTAAAATCAAAGCAAAGACACACTAATGAAAGCTCTAGAATGCTGTAGGGAATGAGCTTCCTTTCCTGGCTGGAAATGTAGGGACCCTAGGTTGGCAGGGACTCGAGGGGCCATCTATGTTCCTACTTGCCTTGCCCATCCCTGCCCAACTGGTGGTCCTCTTTCATCTAGGACCCAAACATTCATCCATGCAATAGCAAAACTCCCCCTGCACAGAAGCCCTGACATCAAGGTCATACTCCTCCTTCCTCTGGAGATTAGCAATTCAGAGTGCATAGCCTACACTGTGACCAGAACTGTCTCCCTATAACCTTCCTCAGCCGACTTCCTCCCTCCCCTGAGCATTGGGTATGATCCATAGCTGAGGCCATCCTGGATACAACATAAATCTCCTTGAGAAGTGCACTGATTTAGTGAATGTGTACTCCCCCACCGCACCCCGCTTCCCACAACAAGAATCCTAATATTTAGTTAAAAGCATTTAATGTTTTTACTGGTTATGGAAACACATATATAAATTTTTATAAAACTGTGACTGAAAGCTCAGCTTCAGTCTTTACTATTTATGAGAACTCAAACACATGTCTTAAACTCTCAGGACAGCTTCCTCATCTGTAAAATGGGCATAAAGTCTACCTCGGAGGTCTTCTTGTGAGAATTAAAAATAAAGTATATAGAAATTCCTGCACATGAATAATTATCACTAACATTCACCCCATGGTGAATGTATACATCAGATATGTTAAGAATTAAAGTTGTGGTGTACAATGAAATGTGTAGCACACCAGCAACTTCTCCCTCATTGTATTAAGAGGAGGAAAAATTGGAAGCAAGGACCCTGGGATCTATGTTTGTGCAGACTGGAAAAGAGGAAAGTGACAATTCTAGAAAAAAGTAACTCTCAAAGGAATGTAGGTGGTTCCATAGGAATTTCTAAGGTTTAATATTAACTTTAGTTTATATTTTTAAGTGAAGCCTACAGTTGGGCATGCTACACAGGAAATGGAATTTTCAGCTTTTAGTTGGCAGTGCTTTATTCTGGAAGCATCCTGTAACAGTTAGTTCCCAAGCTACTTACTGCAACCTGTTTATCTGAATTCTCTTCAACTCTTTCGTAATAAGGGTGTGGTGCTCAGGATTTCTGTGGAAGTCAGTGCTGACTATGCAGAGAAAATCTCCCAGGGAGAAAGTCAAGAGCTGATAAGAAGGTCAAGAAGAATGCAGGGAAAAAAGAGACGAGTGAGGCTGGTGTTCTTTAAAACTGAAGACAGAAAAATTCTTGCCTGCACTTTAATTCTACTCCACCTTATGAAAACCTCCTGCTATTCTACGCTGCTTAACCTCTTCTTTCCAAACTGTTTCGACTTAAAAAATGAACTAAGCCTTTCTCGTGTCCATATGACTACTTCTTGATCCTTTACTGTTTTATGGGGACAAAAAGAGCTACCCCTGCGCTGGACACTACCCTTGCCTGTCTCCTGGAATTTTTCCAAGGCCTCACGGCTGCATCTTCAACCATAACCTTAGAATGCCTTGTCCTTCCTTTGGCTTTTAACAATGCTTCTAATAGCAGGGGCTATAGAAACGAACAAGAAAGGGCAAGTCTTCTGATAGGGACAAGTAAGAAATCAACTAGTTTTCTGAAGTACCTGAAAACTTCACCATCCATCCATTCCTACCCCCTGACACTTGGTAGACAACGGGCTGTAAACAAAAGTAGGCAGGAGCCACTTTTTCTTGCACCTAAGCTTTTTTTTTTTCTTCTATTTATGATTGATTGAATCAGTGCATTTGTCTTCTCACATGTGGTTTGTATTATTCCTTTCTTTTTTTTTAAGATTGTCTTCATTTTCATCTACTGGCTCAGTACCCTGTTACTCAATTTTTCTTATTTGTAAATAATTTTTAAAATTAGGAGACAGGAAAAAAAAGATGTAAAGCCATACTAACAAAGAAAGAACAGTAAAATTTTCAGTAAATGGTAATTTAAAGATTGCATAGAGGATGTAATAACTACAGGGCTGACCCTAAAATTCCATCAAAACTACTAATCAGCTACAGAATTCTAACACTGAGAGACTGAAATATATGGCCAAATAATGAAGATTTCACCACTTGGCACTTATTTTTTACTTTATTACACAAGTTTGTATGTCATGACTAGATTCAGTTTTCTATCTTGACTAAGGGCATTATCTCATTTGTGCTAATTGATAATCCTGCAATGTAGGTAAGGCAACTATTTCTACCCCCATTTTACAGATGAAAAAACTGAGGCTATTCACTTGCCCACAGATTTACACAGAAGCCTGGAATGAAACCCATCTTTTCAAACTTCAAGCTCATACTGCTTCCTACCAGTCAGAGTAAGAATTTCTGTCACTGCCGGTCATTGGCCAGTTACCCTGTGCCAAGCACTGTGACTGAAGTGCTCTGCATGTTGTGACCACACAGGCAGGAAGTAACACAGTCAGGAATCTTTATCCAGATGTCTCTGATTCAGAAGCCTAAAGCCAATCAATATATTCTACTGCTATATGCTATGCACGGGCATCCTCAGAGAGTGTTAAATTTACATAACATTATCACAAATTAAATAACAGCCAAATTAAAACCTTTTCAAATGAAGATAAAAAATAGGAAAATAGAGGGATTTTTTGCCTTTTAGAAATGTTACTGAAAAATTGGCAAGAGACATGAAGTATGTTTGTTCTTGTGCTTCGATGATGATTAATGAACTCCGTTTTGGAAAGGCAAGATCTGCACTTGGCATTAATATTATAAACTTTTCTCATTGCAGTAGCTTCCCTTTAGGTGGGAAAACTGGTTACATAAGGCAGTGATTAATGAGATGCCACAAATGTTGATTTAGTCCCAGACACGGGTTTTTTTTCTCTCTCAAATCTAAATGCTTCACCAAAATTAATTTTAAGTCACACTACAAATATGAGTAAAGTACCGATTCAAGTTGAAAATACATCACATGCTCAACCTGAGTCCATATGCTTTTTTCCCATTTCTTCCTGTTTTGCTAGAAAAAAAACATTCTTGAACAGTCTGAGATTCCAAGAAGGTGTTGCCATTTTGTTTTTTCAAAACCATTGGCCAGATTCTGTTCTTGAATACTGTTTGAATTTAAATGGAAGATACATAACTTTTAAAATATGGGATCCCCAAAGCATGGCAATACAGTTTTTAAATGGCAAGTTTCTTCTTCTGGGAGTTAAGAGTTGCAATATTAGCAATACGATAGTAGGTGAGTTGGAGAAACACATGAATATTTTCATTTTTCATCTATCTAATCCTTACGATATACTCTATACGAAGTGAAGGAAGAATTCTTAGTCCCAAGAACGAAAGTTCTGTCCTGAATTAAAGGTATCACATGATTCCTTTGGGCCATTTGAAACAGTAAGAAGCTACGAGCAAAACTGCTGGTATATGGACATCCAGAGGCATGCTTCCTGAACATATCATTAGTAGCAACACACCAGGTAGGAAATCAAAGTCGTTATTCTAACTGCTTACAACTGGGTCCCCCAAGAAAGACTATTTATTAAACACCTAATGTTTTCATGGCAACATGTAAAACTTCCTAAATAAGAGCTCTAAAACATAGAATTTCTACATTGTTTTGGAAATGAGGATATATCTATGGCATTTTTCAAATAAAGTAGAAGTGAAATTTTCTTACTTTGATGAAAAATTATTAAAACTAAAGATTTTTTTTTTTTTTTTTTGCGGTACACGGTTTTTGCGGTACACGGGCCTCTCACCGCTGTGGTCTCTCCCGCCGCGGAGCACAGGCTCGGGACGCGCAAGCTCAGCGGCCGTTGCTCACGGGCCCAGCCGCTCCGCGGCATGTGGGATCTTCCCGGACCGGGGCACGAACCCACGGCCCCTGCATCGGCAGGCGGACTCCCAACCACTGCGCCGCCAGGGAAGCCCCAAAACTAAAGATCTTTTAAAATAATAGGTTTAGGCTTAGCCCCAGGAGCTGCTGTGTAAATTTAGTTGAGAAAAGATTGTAAGATTACGGAGGATGTATATTTACAAGGGGAAAAGAGATCAACGGGAGATGGGAGATACTCTGAACTCAAATGAATAGCCACAAAATATTTTTTCCTCCTACTTCCAAAGAAAGCTTAGGAGAGGTAATCTTAGTCTGTAATAGTTTACCAACAAAAAAGCATGATTATCTCAATATTAAGTACCTGTATTTGTTTAAAATATTATTCCCTTACTATGTACACAGAGCATATATCGTGACATATTTTGCACAAGATAACTTATGATCTAAGCAAAATATATGTAAAATAAAGCACCAAATAAAAATTAAACAATGCAATATCGTAGTCTGGCAACATAATAAAAAGGTAAAGTTAAATTTTGTAAAATGTTGTACTGTAAATCCTTAAAAATATTTTGATGTACATCTTGAAACTGCTCACAGAATTTTCATCTATTACTTAAATAAAAATAAGCTAAATGGCATGGATGAAATGTTACATAAATTAAATAATAAGACTAGAAGTAAATATTTAACAAAATTCAGAATCAGAGAATTTTCTAAGCATAAAAGTTACAAAAACAAAAAAAAAACCCATAAATAAAATACCAATAACTATGACCACATGTGAATTTAAAACTTTATATAGAAACAAATAATAAGCTAGAAAAATTTTTTTGATAAATACGACCTTTTCTGGAGCAACCCTCTTGTCTCCATTCATGTTCTTCGACCCCCTACTTATAATATGGGCTTCAGTTTCAACACCATTTCCTGATGTTCACATCCTTAAAGTATTTGCCCCTTTTAAGCACAGGCCCTGCATTTCCCTGATCTCAAATCTTACACTATTACACCTTTGCTCCATGACACTGTGTGTTGTGTGAGGGAAAATATTGAATACATCTTGTTCATCTTTGTAAACTTCACACCAAGCCTGAATACTTGTCAAATGGTTGAACAAACAAATGAATAAACAAATATTTTCATGAAACAAAGTCAAGTGATAAAAGCAGGACATTAAATCGAAAATAGAGACATTTTATAAACACATGGCTACACACAAAGGAAACCAGTATTAGAAAAAAAGTGTATAACAAAACAAAACTGTAAAGGATGGTTATCTGAGTGAGGGATTACAGGCAATTTGTCCAGGAAACTTTTCTATACTTCCTTAACGTTTTCTGAATTTTTTAAGAATAAACTTTTCAAGGTGTAAAACTCTTTCAATTGAAGAATAGTTCATTTACAATATCATATTCATTTCAGGTATACAGCACTGTCATTCAGTATTTTTACAGATTATACTCCAATAAAAGTTATTATAAGATAATGGCTATAACTCCTTATGCTATATGGTATATCCTTGTTGCTTATCTAGTTTACACATAGTAGTTTGTATTTCTAAATCCCATACACCTAATTTGCCCATCTCCCTTTCCCTCTCCCCTTTGGTAACCACTAGTTTGTTTTCTATTTCTGTGAGTCTATTCTGTTTTGCATATACATTCATTTATATATTTTTTTAGATTCCACACATCAGTGATATCATACAGTATTGTCTTTGTCTGACTTATTTCACTAAGCATAATATTCTCTAGGTCCATCCATGTTACTGAAAATGGCAGAATTTCATTCTTTTTTATGGCTGAGTAATATTCTACTGTGTATATATACCACTATTTCTTTATCCATTCATCTGCTGACGGGCGCTTGGGTTGCTTCCATATCCTGGCTATTGTAAATAGTGCTGCTGCAAACACTGGGGTGCATGTATCTTTTTAAATTAGTTTTTTTTTTTTCCCCAGTAATGCCCAGAAGTGGGATTGCTGGATCATATGGTAGCTCTATTTTTAATTTTTTAATGTCCCTCCATACTGTTTGCCATAGTGGCTGCACCAATTTACATTCCCACCAACAGTGTACAAGGGTTAAAACTCTAATTTATCTAAGAAGTTCAAATGTCATTAAACAATAACAAAAACGCATGTGCTACCTCACCTTTAAAGTTAAAAAACATCAAAACAATATGTATATATAAAAATATGAAATATCGTGACATGAAAAATATGTTGACAACAAATATCTATGGTATTGGTCACTACGGTTATACAAAAGACAACATTCCAAAATAATGTGAACACAGTTTTCTAGAACTGCATGTTATTAAAATATTACACATTAAGTTATTTAACTCCTTAAAATGGCTTTCTTAAAAAAATCAATTGCATTCAAGTTTAATATTCAGACTGACAGAAATCATTCTTTCCATTTCAAAACTGTTAAGCAGAGTGAGTTCTGCTAGGTGTTATCCACCCAGCATGTTTCAGTGCCAGTGTCTACAGTTGTTTGTTTCAGAACCTCTAATTAGCTGCCTTATCTTTTGCAAGGGATTCTTCTGGTGCTAAGTTTTAATCGTCCAAATTAATTGAAATACTGTAGCAATTTCAGATTAACATTTTCAAAATTAACAATGCATAAAATAAAATCACCCATAAATCTGCTTTGTAACAGCAGCCACTAATGAAGTCTGCACAACATACCAGATCACACTGCTAATTTGCACTGTTCTATATAGCTAAACTTTAGGAAATAAGCTTTCCTCTGTCCAAAGGTTGGCATAAGTAGGGTACACAGAAGATCCCTAGAAGAATGGGGTCTCTGGAGCCAAACACTGCAATTAAGTCCTGGTACTTGCCAGGTGCTGTGTGACCCTGGGTAAATTACTCACCTCTCAGAGCTTTGGTTCCCTCCACTGAAAAGTAGCAATATCTCCCTCTTAGAGTTTGTAGCAGACGACTCTAAGATGAACCCCAATAATCCCTGCCTCCTGGTATTCACATGCTTGTTTATTCCCCTCCCCTGAATGTGGGCAAGACCTGTGACTTGCCTCTGGCTAATAGAAAGGTGATGGGATGTCATTTCCATGATTTTGTCATATAAGACTTAATTTTCCATCCTTCTAGGAGACTCCATCACCTTCTTGGCTTGTACACTTTGATGAAGTAAGCAGCCATGTTGGGGAGGCCCATGTGAGAACAGCCTCTGGCCAACAGCAAGCAAGGGATTGAACACTTCAGTTTAAGAGACCAAAAGGACCCAAATCCTGCCAAGCTGGGAATGACCTGAGCCTTCAGATGAGACATAGACCTAGCTAACATCTTGAGTGAGGTCTTATGAGAAACCCTGAAGCAGAGGACCCAGCTAAACCTCACCCAGACTTCTGACCCACAGAAACTGTGAAATAAAAAACATGCTGTTTTAAGCTGCTAAATGTATGGTAATTTGTTACACAGCAATAGAAAATTAATATAGGAGTGTTTAAGTATTAGTAATCACCACCACCACCATCACTTACAGAGCACTTACTATGTGCCAAACCTTGTTGATAAATGCTTTACCTATTATCTCATTTAATCTTCACAATGACAGCAGGAGGTGTCTGCTACTATTACCCCCCATTTTAGAGATGATAAAACAGGTTTACAGGTCCAAGATTGTACAACTAGTTAAGTGGAGGGGCAGGATACAAACCCAGATCTATGCCATTGCACAGTGCTCAGTCTAAACGGCTGTACAGTGCTGCCTCTGATGATCAACAAGTGTCCATGTAAGTGAAAGTGCCTAATACAGTTGGCCTTCCCTATCTGCAGATGTAGAACCCACAGGTAGGGAGGGCCGACTGTACTATGCAATTTTGTGTAAGAGACTTGAGCACCCGCAGATTGTGCTATCTGTGGGGGGTTCTGGAACCAATCCTCCATGGATACCAAGGGGCGACTGTACAGACAAAACGAGAAAAGATTCTTCCTTCTCCTTCCTTCCCATGATTCCTTTATTGCCACAGAGGCAGGTTATGGTCTAAACTTAATGCCTCAAGGGCTGCAGTCTCTGGCTCTCTGGCACTCTCATCCTGACCCTTCCAGTAGGGAGGGAACATTTCTTCCCACCTGCCTCCACAAAACATGCCGTCTTAGGTCTTGTTTCCCCAGTTCTCTAATTTGATGGACCAATCTACACTAACGTGTATGTAGGTAATGGTGGAACAAAGGATTATCTCCTTATAGAAACAGAGTACCTCTATCTAAAGGAGAATATCACATTGGTATTTTAGGTATAAAGACAGTGTTATAAGAAGATACTGTGATTCAAGAACACTTCCTTTTTGGTATCGCTGCAAACTAAAGCTGTGAGTAGGGATGAGCTTTTTGTCAAGACTCTCCAGTTCCCATTTTAGGTACATTCCTCAGGATTTACCTTGTCTGATACTAGAAAACAATCAAATAGAAGAGCCTACAAATGGAAAAAGGCCAAGGTAGAAGAGGTGGAAAACCCAGCCACAGTACGCCCAAGGAGGACAATGTCTAAAACGCATACACTATAACAGATGTACATTATAATCTGCTCAAACCAAGCTGCTCTTCTTTCCTTCCCCCATTCTTCTGTAAGCAAAGCTGTTCTTTCTTACAGAAAACAAATTTCCTGTGAACAGGCTGGGTCAGGCCCTCTCTGCATGCTAGAGGTGGACACAGAAGCCAGGTGGCTTATCACAGGTACCCTGGCTGCAGTGATGTCCTCAGAGATGAGCAGAGATCTGGGCCAGGCCAGTTAAAGACACCTTGGGATTTTTGTTAGAATTACTGGGGCAAAGGTGTCCAGTTTTCTCTGAGATTGCTTGCTGTGGGGAACTGAGAGTTGCTAGTGGCCAACTTTGCTTCCAAGTGACATAACCTGCCTGAGGTGCCTGTTGACAAAAAATCAACAGAAAAGAAAGGAAAACTGAGACACAAGGAGAAATGGAACCTGATATCATTTGAGCCCCTGGATCTGACTCTGCCTGAAGCCGAACGTGCTCCACTTTAGTTACCTAAGTCAGTAAATCCTCCACTCTTTTTTATTTTTTTCCCTTAAATTATAGATCTTCCTCATAGGACGGGGTCACATCCCAATAAACCCATTTTAAGTCAAAAATATTGTAAGTTGAAAATGCATTTAATACACCTAAACTACCAAACATCAGAGCTTAGCCTAGCCTACCTTAAACGTACTCAGAATACTTACATTAGCCTACAGCTGGGCAAAATCGTTGAACACAAAGCTTTTTTACAATAAAGGGTTGAATATCTCATGTAATTTATTAAATACTATACTGAAAGTGAAAAACAGAATGGCGGTAAGTATCTTGGTTGTTTACCCAGCGATTGTGTGGCTGACTGGGAGCTGCAGCTCGCTGCTTCTGCCCAGCATCTCTGAGAGCGTCATGCCACATATCGCTAACTGGGAAAGATCAAAATTCATCACTGGAAGTATGGTTTCTACCGAATGCATAACGCTTTCACACCATTATTAAAGTCGAAAAATCTTAAGTCAAACCATCTTAAGTCTGTAGTTTTGAAATGGTTTTATGCCACTTGACAAACAAGAGCACACTGGATGATACAGAATTGAGGTCAGAATATCAAACCTAGCAAGAGACTGATAACTTTATTTAAATATCTGTAGTTGTATATAAATGCACTTTTATTGATGTACTTGTTAGATACCTCGTCTCCCTGTCCTGTGCCCTCCTTTAGTCCACAATGAGTCTCCTTCATCCTGCCTACCTAGTCAACAACACCATTCATAAGTGACCACACACACTTTGGTGGTTCCTCATACACCACACGCTATTACTGTTGGACATGTTTATGTTTGTATGTCTTATCTCTCCAACAGAATTCCAAGGTCCTCAAAGACAGGGAAGCTTCCATATATTTCTAATATCTCTGCAGAAAAAAGTGAGTTTCAAAAGTTATCTGTAAAGAACAATTTAAAAAAACTGAACAAGCTTTTCTTTTCATTCAAATTAAAAATTTAAAAATCAACTTGAGTTGAATACACAAAGAGGTAAATAATTGCCAGTATGAGTCATTTTGATAGAAATTCCACAAACTCCATTCCAATGTTCTAATTACTTTGATAACCATTCTCACTATTTGTGTATAGAATGACTATAAAATTATAAACAGTTATGATACTAAGGATTACTTTATCAGTGTCTGTCCTCTTTCCTGGTATCAGGGCGATATTACTTATATCAAATATTGTTATTTGAAGCCAATACTTTTGCCGCAACTGGTTCCTCTCATTTACCTCACTTCAGACTAAAGTTCTGGAACAAGATTACCTGATTCTCATACGTTGTTGGCTCATAAGAAATTTGTGAAGTTTCTTTGCTTACTTAGCATTATATGGCATGTTCTTTTGCTTCTGACTACCAGGGCCGCAGATATAACAAAGGAAGTCCAGGCCATACCTGACCTTCCAAGTGAGGAAAGATTTTTCAATGATAAAAATGTTAAAAGCAGCTCACCAGGTTCAAGACTTCCTTTTCAGAATATTTTTCTAAATATGTAATAAATGCATACTTTTTCTCTAAGACATAATTACTATAGTAATAGAAATTATAAGTTAAAAGTGCATAAATGATCCAGAAGCAGGTTCAGTATATAGTACTCCAAATGTTTTTTAATTTCAATAATCACATTACTGATGCCATGCTTCCCATCTAAAGGCCCCCCGCTCCACCCCATGTACGTCTTCAAATATTCACCTTCCCCTCTTTTTCCTACGCCGGAGGTAACAGAGCCGTGTAAAAGACGGGTTGGCAAGGCATGGGCAAACCTGCTAGATGACAGCAATAGTGACCCTTTGTGAGCTCAGAATGAGCCTTCAAAGGGAAAAATAAATCCTCCCCAAACGAAAAAAAGATGCGAGGAAGGGACTGTGATGTACGTTTCAGAAAAATATCATCATGGTAAAGGGAATTAGGAAGGCAGTCCTGAAAATAACTACAAGGGGATCAAATGCCCTAGAGCAAAACCAGTCTTTTAGTCCATAGTTTAATAGAAACTTGAGAAAATCAGCTATTTTAAAAACCGGAGCAGGCTCTCCAGCACTGGTGCACAGCTTGGATTTCTCATTTCTCTGCAATGAATCTTAATCACTAAGTTCTATTGTCCCAGTTTTTTCACGTTCATTCTTTCAATGTGAAATGTATTTTTACAGTTTTACAATTATGCTCCTAATATTTAGATTAGGATTTATGTTTGATGAGAAATTCATTTTAGAGGTGACAGAAAAGACAGAAGTAGGTTTGACTGATTAATACGGAAATACTGTAATTTACAGATACTTTATTACTTATTTACTATAGACAAAAGCTCACTTACTAAAACTTCACGAATATACGTTTGTCTCCCTCAAAAAAAAAAAGGAAACAAGAAAAATGTAGTTTTAGATAAATAATTTTAAAAATCCTGGGTTGCTATTTTTCTCATCAATGTTTTCTACTTGAGAATTAAAAAGATAAAAGTTCTCTATCGAGCAAATTGGCATTATGTTTAAAAGCAAATCTAAAAGAAATCAACAATTCTGTTTAGATTTGGAATGAGTTTACCAATAATTTGAAATTAAAACATTAAGGAAAACTGTATTAAGTTGTAATTCAATGCAACAAACCAGCATAACAAAAATTTTATTTATATAAATGAAAACATATATAGACAACTCAGCTTAAAAGCAATCTTAGCCTACATTTGCTTCTCTCTTTTCCAATTCCTTTTGTTTTGCACTAATTACATAATTAGACCTTTTTATATGTTTACCAGACTATTCCCTAATTATTTTTATGCCACTATGCCATACTGTAATGAATCAGAGTATAAAATAGAATATTAAAATATTTTATATGCATACTCATCTACATGCATGTATGCAATCAAGACTTTGTGCCTGTATCTACTCCTTCCTTAGGCAGAATATAAACTGTGGAGGGGGGCCATGTTTTATAATTAATGACTTTGCTGGTGCTTATTGTTGTATAAGATACGAAGTTGGTAATGAATAAAAGATGTCTTGAATTCCTTTCTTCATACAGGAACAGATAGGAATGGCATTATTTACCAATCCTATCCACCTGAAAGAGAAAGTGACCATCTTTGAAGATGTCTCTTCTAAGAAACAGTAAGACATCTCCTCGGTGAACAAGAAAAAACAGTTTCTAAGCCACATTTTTCTCTGCGTAATCAAGAGTTTAAAAATGAACACATGTGACGCAAGAGCTCTCAGAAAGAACTCTGTTCACTTACTATTCAAGGTTATCACAAATCACATGAGTAACGTAAGATCAGAAGGAAAATGAGGTACCTAAACATTTCCCATCTACTCCATCTAATCTTTAGGTAGTGCAACACAGAACAACGGCCTGGATTTTTTAAAAGCTAGTGACTGTGGACTTAAATACGAGATGCTATGAGTTCCACAAATATGAGATAATTTTGCAATAGTCTAAAAACACAGGGTTGATTAAAAGAACACATATGCTGGTATATAGATTTGCCACATGCAAGCTAAAATAAATCTTGTATCTTCTCTACTCAGACAGAAGAAAACTTTTAAAGCTCAGTATTAAAATTTAATTGGTAACTTTGACCTTGGGTTCCACTTTAGGTGAAATATATTACACCAGTGCTCAGATTTTCTTGAGATTTATGATCTCATGTTCTTGAAAAAGGCCTAGCACCTCTGTGTTCCTGAAATAATTGATCTGTCTCTTATAAGTGTTATTTTCCTGAAACCAACATCTGCCTCAGGAAGAAAAGTACAAACTGATGAAAATACCCTGCTATATTTAAAAAATCCAAAAGAGCTACCAGAATTTGCATCTAACACATTACTATTACTATATTCATAAAAGCAGTCAAGATCATAAATTGATAAATTTCTTAGCACATAATAGAAGACAAGAAAAAGTCAACTAAACTGCAAAGCCATTTGTAAATAGTATCTATAAAGATTAACTACAATTATTAATAAAAAGTAAAAGTTTTAAATATGCAAATAAGGCACAATGTAAACCTCACATCTTTCGTGGTTTGAACTGAACTCCACAATATTTGCTTTTAACCTTGGGAGTTTTTCTTTCTTTGTTTCTTTATTGCAATCACAAACACTACTCACTTCACCAAAAAACTCTCAACCACCACTGTTGATTGTGTCTCTTCTTAAAGATAAGCAAAATACATTGGAAGTCATCAGGTAAGTAGGGAACAACAGCAAATCTGAAAATGACTGTGATAATGTAACTTCTAGTTTCACCTAGAATTCAACATAAAATTCTGAGTTTCTTTGCAAAGAAATAATTGGCAAATACTTTTGATTCTCCTACACATGACAAAACGTCCAATATTTAACATGCTCTACCACAAAGTAATTATTATAATAATTGCCACCTCTTAGCATTTATTACATACTTGGCACTGTTATAAGTACTTTTCATGTATTAACTCATGCAATGCTCAAAACAACTTTGTAAGGTAGCTACTATTATTAATCTCCTTTTACAAATGAGGAAACTACAGAGAGGAAGCAAATTGCCAAAGGTCAACAGCAAGTAAACAGCTAAGTTGGGTCCTCAGCCTAGGCAATGTGGCTCAGAGCCATGCCTTCCACTATTGGACTATTCCATATTCCTTGAGTATACTGGTCCACTTTATCAGCAGGAGGAGTTTAAAAAGCAAGAGAGCCAGTGCATGCAGAAGAAGTATATAGCCATTCATTAATTCATTTAACAAATATTTATTAAGCACCAACTGAAACCGTATGCAAGCCCCTGTGTCCTTGTCCTCTGAAGTAAAAGGCTTTTGCTTTAATTTCCCAGGCCTCCCTTGAGTCTCAAAAGGCTGGCTCAAGAGTTAATGATTGGGAAATGTGAAGATGGTGGAGAAACAAAGAATAGCTGTTGGGCTGGGGAACTGGTAACAATTTAGACTATAAATCCGCCACATGGCAGAATCACAGAACTCACAGTTCCCTGAAAGATACAGAAAAAGTCCTGACACACATTCTTAAGTTGTTTTTACAGGGAGCAGACCCCCTCCAGATGAAAACTGCTGATCACAAAAACGTACAACCTAGACTGGTTGACACCAGAAGGCTGATGATGCTTGAAAGTTCACCCTGATGTCAACCAATCCAAGAATTGTGCAAGAGCTGATTACACACCTTGTAGTTCCCTCCCTCACACTGCCTTTAATACCCCGTCCCTGAAAGTCTTTTGAGCATGAGCTGCCCATTCTCCTCCCTTGGTGCCCTGCAATAAATGCTGTACTTTCCTTCACCACAACCTGGTGTCAGTAGATTGGCTTTACTGCCCGAGGATGAGTGGACCTAAGTTTGGTTCAGTAACACTACTACCCAAAGAACTATGCATTAAGTTCCTTTCCAGAACAAAAGGTCTACGGAGAAGATATGTAATTTACTTTGGACATGGCTCTGAAATTTGGACCTGGTGAAGTGGTTACATCTGACCTCCCAAATTCTTTAATCACTTTTTTTCTACAAGCCACTCTAAGTGAGGCCCTGGAAAGTAGTCAGTGTGTTAACACTTGGAAAAGACAACTAAAATAGCTAAAAGAGAAAAGATTAAAGGACCTTTCATAGTAAAAACACTGATAGCAAATAATGCTCCTTGGAAGCAGTCTGTCCATGCTTAGGAGGTCTCAGTTTTATTGATCCCTTGTTTAAATATCCTGGAGTGGAACTTCTCCCACACAACTGTGAAAATCTTAACAATAGTTACATCAAGATCAACTCAGAGTACAACAGTCAGTCATCAAGCTAGGGTTAACTTTGAGCAAAAAAGCTTTGCAACTTGCCAAGAGAAAGTAATAAACAGAAATAAGCAAAGATAAAAAAGACAACCAACTCTAAGCACATAATTCAAGCCTAACGTCAAAAGACACTCTACAGGGAGAAATGATTATTACATTAGGATCTACAACAGGCAAGATCATCAACTATTTGCTTTCTTTTCAAAAGTGTGGAAGAATGAGAAAACACATATGTATTTACTATAGCTAATGGAAAGCTATGTGTGTGTGTGTGTGTGTGTGTGTGTGTATATATATATATATATATATATATATATATATACAGCTATGTATATTATATGTAATACATATATTTTTTTTTCCCCAAACATAACATATGGCACTACTTCTTTTGTATTTGTAAGTTTATTCTTCATGAAGTTCTAAAAACTTTGGACAAATATAAATACCAGAAGAGCAATACCTATAGAAAGCCATCACCTTTGGGATAAAGGAAGATAAACTATTTTACTATTGGTCTACTTTGCCATATTTATAATCTGTGAATTCATTATACCTCCCTTTAAATAATCTAAGGGCTCCTAAAAATTCTGGCTATAATGTACATAGTTAAAAGTCAAATGTGTTCCTACTGACACACTGTATATATAGAAATGCATTTCCTTGGGGGAAAATAGATTAAATGAAAATGCCCATAGAAGAAAGAGAAAATAATATTTATAAAGTTTAGGTAATTTTCAGAAACAGAAATACTATAACTCATACAAAATAAAGAAAAAATATTATGTTCACAGTCATACACTCCTACTAAATAAAACAGAAGAAGTCACTTTTAAATATTATTGTAGAGTTTTCTGCAAAGGGTATCGTCTTGGGAAAGTCAGAACCAATAAAAAAGTAAACCAGAACCCCTAATTTTTTTAATGGCCTTAATTTTGTTCTGTACTTAAAAGATTTAAACTGATCTCAGGACACAAGTGAGGCAATTTCTAGCCAGAGGCAACAAAGCTCCCATAAATCTTTTCAAACAGCTCATAAACTGGCATGGCTACCAGGGGTGTGGTTTCAGTGAAAAGCTATAATGCTTTGAAAGCTAAACTTTACAACTAGGTGAACACTGTTTACGATGAGAAAACAAAACACATAATCCAGATTCTTTTCCAGCAAGACTACTCTATATTTCATGTTCTACTTGATTTATTATTACGTTCATATATTTGGAATCCTTTAGCCATGAATATCTTTTACTCACAATAATATGACCATATACACAACAAATTTTTGGTAATTAAAACTATGGAAGGCATTGCTTAATGGACGAAAAATAATTATATGAAAATAATGACAGGGTCAACCTCATGATATTAAACAGGAAACAACTGAACACTCTCTGCAGACAAAGAATTGGTCTCTGGAGAGGACACTTGTTCACAAAGTCCTTAAACTCATTCTTGTATTATAAAATAATATAGATATAGGATAAAGAAAAGTATTTTCCCAAATGGGGAGGGTGCCAAAGTTGTCTGGTTTATGACCTCCCCCCCACCCCCTCAGAACATGCTGATTTTTTAAGTGCTGATTGATTTTTTCCAGGTTTGGGAGGGAGCAGGGAAAGGGTGTTGGATATGTTAGCATTAACCAGGCACCCTGAGGCTGTTCAGTAAGCAAATAACCAGCTCAACTGCTGATTGCGGAAAGACTGTGGTACTGATGGTTACTCATCACATGACCCTGTCCAAGGTAAATGATTTACACAGTAGACGGTCACCTCCTGGTCACACATTATATAACAAACTGGGAGGAACACAGGCCAACAATCTGTCTGACTTTCTACAGCAATTCCCATATACTTTCATAATCACTTAACTGAAAAAATGATTATAGATGTTTAATCACACACCTGGATCCACCTGTCTGGGGGTTCTTCGGAGTCCATTGGCCCGTTTCTGTACAGAAAGGTAAAACAAAGAACAACAAAGATTTCGTGTTATCACACTGTATTATTTTGTGACACTTTGGAAGTCCAATGAATGTTGCATTTTTTCCATTTAACACTACGACATTTAAAATAGATAACCAACAAGGACCTACTGCATAGCACAGGGAACTCTGCTTAATACTCTGTAATGACTTGCATGGGAAAAGAATATAAAAAAGAGCGGATATGTGTATATGTATAACTGATTCACTTTGCTGTACAGCAGAAACTAACACAACATTGCAAATCAACTACACTCCAAAAAAAACTTTTTTTTTTAAAGTATGACTAAATTTGATCAAAACACTTGGTTCCAAGGTTTCTTTTTATAATTTTTGTTTCTCTAATAAGTCTTCCACTTGAACAATACTGCATTTGGTAAATCATTGATATAACACTATGGGAAAGAAATATCTTTTCATTCACCATCTCTGGGGATTATAACTCATTTTTTTAAGTCATAATGACTATAGGAATTATGAAAACAAAGCCCAGGCAGCCATTTTTGCTTAGAAAATGCTCCCAACAAAGAGTTTTGATCTCCAAAACTCTAACGCAGCTATTTTTGAGGCCTGACAGACCTGGAGAAAGTCAGTCCGAAAGACAGGGACTGGAGAAATTATACAACCTCCAAACAAAGATCTCAAGCTCTGACTTTAGCAAACACTTAAATGAGAATGGTGTTTTAATTATGGATCAGTGATATCTGAATATTTTAAGAAACAAAACAGCCATGCAGCTTGTGAACCATGAAAGTAAATTCTTATTATAGAAAAGGAATCCATAAGAAAAATTGTGCATTACAAAAATTATAGATAAGATGCAAAACAAAAGAGGTTTTAAATCTTTGAAAATGCCTGTTTACACATTCGATTTCACAAGCATTAAATTAATTCCTACCTAATAACTATGGTAATCGGACTAATTAATAAGAACTTGATTTTCACTTTTTGTTATATAACTGGATGAAATGCTCAGTCTGTTACTACCATATAACTCAGATATTCACAAAAGAAATTTTCTTTCTACATGTGTTGGGGTTTGTGCCTGTGTGTGGAGACTCGGTTTCATTCAGAGCAGACTTGGCTTTGCCAAGCACACATTAGCCATGGGTTTTTCTTAGGGTTCTTCCTGTTGTTTTTATTCATAAGTTAAATGGGGCCTCAAAGCAGATGTCAGTGTTCTCAGGTAAAAGCAAATTGGAGAATTATTAAAAATATAAATTTTGTTTTGAACCCAACTACTTTTAAAATGGATTTGTGAAGGCCTAATATGATCATTAAATCAGCATTGAAGCTATACTGAACAAGGTGGATGGCTATACTGAAAAAAAAAAAAAAACCCTAGTATAAAGAGAGCGCTGTGAGTGAGGAGAAGAAAATATCACACTGGGTTTCTTAACAGCCAAGCACAAAACAGGGAAGCATGATGAGTTATAGGTTCATATCCAATAACTCGGAAGAAAACTGCTTTCAAAAAAGAAACCTTTTCTGTCTAAAACTTTATAAAATTTTTAGAGCTCTCTACATAAATGACAATATTTTCAACAGGAAAATATATAATGATGGATGTCTTGTGGCTATTTACCTCCTGCATTTTCCTCCACCTTCTTAATGTACAACAGGAGCTGTTTTTCTACTACTCTAACTCCTCTTACTATCAAAGTGCTTGGAAGGCAAGAAAGAATTCAAACTTTGGGTCTTATTCCTACTAGCCCTAAACTAGTACTATTTTAAAACTATTAACTTAGAAAGTGTAAAAGGGAATTTCAGTTCAAGAGCAACTCTATATGACCCTGAAGTTAGGATTAAAATAGGGAACATGGTGCAATTATTAAGAGTATGGATTCTATGATCTGACTGCATAAATTCAAATTCAGACCCTCCCTGTCACTCGACACCTGTTTGATTGGGAGCAAATCAGTTGAAGTCTCTTTGCCTGTTTTTTCATCTATAAAATGGGGATAATAATAGCACCTATTTCATAGCATTTGTGGTGAGAGTTAAATGAGTTAATTTATGTTAAATGCTTGGAACAGTTCCTGACACATAGTGAGGATTATTAAGTGATAGCTTATTATTATTATTATTGATATAATCGTCATTATTATTCATTTCGTGATATTTTGAATGTTTAAACTCAGGTAAATGATAAATTTTGCTACTAAAGTATTACCCCTACTATTTATATTTTAGGTTTTTCCTCCTGAAAGTCATTGCAAATCAGTGACCCTGAAAACAAACATTTCTACAGGAAGAGTAGACAGTGGAACAAACTATGATCTGGTGCATTTTAAAAAAGAGAGAAGCTACTTAGACCAAGTACATTGGAGAGCTTGAGATTTATTATACCTTTAAAGCACCTAAAAAGTATTTTATATTGTAAAAAATTTGGAAATGTTTAGCAGAACATATTTAAACAATGTTAAAGTGTAAATTTCAACTGTTATTCTATCATACCTTATCCAACATACTCCACTCCCCCACCTATATTCTCAAAAGCCTGCGATAGAGCTGGACAAGATGCTGTCCCTAGCAGGGAGAAGAGGGCACATCCAGTTGCCACCCCTGGGAGCTCTCAGTTACAGCCCCACGAGATCGGACAATCAGTCTTCAGCACAGTCTCAACTTCTTTGATCTACCGAGAAGTAGGGGATGTGCGAGTGGCGACAACCAAACAACCTGATTTTATTTCTTGCTTCATTACCTATTACCTTGTCTTTCTCTAAAAGAAATGCCTTTATTAAGATGCTGTCCCTAGCAGGGAGAAGAGGGCACATCCAGTTGCCACCCCTGGGAGCTCTCAGTTATAGCCCCACGAGATCGGACAATCAGTCTTCAGCACAGTCTCAACTTCTTTGATCTACCGAGAAGTAGGGGATGGGCGGGTGGCGACAACCAAACAACCTGATTTTATTTCTTGCTTCATTACCTATTACCTTGTCTTTCTCTAAAAGAAATGCCTTTATCGTCCAAGAATCTCTCTTCTTGCCTCTTTTAGGAGAAACCTAATTCTCTCTGTTGACTTTACCAACACAACGAGCAAAGTTTCATTTGCTATATGAAACTGGCTTTGGTTCCTCTACCTATTTTAAAAGCAGAAAAACCTACGTTAAGGAATAGTTTTGAAGTAGCTATATATTAAATAGATATGTGATGATAACCTTGCTTCCTGGAGCTAGAAGTGGCTTCTGAAGGTCCACTCCAGAATGGGAGGCAAGATGAACATCCCAGGTTAGGGAGGCCCAGGGCGATCCTGTGGCTATTGAGAACTGACCTACCTTGAGAATGAAGTGTGAAATTAAAAATTCACAATCATGGCCATTGAAAGGGGAACAGAAGAGGACTACGAATTGGTACATGGAGAAAAAGAAGACCTCCAAGAGAGGGGGGAAAAAAATCACAGAGCTTACAAAAGGTCTTCATTGGTACTTCTGGGAAGACTCCTAAACATCATATAAGCATCTGCCTCAGAGAGTGAATATACCTTCCACAAAGTCTTAGTGGGGAGGTATGGAGTGAAAGATGTTTCTTAACATTCTTTTGCTATACTTGTCCCTTATGCTAAGCTAAAGTTTCCAAATAGGTTGGCCAGTATAAGATTTTACTATAATTATCCATCCAAAGTAGAGATTATTAGCAGAATCACACATTAAATAAAAATTACACTTTGTATAATCAAAAGTTAAGCAAGTCACTGAAGCAAGTCACTAAAATACTGATGCTGCATTTAAAAAAAAATCAATGTGAAAATTAATTACTTTCAGAATAGGCTTACGTGTAATTTTTAAGAGTATAAAATGTCTGGAGAGAATTATTTTGTATCATAATTTTGTATCAGTGTGAAAATTATTAACCACTTCTTATTAGCACACTTTCTGTCTGTAAATACGCCCATTTCTCATTGCTTAAATAAAATCAAGTGAAATCATCTTGCCCAGGGCCGGGGTGGGGGGATACATGTATACCCTTATCTAAGGGGGTAAAGGTAAAGTAATATTGAGTTAAAGTTCAAAGCTCTACGAGGAAATCTGTCTCAATTATCTAATAACAGTGTGAGAGTAAGAGAAAGAAGGCTTCTTTCCAAGATCTTCATTGACACTGCTGGAAGAATCCTTACAGTCCTGATGAAAAATCTTACCTATTGACTAAACACTAAAAACAAGTTTATGTTAATTTATTTTAGCCCTAGCAGAACTCACATGACCTATTTTTTAAATACTATTATCCTGTTATGCATTCCTTGAGCTAGATTCTAAAGCCTAAAATATAGTCAACTGATAACACTTTAAGGGTGCATGTGAATTTCCTCACATCACATTCTTGATACCCTGTATGTACAAATTATATGCCTATACAAAAAAGTAAAAACAGTTACCTCTTGTTTGACATCTTGCTGTGCTTTTCATTATTTTTACCAACTATATAAATGCCAGCCTATTAAAAACATACTAATACTATACTACTCTTAATGAGATATAATTGTCATGTGCTAAAATAATTTGACATAGAATGCTTTTTGTCATTCTTTTATTCTGAAATTCTCAGATTACTATATTTCTGGTTCATATAACTAATCACAGACATTTTACATTTTAATTTTCTTTGCTATGATATTTTTTGGTGGTCAGGTAAGAAACGTATTATTTTTGGTTGACGCCCAAGGTACTGGTTGCCTGTAATCTGCTATATTTTTCATTCTTTCATACTTTCTTAAAAGAGCTTTATTCTTTTTTTTTTACATCTTTATTAGAGTATAATTGCTTTACAGTGGTATGTTAGCTTCTGCTTTATAACAAAGTGAATCAGTTATACATATACATATGTTCCCATAGCTCAAGAGCTTTATTCTGAGAGGTGACAGGGATCTCGTACTTCTAAGCCATTAGACCTCAGACTCTGTGTGAAACCAAAAGGATATGTTATCAGATTTTGATTTCATCAATAAGACATGAATGAATCACATTTGTGCTCAAATGGAAAACTGGCAGAAACAAGTAACCACATCCTTAGATGAAGAACCTTAGAACATTTTAGTACTAGCGAATGTTGGGCAGTGACACTGTTTCATGATAGAGGACAGGTCTACTGACTTCCTGGGATGAGGGCCACCCTTCCTTCTGTCTGTCCTAGCAGGATCAGAGATTCATTCCAAGAGAATGCCTTCAGATGCTTTAAGTTTTTATTTTTAATTACTTTTAAATTTTAATTAAAACATTAAAGTAACAAATAGGAAAACACATTTGCTGGAACAACTTTAGATGGTATAACCAGGCAGGAAGTCAGCTTGAACTTACAGTTGAGAGACTGAAAGCGATGTAGTGCGTCATTTATTTGATTTACAAATTTTATAAAAGTGAATTTATGTTGATTTGGTTATGTATCAAGTTTTATAAGCCTCAGGGTTTGTGGAATTCTGTAGCTGGGAACTAGGGAAATGTACCCCCATATTAGTGCCACAACATTGCTACAATATTTATTTGAAATTTACCTGAATAAGTGAGTACCTAAGACTGAAATGTCCCATCTCACACACATTCTTAGATGAAATACTCACATTTTTCCTCTACCTAAGATCTTCAGATGGTATCTGAAAGTTCCTCTGATTTATCCTGTGCATTTCACTCACAAGCACTTGATTGCTCACTCTAGCTCTGTTTTCTATCCATTTTAAAAGGCACATTTAACATTCTAGGAGTTCGAGCCTGCTTAAGTTAGCGAACAATTTGAAATGCAAAAGTTATACAAAAAAAATGTAAACATTAACCTTACCTCGGATGGTTTGAGCGTCCCTTGTTCTGAAACAAATGTAAAAATTGGCATTGTCAGTTATTTTGTTTGGTTAGCAACCTTGTTCTCTGCAGCGTGGTAAAACGCTACTGCTTTGTTTTCCTAACATATCTGTAATATATTTCCAGGGTCCCTCAGGCAGGGCTAGTAATTGTTTTGCAACCGGGTTCTCTTGCCTTATTGGCTTGTCAGGAAAGTGACTCATAGTACTAAATGACTTCTAGGTTATGCTTAACTTTTTCAATTGTTTATTAAGCAATTTCAATCCAACCACATAAAGCTCCTTGAAACAGGGACTTGCACTAAGTTTATGTGCAAAAGAGAAAGCTAGATGGGAACCTTTCTTTCAACACACCCAGTTTTAAGGGTTAAACACAAATAATTTACAAACGTAGTACACTGACTACAACAATTGCAAACTTAACACATACAATTTGCACATGAATTTTTCTGCATTAAGGGGCTATTGCTTTTGGTTTTAATTTGGGGGGAATACAGTTTAATTTAAAGATGGAAATTTAAAAAGGACAGGATTCAATCCTAATGCTAATTTTCCTTTCATCTCAGTGTACCTGTCTGTAAATAGAAACAACAATCTCCATTACATTTCAGTTCCTGAAAATGACTAACAGCCAGGAAGGGCCCTGAGATCTTCAGGTAAGTAACATGGCAGAGGGCAAAGGGTATCTCTGAAAGGAAAGGCACACACTGCATGTGGAAAATGCTGGTGGTTATTATTTTGCTTCCTTTCCCCATATCCAGGAGCACCTATGCATGTTACAATTTCTCCAGACTGTGAAGGAAAACAACTCATCATTTGCGCCTATGCCTATACTTTTCTCAACCAGAATGATCCTCTGGAGAAGGATCTGAGAAGAGAAGACACTGACGGAAATATCAGGAGAGAAAGGGCAGCTCTGTCAGCCTAAATGAACCTCTTATAGAGGTTCCAAAAAGCCTCACAACCAGAGTTCCAGGGGAAAAGTACCAGAACACCTTACTAGCTGTCACAGATTGTTTGACACAGGAAGACTGCCTGGGGCATGGAACAGGAGGTTTTTGGGGCTTTTTGTTTTTTTTCTGGAGAAAAGCAAAGCCTGCATTTCTTTGTCAATTTCAACCCTAACATACTAACTTTCATACATAACTGCCTTCTATGAAGTCATTTTTACCAGGTCTGAAGTTGGCCTTTACAAAGGACAGAAAGGTATTTTCCTTTCCCTCTCTGCTAGAAATATGCAAAGTTGCAGAAGAAAGACTGCCTAAGAGAACTGGATTGGGGAGAGAATCTATGAAAGTACCGTTCTGCTGGATGCTGTGCCCAGACTTAGAACCCAGGTTAGGTGAACTTGGGTTCCTAACGGAACAGTTGTGATACCTGTTCCGCAGATTTGACCAGAAAGACCTATATGCCAGAAAAGCCCTACACTACTTTCTTCTTCTACTGTTGAGTTAGAGAAAGAGCCTGAACTGGGAGTCACAATCTACAAGAAGCACCAAACAGGAGGGGAGTTTAAGTTTTCCATCCAAGGAGATTCAGGAAAGCTTTGATATTTCCCGATGACCTCTAAAATGGGAAAACCTCAGATCTTTCATGGTCAGTGTTTAAAAATGAGTGTGCACCTTAATTTTAATTCAGAAGTATTTTTTTTCCTGACTCTGCAGAGAAGTGTTTTTATGTCCTGGTGAAGTAGGTCTGTTATAATATGCTTTAAATGTATTTTATTTTTGGCATAAAACCTACGATAGCCCATGTAGCAGTAGTTGGCACACCACGTTCCAGGAGTGCTCTGGGTTTCCTCAGGAAGAGGAAACCATGGTATCTAAGGTGATGATCTAGCTATGCAGATACTTGCACCTCTTTACCCAGAAAACAGATCTGGGAACAGAAGCCCCTCATTTACAGGCCCTTCTTATGTTGTTGCTTAGTGCAAGCCGGCCAGGTCCCGGCATGAGTGAGCACTGACCATGGAACACAAGAGGCATGAATGCAACTGGCAAAGTGAGGAATAAACTAGACTCGGCTGACCACCTTACCCAACACTCTCTCCTTCATTTCTCCCACTGGCTGTTGTCTTCTGCTTTCTTTCTTTGCATCTCATCAAGCGACTCAGCTTTCCTCATAATTCTTATTGGATGTACCTGCTCTTCACAAAGCCTCCTCTGTGTAACCCAAATAGGAAAATGGAAAATGGGCTTTGTGCTGGGTGCAACTCCAACTCTGAGGACCTGAGTCCTTAATTGGGGCTTACCCTTTCCTTGCCACTACTCCCTGTCCTCAGGACCACCACATTCCCCCACCTTCACTGCCACCCAGGAAAGAGGCCTATTTCTTCCATGGACTTGGCATCAAGCGGTTCACACTGTGATCTGCTCATGCTGGGCAGAGCAATAAATAATGGCTCTTGAAAGTCTGAGCTTTTATTTCCTCATATTTCATGGCAAGGTTCTGTAAATATTCTGAGGATAGGACAAAAGCCAAAGGACTAGAAATAACTCTTAGAATCTGTTCCGAGTTCAGAAATTCTTAGCCAGGCTCCTTTATTTATACTTTTGTACTTGTTCCAGGGGCCGTACCATCAGATTGATTGTCCCCTTTACAAACACAATCTAAATTCTGATAACCATATTGATGCAACAACTTAAAACTTTCGTGGAGCTAACAGTGATGAGAGAGCAGAAAACCCAACTGCAACCCTGTTTCATACATTTCCAAAGTAAAATTCCATTTTGGCTGGGAAAACAGAATAACAACCTCTTCTGATGAAGTATTCCATGGAAAAGTTGCTCTGATTTTGAACAACACTATCCTTCATTTCCTCTTGATATATGCCCAAAACTACACTGGTGGGCACCTGGATCTCTAAAAAACTCTTTGTGTGTCACAGTGCTGCATCAGGACTAGAATAATAAGGGCTGATGATTGTCAAATTTAGTTTGGCTGAATTCTGACCAAATAGAAAGCTTGCTGGTTGAGATCTGATGAAAAGGTCTCTCTCTCTTTTCTCTCTCTCTCTTTGTCTCCTGGGAACTTCCTTAGGATGGTAATTCAATTCTTCAAGTTTCCAAAAGTTTTTAATCCTCACCTTGTCTTTACCCTGCAGCCGATTTCTCAGGCTCCTATTGATCAAACTATAAAGTGTTCTTACCCTTTCAAGAACCTTTCTAGGTGGTGACTCACAGGCCCTCAAGGTATTTACACCTTGAGTTCTTTCATCATGTCCCAACTGGTTCAACGTAATTCAGAGAAGTGCTGTTACTGAGGTGCTTGGAGCCTGAGCAGAACTCTATCTTCAAAGCCGGAATAGGGTCGGTAGGCATATTTGTGTAAGACAAATGATTTTCACTGAGACTTTAGACTCATATCACATCATTAATTTTTTTTTTTTTTCTTTTTGCGGTACGTGGGCCTCTCACTGTTGTGGCCTCTTCCGTTGCGGAGCATAGGCTCGGGACGCGCAGGCTCAGCGGCCACGGCTCATGGGCCTAGCCACTCCGCGGCATGTGGGATCTTCCCGGACTGGGGCATGAACCCGTGTCCCCTGCATCGGCAGGCGGACTCTCAACCACTGCACCACTAGGGAAGCCCTCATTAATTTTGTATACATAAACTTCAGTCCTATTATATTTGTTTTCCAATACAAGCGGCTCTCGATGCATACATTATTACACAATCTGCTTTGTCTCTTGTCTGAAGTTCTATTTCTTAAGACTAAACAAATCAATGCCCATTCAGATCATTTGTCTCAAAAGGAGCCACAGAAAAGTAATTACCAGGAAAGCTTTTGAAGGTTTTTTGTCATCATGGCTAATATGCTATTTTTATGAAACATTAAAACTTAAAAGACAGTTGGGCTGATCAAATTTTGGAGGAAGTTGCACAATGCTGTGTTCACCACTCAGATCTACAGCAATATTTTGGAAAAACAAAACAAAAAACAAACTAATACTTGGAAAGAGGCTTTGATTTCAAATCTTTTCAGGAGCTCTAACAGGAATTCAACCATATAATAGTTTTCAGTTCACTTTAATAATTATTAATATATCATTAAACTGACCCAAATAATTAAATGGAAGGAATAACTACCCTTGAGTATAAAATTGTCTTGATAAGTTAAAAAAGATAACTAATTTATATAAAAGGCTTTAAATAACGCTAAACAGAACCAAAGTCATTTTTTGGTTATGAAATCAATGATCAAGCTTCAGTTTATGTAAAAGTCATGTGATAAAATGCCTAATGGTAGAAGGATGAAATAGAATTATATTCTGAAAGATCATCTCTTATGATAAAATACTGCAATACTATTTATAAAAGAGCCATTTCAGATGCCAATTTGGGGTGCAGGTCCTAGATAACAATCTTGCAGGTTTAAACCATTAGGATACCAAGGCAACTTCCTTCCAATTAGGAGTGGCTGCAGCACCTAGCAGCAGCAGCTGGCCTAGATAAAAGAGCGATTAAACAGATAAGCAAATGGGGATCTGCTTCGGTTAAATATTAGAGCAGCTGAGCCTTGCACGCCCACTAAAGGAAAAGATGCAATAAACCGAAGTCATCTGCTCCAGCAATATTTGCCTTCCAATGTTACTTTCTTTGTTTAAAACGAGAGGATGCAAAGCAAGCTATAATATTGATCAACGTCAGGGTAAGAAGGGGACAAGAGGAGTTTAGCCATATATTACAGCAGGGAAAAAACACGAATGCCCCCAAAGGTTATAGTCTAGGACTAGACCTTCACGGTGGTGTACTGGGAGAAAGAAATGCCCCTCTAGAATTATGTTATCTTTGCAGTGACTGGCTCAGAAAGTGTCACATAATGGAGTCCATACCTATGCATTATTAAGTTTGGAAAGCTTTGGCAGCACGCTTCAGAGTCCATGAACATGTTGATCGCCGAGGTTGCCATATGGGGAATGTGAAGAAGTCAACTCAAGTTCAGCAAAAAAGAGCGTGGAATTGCCTGCTCTTTATATCCATGCAAATCCTCAAATGTTAAGACATAAACTAATCACCAAACCTTCAAGTTTGTGTCCAAGTTGCCTAGTTTGTCTTATAAATATATATATATAAAACCTTAAAGGACCTTTTATAACACTTGAAATGTACTTGAGTTAATAATCTGTCATAGTCAAATATTAATAAGAGTGAATTTCTTCATTCAGAAATGAACTGCATTTTTACCAAGTAATTATTATTTTGAGGATGAATGAACACTAGACAAATTTCAGGGATATAGATCATGAAATGTAAAAGGTTTCTGAACCCAGGGGAGACAACATCCAAAGAAGATGTAACTTCCACAAAAAAGAAGAGCTATTTCAAATGCTTAATGGTTAGTATTTTTACCACATTCAACACTATCAAGGATTGTATTTGGGTTGAAATATTCCTATTTAGGAAAAAGGAGTAACAACTTGAGATTAAGCACCTTGACTTTGGACTTGGTACTAAGGGATAGATACAAAAGATGAGAAACACATTCCCTATGGTGAAGGAGCATATACTCTACAAGAGGAAATAAAAAGTGGCAGATGGAATTCCTTGGTGGTCCAGTGGTTAGGACACCTCACTTTCACTGCTGAGGGTCTGGGTTTGATCACTGGTCGGGGAACTAAGATCCCACAAGCCATGCAGCATGGCCAATAAAATAAAATAAGATAAAATAAAATGTTACAAACTTCCATTAAAACAAAAAAAAAGGTGATTAGAGGATGGTTATTCACAGTGCAAAACTCTTAAAAAAAAAAAAAAAGTGGCAGAGACAGTAGTGTTCCCCAAACAGTCCATGGGTTCCATTACTTGTCCAGCTCCCCTTATATAATTAAGTTGAGGCCATGTGACCAGTTTTAACCAATGGACTTCAGATGTTAGAAAATGGATTTGCTCACTTCCAGTCCATAGGTCTTAAGAGTAGCAAGCTCAGGAGCCATGTGTTGAATTCAGTCACAAGATGGAACTAGCCTGGATCCCTTAGAAGGGAAGAACCCAAAGCAAACAGGGCATGTGTGAAAATTAAACTTTTATGTGTTAAAGCCACTGGGGTTTTGGGTTTTTTAGTTACCACAACACAGTCTAACCTTGGCAAAGACATAAAACCTACACACAAACTAATCAGACAACAATTTAATTCAGATGACTACTGGGTGGACAGGATAAGGTTAAATGATTGACAAAGAGCTTGGAGAGGAAGTAAAAGAAGGGTACATACTGGAACTGTAGGGAGAAAAGGGAGCATATTTCAGGGAGGAGAAATACTAAGAGCCAAGCAAGAATTCTAAAACTGGGACTGAATGGAAAGGGAGTAGATTTCTCCAGAAATAGAGGCATTTTTGTCATTAGGTGTTCCATGAGCCAGTTCATTTTCTTGCTACTTATTAACCTAACCCAAGTGTCCCTTGTCAAAGGCCTGATGATCAATGCTCAGGGCATGAACCTTAACTTGAATAAATACTAGAAAGGAATGCAAAGGTCTACTCAGTTTTCTATCTTTCATTCTTAAAGTATCAGCCAGGGATTCAGATCAGGTTTTTATTCCACTCATCCCACAACCACTCGAGCTCTAGTCTCTACAAAGTTACCTTGCTGAACTCCTGCAAGCAATTACTCTTGGATGTCGAAATAAAGAACTTGCAAAACTTAAACCAATATTGGGAATTGGGATTCTCTATAGGCTAGGTAACAGCCCATAAAGTCTAGCTTGTCCATGTCCTCAAAATACTACCTATTTTACCACATCCATAACATACCCGCCAAGCTGAAACTCACGCTCTACGCATGATCACTACCTACATCAGAGCAGGAAGAGGTGAGGCTGAGGAGAGGATATTATGACTTCCAACTTTCAGAGAGTATCTTTTCGGAAGTGAGGGAGAGAAGGCTACTGATAGAGCTGTAATGGAAATTCCTCTTTGCTCTGAGGATAGATCCCTTTATTTCTAAGGGCTACCCATCAAATCTTAATCCAAAGGCAAAAAAGGGGAGCCTCCTTTATAACACTAATTAACTAACTATGAGCATTCAATGCTGTCAGTCTCTTAAAAATCTTGAGCAGGAAAGGACAGAAAGAGGAGAGAGGATGAGAATGACACAGATGTGCAAAACATAAGGAGAATGGAGGACAACTAAGGATGCAAAGCAGAGAAAGAATCAAGAAAGCAAGGGAATTACATTCAAAACTCCAAGAAGCAAATTCAGCCAGAGGTTTAAAAAACTGTTTCTTGCTTTATAATGAATTAAATAACAGAGTTTAGAGAACAATGCTACCTTTTGATGAATGAGTATAAGTAAGCACTATCTATAATCTGCAAAGCACTGTTATTCTTATGTTATTTTCATACTCTTTCTGACTCAGTTTCCTCATCTTAAAATAAGAGGCCCTGGAGCTTAAGGTGTCTAAATTACTTCCAGCTCTTAGACATTCCATGGGGAAAGGACAGGCACGGTCCCCAGAGATATCTGAATTTCTTGCAGCACATCCGAACATTTAAACCTAAAGACATTTGGTAGTTACTAACTTAATTGAATTTAAAGTGTTTTTTGCTTTAAAAAAAAACCCACACAGATTAGAATTTCTCTCTCTTTCACAGAGAAACCTAAGCACTTGATTATGTACTTGGGTTAGGTACTATGCATTTGACGCATCTGGCATGTATCATCATAGCTAGTTCACAGGACTGGTCGCCAGCCCAGGGGTTAAGAACAAACTCAGGAGCTGGCTTGTCTGGGTTTGAATTTTAGGTCTACTGATTAAGCAACTCAGACATGTTACTTATTTCTCTGTGCCTCAATTTCTCATCGTTGCTAAGATAAAAATAGCAATAATACCAACTTTACAAAATTGTTCTAGGACTAAATGAGCTAATGGTGGTAAAGTACTTAGAGCAGTACCTGGTACTACAGATTTATTCAAAAAAACAAAAAACTTTTGAAAGCTAGGTACTATTATTATCCCTAATTTATAAGGGAAGAACCTAAGCCTTTAAAAAGTTAAGTAACTGGGGGACTTCCCTGGTGGCCCAGTGGTTAAGACTCTGTGCTGCCAATGCAGGGGGTACAGGTTCAATCTCTGGTCGGGGAACTAAGATCCCACATGCCGTGCAGCACAGCCAAATGATTGAAAGAAAAAAAAAAGTTAAGTAACTGTGGACCGAAGTCACCCAGCTAGAAAATTGTGGAGCCTCATTCCAACCCAACCAAGACTCCAGAGCTGATTGGCTTTAATGCCTTCTCATGCTGTCTCCTTCCATAGAGCAACTCATGCACCAGAAGAAGACACTGAACCAATGACTCTGGAACAGACACTGGGAATGTACCACTCTCGTATCTGGCTAGACCAGGAATTCCCAACTGTTTCCTACTGACTTGTGTGTAATGTAAAAATTTTAAGTCCTTTTAATGTCATTCTTGTCTATCACTTCAAAGTTTGGTGCTCACTAGTTTCTGTATACACATTTGCTCCACATCACAAAAACAACCAAAATGCAGATTAAAACCCATTCCTTTAAAAAGCCGGCTTCTCATCATAACACCTTGGATGAAAATATTGAGTTTTTATTGTGTCCATGCACTTTGCTAGGCATAAACATTAATTGACATGATCCTCACAATAATCTTCTAAGTTCCATTTTTCAGATGAATAAATGAAATGTTTACATATTTCCCCCAAGCTCATGCAGCTAGCTAAGAGCAGAGCCAGATTTTCAATCATCTCTGCTTGACTCACAACCACTCTCCTACACTATTCCCTTTAGACTGAAAAAACCCTGCCAACTATGGGGTCACTTTATACTCCTCAGAGACTGAAACTCATAAGACAGGGCTATGGGGTTTATAAAAATCCATTCACCTACTGTGAGCAAGTAACATGTTAATTGTCCTCAAAGAGATTAAAGGACAGAACACATAAAGATGGAACCACAGAAATTTAAGTGATAAATTGTTTCAGGTAGGCGATTAAATAATAATAATAAATATATGTAATATTTCTTTTATATTTTATACCTTTGTAGATTGTTTCAGACCTTGAGAAACATTAGTTGGTGCTAATCTTGTCTCCTTTACCTAACAGACCTTGAGCAAGTTGCATAAGCACCGTGACCTCCATCAGAAACTGGGAAGGGCTCTTTTGAGGACTGAATGAGTCCTTGTAGGAAAGGCCCGGCAGAGGCCCAGGCAGGGCAGGCACAGTGCAGGTGCTCAACTAATGTCGGGCTCTCTCTCCTTGCACTGCCCATGCCTGGCGTTGAGAATGGCTCATGGGTCCCTGAAAATACATCTACAGAAGGAGCCGAGTGAGAGGAATGTGCTGTGATCTCAGTCCTCTAATAGGATTCACACCTTTTGTACGATTGCCTATTTTCTGAACTCAGCTCTGAAATGAGCTATTATCCTCTGTTTCACTCTTCTTCGTATTATCCAAAATAATTCAATGTCCACCTTTCCCTTTGGGAAAATCAAAGGTTGACGTGGCTACCTTCTGAACTCAAGCTGTTAAAGATCCCTTTCTTCTGTTCAAAAAGTTTTACTGATTTTGAAAGGTCTTATTGATAAAACACAGAGCAACTCAGGGGAAAAGGACAAAGAGAAAGAAGAAAGAGAAAGAATAAAGAGGCCAGAAAAGAAAGAAGGAAGAGAGCCCAAGAGGAGCAGAGAGAGGCAAAAGGCTACTGAATGCATAATTGCCAACAGTTTTAGAAACTGGCTCAGGTCACAATCACGGAGCATTATTTTTAAAAACCAAGGGGAAAATATTTATACAAAATCCAAAGGATACATGCTGTTTGTTAAATGCTGTAAAATGACAATGTATTCAATCCATTAATTCATGAATTAGTCTGTGTAATGTTTACTCCTGGCAGCATTAGCATTTCGGAGATGAATATTTAAAAGAAAAAAAGGAGAAATTAAAAGACCAGAGACAGAATTAAAGAACCATTTTTTTGTTTTGTTTTGTTTGTACACCTCCATTTGTGTGTTTTGGCTGTATTTGTACAGTGTTGTTAAAATTTAGGGGTTAGGGGTGAATGAAATGGGTGACATGGAACCTTCCAAGTCCCTCTTGAAGCCCTCAGCCTCCCAGGTATGTATAAAAGTCACAAGAATTTCCAACAATTTTCTAACTGTGCTCATAAACGATAGTTTCAAAAGGCGATATGTTATAATAAACATATATTATGAGTAAATTAAGCCTTAATTATGTTTAGCAAGTTTTACGTTCTCATTAAAAGCAGAATCACAACAATAAACATGACTTACCAGCAGAATTAACTCTGCCACAATTGTCTACTCTTCCCAAACATTCTTTGTGTGCTCTTGCACCACACTTAACACATAAATAGCCTTGATAAAATGTTCCCCTGCAAGGTAAAATTAGAGGGTGATAGGTTAAAAGGTGCGAAATTCTGCCTATAGGAAATCATTACTGACAGAAAGCAAAACAAGAGAACACAGTGCTATGCAGTTCCCTTCAGTGGAGGGAGAGGACCTTCCTGGGTTCTGAAGGAACTGTCCAGGCACAAGGCCAAGGAAGGACCTGATGGATCCAAACTCATAAGGCAATATCCCCACTTGAGAACATTTTGCTGGGACCTTAGCAAAGTCTGAAACATTTGGCAATTATACCAGTTCCTTTAAACTGAAAACCAGGATCACACAAACTTACCTCAGAAGCATCTGGCAGACTTTGCAGGATGTAACCCGGTTGAAGGTATGCATCTTGAACTCATGGAAATTGGAGTCTGCATAGTCTGGCCTTATGTTGGACCTATACAAAGGGGAAAAAGTAACATCCTCAAGAAAGTTTCACAACAAAACCGCAGTCTAATTCATCAGCATTACATTGGGTACAGAGGTGATTCAGTCAAATAGGCTATTAAATATGCAATGTTTTCTAAGCCAAAGGATGCTTTGCTTTAAAATATGCACCAAAATCTGGTTGTGTGAGAACCAGCAACTTGTAAAGATTGAAGCAACCTAATCCTCCTCAGCATTGAGTGTTCCCAGGGAACTTTACAGAATGGCCATGTAGGTCAACCTGTCAGGAAAAACATAAAACCTGCTGGATATTCACACTGTGTGATCATTTCTTTTCTCTAGCCACATCACTGAAACAGAAATGAGCTGCAGGGGGCAGGAGGGAAGGGAAGAGGGTGTGCTGCATTTCCACAGGGTCCCTGTCCAAACAGGTATGTGGATTATGTAATGATCTGTAAAAGTGAATACAATTTTATAAAAAGTGTTGAAACAAAGCCTCAGTCTGATCATTAAAAACTTCCTCCTTAACAAACAGTCCACTTTCCTTGCAATCCAGATAAAAAATAAGCAAAATTATTTTATCATTTATATTATACACATATGCAAAAAAATACTAAGTATACTGCACAATGACATTCACCATGTATTTACTCTGTGCCGATACTGTAATAAAAATATGATTTGTTCATTATATCTCACTTAACCTTCACACCAATCCTAACTGGTAGGCACTAATAATATCACTAGTTTACAAACAGGGAAACAGAGGCTTACATTAAAGTAAAGGAAATGGCAGAGCTGGGAACTCCAACCCAGGTCTGTGCTCTTAGCCACCAAAGCTACACTGCAAGGAGGAATTCAACAATATTCACCTTCATATAATTAGATTTTTGTGTCTAATAGGCATGCTGGGAACTGTTCAGTTTAGTCATTTCCAGAGGATTTTTTATATTATTCTTAATTTGTCCATGTCACCAAAGAAAGCAGAAAAATTAGGAAAGGATAAGTTAAAAGCAAATACAGATGAGAGGTACACCTATAAAGCGAAGATGATGTTCTCTGAGATGTTACAAGCAATTTGTGAGACTGTAGGAAAAGTTTGAGATACTGATGAGCTAGGATTTCCCCTTTTATAGAACACAGCAACTCTCAACCACATTGGCATAATGAAGCATAACACAGGCGGGCGACCAGGCATCAATCTCTGAGGTACCAGGAGAAGCCTTATGAAAAAACATTCACGAAGGCAATTGGAGTAGCAGGCAGTGTTGCAGAAGTGTCAGCAAGGTCAGCCTTGCAATCCATCTGCTGAATATGAGCGAGCTCAAAATGAAATCAAATATTAGTGCCATCTGGGATTTCTCTGCTCTGTGCTTCTGGTGACCTCACTTTTTAGGAAAATGTTCCACTGCATGCTGAAAAGCATGGCCGTTTCCATGGAGGCATTTTTTGGTCACTGATGAAGAAGTGGAGTTCTTCTGCAGGAAGGGAAAAGGTGGGAAAAGATAATGATCTAGAAACAAAACTCTCTTCACATTGTTTAGAAAACATTTGATTCTTGAGTCCATACAGCCAGACGGGAAGGGCCATTGTTCATTTCTCTCTGAGCGTCAAGGTGACAGTCATAGAAGAATTGTCAAATAGCAGCTTCGGTCCCGGGAACTTGAAGAATTCATCACCCTGGAGTTTTAGAATAAAAGTGGGTCTCCTTCAGGCAGAAACTCAAGTAAATAGATACCAAATAGGTAAGAATTTAATTAATCTTAGAAGTCTGCCTGGGACATAGGTAGAACACCTTTCTCCTAGGGTTAACCCAAGTTGTGTGTGTGTGTGTGTTGTGTGTGTGATAGGTAGAACACCTTTCTCCTAGGGTTAACCCAAGTTGTGTGTGTGTGTGTGTGTGTGTGTGTGTGTGTGTGTGTGTGTGTGTGTGTGTTTATCATCATTTGTATTTAACACTTTCACCAACTAACTAGGAATAAGCTGACTTTTCAGAAGACAAAAGCTGAGAGGAAGATTACACTAAGAGGTTAGAAAGAAAAATCTTACATAAAAACAAAAACTCAGAAAATATTGTTAACAGTAGTTACCATAAGTTAAGTGAGACCTAGGGTAGAATGATAGAAAGGAACTGTTGGAAGTTGTTTTTTTTTTTTTTAACTAAAAGTGCATATTATTTTAAAAATTTTAAATCAAGCACTAAAGAATAAAAGTTAACTCTATGACCCTGCAACTGCTATTGAGACACTGTAGAATATAAAAGCATAGTTGAGGGCAGGAATCTGAAATTAGACCACCTGGGCTTAGATCCTAACTTGCAAATCACTAGCAGGGTGACCTTGGGCAGGTTACTAAGTATAAAACAGGAATACTAATAAAATCAAACTTGTAAAGGAAGGTAATTTATATAAAGTGTTTAGGACTTTGCCTAGCCCAGAGCTGGTGTTCAGTAAGTCTTGGCTCTAATTTATAAATTGCTGATTCCAAATCCACATTAATAATGATGTGATCAGGATAATGCTTTATGAGTGGTGAAGAGTCCCTTGATAGTCTTGGGAATTTCTAGAGGGTCCCCATTCTCCTGGGAATTTCATTGCAGGAAGGTTGTATGTTCAGCGTCCTTGGGACCAGGAATCCATATGTAATGATTTAAGCACAATAAGAAATGGGGTTACTCAGGAGAGGACACATATGCAAAAAGCCCAGGGAATTAGATGAAGTCATATCAAGCACCAACTAAAGAGAAGAGAGACATCAATACACATGGAGATGCAAAAATCAAACACAGTAAGTTGGCTAGATGGGAAGAGCTAGAAAGGCAGGTTAAAGGAGAAGAGGATAAAGAAGCATCAGGTTTATAGACTTGGTAACACAAGGACAAAAATGATCAAAAGTAGAGTTTACTGCACACCTCTAATGTACCAGGCACATTAATTGACTCTGTATATTTTTTCACATTTACTTCTCATAATAAACCTATAAGGTAGAGTCATTCATTCACTTCATATTTATTGAGCACCTACCATATGCATAGGCCGTGAAGCAGGAACAGAAAGAAGAGCCCTTTAGCTGGAGCCTGGTGGGTGAAGAGGGGCAATGTAGGAGATGTGTAAGAGAGGTTGGCAGGGCCAAGGAAAGAGTTGGTCTTACACAGGGATTGACCTCACATTTAGTTGACCAAAAAAAAAAAAAATCTCTGGGGCTACTATGTAGAGAATTCCTTGCAGTGCAGCGTGGACATAGCAAGACCAATTATGGGGTTGAGTTGCCTGCAGATGAGAACTGAAGATCCAATATAAGTCAGCTCACTTGCTTGGTCATGCAGCTATACAGAAAGGATTCCATTTTCGTAACCTGCTTTGATATACTACAGTTTACTTATGAGAACATGAGTGGAATCTCATAGATTCCGTTTCTTTTGCTCCATATAGGGCCCATTATTAATACAATTAATCAGTCGATCAAATATTTATAGAGCGAGGCATGTTGATCCTCTTAAGTCTCCTTATAACTACATGTTCTCCTCCAATTGCCCCCTCTTGTCACCTGGTTCCATGTGGGAGCCAAGATAATGACTACACAGCTCGGCTCAGCCTAGGCATCCTCTTCATCCTGCAGATCTGCATTCCAACCGTTCCTCAGGCATCTCAAATGCAGCACATACAAAACTCAACTCCATACCTTTCCTAACATACTTGATTCTTTTTTTAAAAAATAGAAACCCTTGTGTCAAGGGCTGATTTTCAATAGATGACAGCAATGGAGCTGCTATGTATGAAACCCTGAAGCAACATATCTGATTCTAATCAAATTCTGATTTCAATCCATCACCATTCACCCCATCTTCCAGCCGAGAAACTCAAGAGTCATGATGAATTTTTCCCTCTCCCTGAAACCTTCCTACATATTCATTCTCTCTTAACCTCTCACCTGTTCCAATTTCTCCTTCCCTGACACTGTGACCAATTTCTATTGATTCAACCTTAAAAATACCTCCTCTAAAATGCAAGTTCCATTCTCTCTTCTCACTACCTAATTCAAGCCCTCAATATCTCCTAACTAAATTGTGACAATGAACTTCTTAATTATTCCATCTCCTACTCTCTCTGCCTATTTAAGGCCATCTTCCATATTATTGCCAGAATCACCTTTAAAAATGAAAATATGATATGGCACTCACTCCTTTGAATATGTCCACTCGTTCCTATTGCCTACAGGGATAAAGTTAAAACTTCTAGCAATGGTATGCAAAGTGTATTAAGCTATAGCTTTATCTACCTCTCACCTGCCTCTTCTTTCCCAAAGACTCACAAGCCATACACTATAGACACACAGATCTTCTCACATTTCTCAAGCATATTCTTCTCGTCCATAACCCTCGGTTTTGTAGTCCATTCATTCTAAATGTTTCCCCTAACTTAGAACTGTTAATTTACCTAGTTACTCATATAGGACCAGATTAAAAAATGTGACTCCTTTGATAATATCTTATTTGAGTCTGCATGATAAAAGATAGTGATTATCATATCATCTAGATTTCCAAAGTACTTTTTCAGCCTTCTAGTATAATACTACATTGTATTATAACCACTTACCATCTGCTTCCAACAACCAGAAAGCTGTTCTATGCTGTTTATGTTTATATTACCATGACCTAGCTCAGTGTCTCATATCTAATGTATATTAAGTTGATATTATTGAATAAATAAATTAACAAATATCCCTATCTATACACTAAGTATTTTTCTACTTAGGGAGAAAAGGACTGAAAAAAGAAAAAGCATAGTCATCATACCCTCAGAAAGTTGTCCACTGAATTAAAGAAACAAAAACATCCATGAAATAACAAAAATTTATAACTGAGGAACAAAGAAATAAAAAGGGGAGATCAGTTAGTGGTTACATTAGTTACAGAAAGTCAGTGGTATTTAGTAGATAAAGGAAAGGGGGAAAGTGATATAAGTTTTGGGGGAAAACAAGACTGAAAGTTCACAAATGAATATCAAGTGTTCGTAGAACAATGGACAGATCAGGGCATCATCTGTGACAGTGTGATGGTTAATTTTATGTGTCAACTTAACTGGTCCATGGGTTGCCCAAATTTTTGGTCAAACATCATCCTGGGTGTTTCTATGAAGGTATTTTTGGATGAAATTAACACTTAAATCTGAGACTGAGTAAAGCAGATTGCCCTCCCTAATGTGAGTGCGCCTCATCCAATCAGTTGAAGGCCCAAATAAAATTAAAAGGCTAACCCTCCCCCAAGTGAGAGAGAATTCTTTCTGCCTGACCACCTTCGAAATGGGACATAGACTCTTTTTGCCTTCAGACTCAAACCGAAACAATGGCTTTGCCTGGGTCTCAAGTCTTCAGGTGGAAGGACAAAACCACACCATCAGCTCTTCTGGTTCTCAGGCCTTTGAACTCATATGGACTATGCCTTTGGCTCTCCTGAGTCTCAGCTTACTGACTCACCCTAGAGATCTTGGGACTTACCAACCTCCCTAAGTGCATGACAATTCCTTATGACATATGATACACACAAATATATATATATATATATATATATATATATATATATATATATATATACACACACACACACATTTGATCTGTTTCTCTGAAGAAACCTATTACAGAGATACTAGGAAATAATGTTAGGCAGGATTAGTGGGGCCAATTACCAAAGGAGGGTGTGGAAGCAACACCTAAGTTCAAATTTGTCAGCCTCCATAACATTTTCCTTGACACCCCAATGCCAACTTAATATGAACCACCTAGGCTTTCACTAACTTTGTACAACCCCTAAAAGAAATCACCACATAGCATTAAAAGTGCTTGTTTGCATGTCCATCTCCCTGCTGGCCTATATGGTGATTGAGGGCAGGGGCATGACTTCTCCTTTTTAACTTGGCTCACCTTTACAGTTATCAAACATTTGACTAGGAAAATAAGCTGCTAGACATTTATGGTTGATGGAAATCAGAAAAACATGCTTTTACTATAGCATTTACTTTACTTATTTTCAGAAGGCTGCTTTTGCCACATTATCAGATGGAAATTTGGATGGAGTACAAGAGAGATAAAGATATTTTTACTATGCCAAAAAAATTTTATCTCCCATATAAAAGAAAGCTGAAGAAAAACAATGATTAACTGAATTTCAATTAAATGTTGTAATTTATGTTTATTTACCTACATCCTCTCTTCCTTGTGAGAATATTTAATCTTTTTACAAGAACTAGAATGCAACTCATAGATACAAATATATTTCAGTAGTAAGTATGACAGAAGTTAGTTATAGTTATAGTCAGCTATTATTTTAAAAATTTATATATTTAAAATTAACATTCTTCTCAATTTTAACTATAAACTGATATCTTTTAGTAATATAGTTTTAGAACACAGGAAGCAAATATTAGCAAAATAAAATAATGTGTAATGATCGTGACTAATTAGAGTGGAAGATGAGAATCAATTTATGACATCGTACCATCTCATGCCCTGTCAATATTACCAGCATTCAAATATTCAGTTCATATCTGGGTGCCCACTCCAACAGGAAAAAAAAAAACCACCATTATGGGCACTGTGACAATTATGCAAAACACAAAATAGTTTATTTCATCATACTGCATTAAAAGTTAGATGGGAGAGCTGGCAGCATAAGTTGGTGGTTTGAAAACTACTTGTCTGAATGCAGCAGGCTTTTCTGTGCACCAAAAATACACAGAAAAGTAAAAAAAAAAAGTAAAAATATATACACACATAGCTATATGTGTAAATATTGCTGAAATTCAGAAAATATACATTTTGACAAACAAATGCTGGGCATAAAATTACAGTTAACTGTCCCATAAGAAAATGCTGAGCAATCTTAATTTTTCTATGTATTATTCTATTAAATTATTTTATCTTCTATGACATCACAAGATGATGCATCTCATCTTGCATCCTTCTATTAACCTCTATTACTTAAAAGGCAGTAAATTACTATAAGCAATAATACTTAATCTTGTTTTCCAGAGCAAGCATTAAAACTTATTTAAAATAATATGGATACTCTATTACCTTAGGGATACTTAGTTATATCATGTCTCATTTAAAATAAATTTTTTTAGGGATTTCCCTCATGGTCCAGTGGTACAGAATCTGCCTTCCAATGCAGGGGATGTGGGTTCAATCCCTGTTCAGGGAACTAAGATCCCACATGCCGCAGGGCCACTAAAAGCCCACGTGCCACAACTACTGAGCTCGCGCACCTCAACAAGAGAGCCCGCATGCCGCAAACTACAGAGCCCACACACCCTGGAGCTTGCGTGCCATGACTAGAGAGAGAAAGCCTGTGCCCCACAACTAGAGAGAAGCCAGTGTGCTACAACTAGATAGAAGCCCACACGCCACAATGAAGAGCCCACACACTGCAATGAAAGATCCTATGTGCCTCAACGAAGATCCCACATGGCTCAATTAAGACCTGACACAGCCCCACCCCCCCAAAAAATAAAATAAAATAAATTTAAAAGTGTTCTGAATTTTAAAAAATTTTCTATGTATTATATATATATGTGTATATATATGTGTGTGTGTGTGTATATATATATATATATATATATATATAAAACAATTTCTCAGATTAATAAAGAACCAAAAAAGCAATGGATCATCTCAAGGGATGTCAAAAAAAGACATTTAATAAAATGTATCATGTGCTTCTGATGAAACTCTAAGTGAACTAGATGTTAGACTAGATGTTAAGGGATGTTTTCATAACACGATAAAGAATATTAAGCTAAAGACAATTGAAAACATATTTAAAACACTATCACAATCATATTAACATTTCCTGAAGTCAACTATACTACTCGACATTTTTCTGCAAGAGCTGATCAATATAATGTGAGAAGAAAAATAAATGTGAGAGATAAATATTGTTAAAAAGTACACAGAATTAGGGGCTTCCCTGGTGGCGCAGTGGTTGAGAGTCCGCCTGCCGATGCAGGGGACATGGGTTTGTGCCCCGGTCCAGGAAGATCCCACATGCCATGGAGCGGCTGGGCCCGTGAGCCAGGGCCACTGAGCCTGCGTGTCGGAGCCTGTGCTCCGCAATGGGAGAGGCCACAGCAGTGTGAGGCCCATGTACCACCCCCCAAAAAAAAAAAAAAAAAAAAAAAAAAAGTACACAGAATTATTGTTTGGAGGTGACATTATGAAGACTACTAGGAAAAGCCAATAGGAGAAAACTAAAACTAATGAAACTAATAAGAGAAAAAGACATATCAGGTGGTGTCTGGAGAAATCCATCTGTAAGCTTCCAATGTTCTCCAGCAGCAAAATGCAGTAACACGTGTGTAGTGTTTTTACCCAGCAAGATTCCTTGAGACTCATGGCTCAAGGATTTTTGGGGGGTTGGTTACACAGGCAAGATCAGCCACAATCATTAAAAACTCTCAGAAGGAAAGTAGGTGCCCATCATAAACCACTGTATTATTATTTTTTTTTTAATTTAGGCAGGCTGGCACAATGAAATTCAGTACCCCTGGCCCACCAAATAACCTTACCACTTAGTACCATAGGGACAGGGAACATTTCAAAACCCAAATCCCCAGATGCCAGTCAAGGTCTAAGCCTGAAAGCAGACTTTGCTAAAGATAGCAAACTCAAGCCTGCCATGTTAACTCTTTCCTGAACAAAAATGTGTAAGAAAAATCATAGCATGAAATGTTCAGGTTCTGGATGAATAAAATTTTAAAATTAACTGAGGGAAATAAAAAACATTCAAGTAAATAAAAGCTACGTACCAAATTCCTGAATAAGAAGCTTGCATATTTTATTATAAATACACTGTCTTCCCTCAAGTTAATTTATAAATTTAAAACAATTCCTTCCTCCCAAACCAGCACATAGACACACACACAAACACAAATATACAATGAGAATTTTTTGAACTTGGCAAATGTTTATAAAATTCAACTGGAAGAATAAATATGTGAGAATAGTTGGAAAAGTTTTAAAACTATGATGAATTATTATAGGGGGTACGTGGTAAGCCATCATAACCTAAGAGATACTAAAATGTCTTCTAAAGCTAGCATTATTAAATCTGTATGGGACCGATAACAAAACAAACAGAAAGATCAATAATAAAGCCCTCAAGGGGATCACACATGTGCAAAAACTCGGTATGCAATTTTTGTGGCAGTTTGTTCATTTATTTTTCCATTCAAAGAAAAAAAACCAAAAACTTAATATCTAATACCAGGCAGTGGGATATAATGATAAGCAAAAACAAGTAAAGTCCCTGCCTGTTTGGTGCTGGCAGGGAAAAGAAATATCTAAATAACTCTACAAACAATTGTGAAACTGCAGGAGTGACAACTGTCACAAAGAAAGACTGTATTATGAAAACTTACAATTTGGAATGTGACCTTATCTAACGATTATCACAGAAGGCTTTCCTACAGAAACAATGCTTGAGCTGACATCTAAAGATGATCGAGAATTCAGGCGATGAAAACGAAGAATGTTCCAGAAAGAGGAAAGATTATAAGTACATTTTAGAAAGTACACTTGCAGCTTTTTGAAAATGTTAGGAAAGGACGTTTCTATCACGCATTTTATAACAAAATTAAAATTTAGGTAATTAAAGATTTATATTATTTATTTGATAAATATGTATTACATACCTGTGATGGGCCATGAATACTGCCAGCAATAAGGAACAATAAGATGGACAAAACCACTGCCCTCATGGAGCTTATTTAAATGTCAAATTTATCTATAAATCTCTATTTAAATGTAAAATTTAGAGAGAAACCTGAAATTCATTTTAAGCAAAAAACAAAAACATAAAAGTACTTGAAGAAAATACTGATGAGTCACTTACATAATCTTTAAAGGTAAAAAATAAAGATAGCTAGATTTATTTATTTGTAAAACCCCAAATTTTTCCTTGAATCAAAACCAGTAAAAATGAAAAGAAAAAGCAGGAAAATATCTGTAATTTTCATGATAAAAGATTAACGTCCTTGCAATATATAAATGCTCTTAAAATCTATAAGGAAAAAAAATGAACACTCCAAATGAAAAATTAGCAAAGAAATTAACAGGGCAATTTATTAAAAAGAAGAAATAAAAACAATTAATAAATACACAAAACATATTTAACTTACTAGTAACCAATATAAATGCAAATTTAAATAAGATATCATTTCACATTAACAAACTGGCAAAAAAGAAAAAAGGAAAAGAAAAAAAGATAATACCTAGTGTAGATGAAGCTACAGAAATATCCCAAACCTTAAAGATGTATTAATCATATGACATAAAATTCTGCTTATTAGAAGTAATCATGAAGGGCTCATTACAACATATTTAATAATTAACATTGGAATTGATTTAATTAAAAATAAGGAACAAGGTAAATTATAGCATATCTATAGATGGAATATTACACAACAATTAGAAATGATAAAGTGAACATATATATTAACCAAGAAAGATATCTGCAATATATTAAAGGAGAACAACTTTATTCCAAACTATATCCAGAACTGTGATTAATATAAGATATAACTGCTTGCTAACATACACAGTGAATAGGTAGAGGCATTATGAATTATGAATGATTTTTTAAAATTTAGAGTTATCTGTGTTTTCTAAAGATTTTACAGTGAATATACATTATTAAATTTATTCCTTACACCTACCGCTTCCAGAGACAAAACAAAAAGCAAATACAACCATAACAATCCATAAAAGCTTTAAAGAGGTTAAGCAACTTGACTAAAATACACAGGTAATATGTCATTGAACAGGCTTTGAGTCAAAGATTTGTCTCAAAGCCTGTGTGTTTAATCACTATGCTAAAAATATCGCAAGGCAATTAAAAAGCAAAGACAAACTGAATGAAATGCTTGCAGCATATGTGAAAATATTCTTGATATAAAAGAAGCCATTACAAATCAGTGATAATACAATGATGAACTGACCCATAGAAAACTTGGCAAAGGATATGAACAAGGAATTCATAAAGAAAAACAACTCACTGACAAGCCTGTAATAAACTATTCAGGCTCATTAGTAAATGTAGAGACATGGGAAGGCTACAGTATACACATTGTTTGGAAACTGTCATTCCTGGACCCTGATTGCTTTGCTCTTCCCTTCTCACCCCCCTCAGGGATGTGATCTTTGTGATGCTGCATTTAGTCTAAGAGCTCATCATTTGTAAATATTTCCATGAATGGAAGCACACAGACTGCTAGTGCTTCAACGTGGAAGGCTAGCCCCAAGTATAGAAGGATAGTACTGCAGCATGAATTGAATGTTCTGGAATAGGCGAGATGCTGCCCCACGCAGACAAAGTGACTGACGGTTATGGGCCCAAGAAAAGCTAATCAAACTATGGTGCATTTGTTCCTGCTCTATCTGCTGTCAATAAGACCCTCTATCCTTGACTAATTAAAAAGGATTCTATTCAGACTTCTTGAGTGTGAGGGGTGGGATGGTTTTGGTTTTTGTTTGTTTGTTGTTGTTGTTGTTTTTCCCCTGCTAAAACAGAATGCTTTAGAAAACCTTGGTTTTCAAAAACATGAAAAATAAAACAGTATATATTTTTTACAATAGTGAATAATTGTTAACAAGCTGTGTCCAATGATAAGGTACTGGACAAATACATTGTGATACTTCTACATAATGGAAAAACAATCAGCCATTTAATCATATTGAAGAAGAGTTTTCACAAGAAAACGTAAGTATAAACGTATTCTACAGACAGTGTTCATGTACATATGCATATATGTATGTGTCTATCTGTATGTAAATATGTACCTCTGTTACCACAGAAAGGGATATAACACTTAGAGGAAAAGAGGAATTAGAACCAAAATAGAGTCTCATAGCATCATGTAATGTTCCTTCATTGTACTTGTAACAATTTCCTTTTTTACATTTCTTTGTATGATTATTTGATTAATGCTTATTTTCCCCCCAAAGAATTTAAGCTCCATGAGGCTGGGGCTGTGTCAGATGTGCCCATCACTGTATCTCTGGCATCATGCACAGTGCCTAACACACACAGGCATTCAACAAATGTGTTGATGTTTAATGGAGTATCAAAAGAAGATTAAATACATAAGCGTAAAATAAAGTTAGTATATAAAATGTATCCCAAAATATAATTGATTAATTGTTAAACATGTTACAAATTTACTGCTATACTTCCTAGCAACCAAAGCAAAGAGGAAAACAGGATCACTTGAAAGATAATTGTATAAATTTTCCTGGCACCAAAGTGTAAGACAAATTGCTCTGATAGATTTTTATAAAAGGGACTCTGTGTGAGATATATAGACAATGTCTTCAACAACATCCCTATAAATACAGTTGTACCCCTTCCCCTTCTAGCCCGTCTTTGTATGAGTCAAGGGCATAATGCTGAAGTATTGCTCAGCAAAAGCAATTCTATGGGGGGAGCCTTTCAGGACCTATTCCATCTATGCATCATCACTTAACAGCCATCAGCTCCTCTAAAATTAGATACCAAGTTTGGCTAGTCAAATATTTTTCAAATTTGATAATTCCAAACATGAAAATCATCTATAGATAAAACAAACATTTGTGCCAAATCTTCAAATACTAGACCTAGAGGTAATAGTCCTCATAATTCAGAAGAAATTTCTGAAACAGATAAAAGGCTGTTATCCTAATTGACATTAGCTTATATAAATCAATTCTCTATGAGGACTGAAGACAGGTCAGATAAATACAGAAATCCCAGAGCTTAAATAAGACCTAAAGTTCTTTGAAACAGAGACACCATTCCCCACACAGTCCCCCACATGCAGGACAGATCCCTGAGCTACCTGGGCAAAGGATCTCACTTAGTAGAGTGTCTCATACACCATTAGAATCACCAAGTAAACATTCAAGAGTGTCCCAATAGTGCATCCAGGTTGTTTTTTGTCAAGTTACAAGCACTTCTGAGGTCTCCAGCTCTGAATAAGCATACTTCAACCAAGTAAAGTCTTAGCCCAAAATCAAAATAAGATCAATCATTTTTTACCTCAAATTTAGGCTTTCCTATAAGATCCAACTTTAACAGTCTCATTAAACAGTGTTTTCTTCCCCCCTTCCTTTGTTAACATGAAAAATCCAGAATAAAATCCAAATATTTATTTTTAGAATATCCTACATTGTGAAATTAAAGCTACCAAACAGGTAATGGATAAATACAAAAGACTTTATTCATTAAAAAAAAAAATCTTTCAGTAAAGTATCCTAAATCCTTACCTGTTTTTTCACAATTTGTTCTCACAATACAGTAGCATACTAATGACACTGCTCGTTATTTGAAAGGGCAAAAAAAATGAAAAAGAAACAGGTCTTTCAAAAACCAAGTTAAAAAAACAGAGTTCAGAAGGGACATCTTCACCTATTTCTAGGGATTCATAAAAGGAATGAAAACAAAAAAGAGATTTATAAATCACATCCAAATCTTATTCTTTGTATTCCAAATCACGTACCATTTTTTATCTAGGGAAATTAATAAATACTTTCAAGATACCAATAAAAATAAGATAATGCTTGGCTCTGAAAAATAGTATTTTCTTATCTTCTATATATAGCACTTCTTTATCTCATTCAATGTTGACTTTATAGTCAATTTTAAATATACATCCATCACTGAATTTCTGTGACATCTCAAAGAAACTGTTGAATGAAATGTAAAGTAAGTTAAATCCATAATAAATTTAAAGTGGAAAAAATGTCAGACTACATATAATTTGGGTCTTTGTTATAAACTTGATGTGTGGCTTCTGGCACATAACATATTGATATCTTTCTATTTCTAGTCTCCTCACCAATCAAAGAACTCTATCTGTCATCCCTGCTATAGAAGGAAGGCCATGGTCCAGGACTGGGAGAAGGAAGAAGGGTCACCATTTTTGGATCCTTTTCTATTCATCATTCAGATTTGTTCTGAGGATAAAGTGAAAGCACATATATGTACAGCTTATTAAATTTTATTTATTAAATGTGAACAGCATTATACAAATGCTAGATGCTATATCTACTATTATTGTTAGTATTGTCATAAGTGACAAGGATATAGTGGAAAACCCTGAGGCCTCATAAAGGTGGAACAAAGTAAATGATGACCTACCCATCATCATATCCTGGATCAATGGGAATAAAGCTCTTCTTGTATTAAAGAGTTAATAAGTATATTAAAACACTTTTTTATTTGTTCATACAGTCAAATTAACTAAGTGCCTATGATGTGCCAGTCACTTTCTAACACTGGGAACACAATAGTGAATTTATCTCTCCCCAACCATCACGGACCTCCAGTTAATTTGGATTATCTTGCTTTACTTCAGTTCTTCCATTAAAATAGATTGTTTATGCTCTTGGCAGGCAGGGGTGGGAAGAGAGAGAGAGAAAGAGAGAGAAGGAGAGAGAAGGGGAGAGAGAGAGAGAGAGAGAGAGAAAAGCCATGCATCTCCCACTGTGTTAGCTATTCCATGGAAGGGATAGGTTCTAGAGAATGTGGATTTTCTCATTCTCTGGTCCAGTAAATCTGTAACATAACTCAAACATTCAAGATAACATGGATTAGGAATGCTGAGTGGACACAGTAAATTTCAGTTCTTGTGGCACATTTTAAATTAAGTCCGATAGTATGAAGTGTGCTGTTGAATTAATGTGCTCTAGAAGCATATGGGGATGGAGATGATACTGCTGTGAAGTATTTGGAAACAATAGAAGGAAATCTGAAAGGTAATCTGACAAGCTTCACAAGAACTTCCCCTTCAAATTCCATAATGATTATATATGAAAAAAAGAGTTGTTATCAATACTCCCACTTTTGCACATAAATCCTCTGTTTTACACTAAACTCCACGTGTAGAAGTTCAGTATAAATTGAGCAGGATTTCAGTACAAATTTGTCATGAATTGAGCTACTAACCATTTATCAAAACCAAAAATCACTCTTCAGCAAAAGGAAGGTTGAAGTGTTAAATATACTTATTTTTTTAAAAAAGCATATTTATCATTAACATAACTGTGACATAACAGACAACTAATAAAGATTTTTAAAGTGGTTTGGTAATATTCTAGGCCTTATGGGACTTACAGGTTACAAAGATACTTGTCATCTCTAAGCTTGCCATAAAGTTGTAGAGACAAGACTCACACATCGACCACTTGTACAGAAGGTAAGAACTTGAGCAGTTACAGAACTAAACACAAGAACTAGAGACCAGAGGAGATAAGAGTGTGAGAGGATGGGTAGCTACTGAGAGCCCCCATGCCAGAGCTGATGTAACTACAACTTTTATCAAAGTAGGAGAGGAGTAATTGGTGTTCAAAGATGTAAGCTGGGCAAAGCAGAGACTTGTTCAGGTGAACAGCTTGATGCCCAGAGTTCTAAAGTGGACAAGAGAACCATTTATGGGTCCATGCTTCCAGACTAAGTTCAGGCACAAAAAATTGAATCAGGGCATTAAAAAAAAAAAAGAACCAAGAAGTTAACAGAAGTCAAACAGACCTGGATGGAGGGGTGAGGGGGCAATGTGCCCCTTCAGCAGAATAATTAGAGTCAAATGACTAATCCCAAGGTACAGGCTGCTACTGGATGCCTTTTAAAGAATTTCCCAGAGCAGGTCAGGTGCTGCTAAAGGCTAACAGATGAGAACCACATGGCCAATGACCTTCACCAAGGTCTAGGACCTCTGGGAAGCTTTTAGCATTTGAGCTGGAAAGGATGGAGAAATCTCATTGAGAAGGCAAGGCATTCCAATGTCTAGAACTAAGCCAGGGTTAGACATAAGTGGGGAAAAGGCTGGATAGGTAAGGAAAACAGAGCCTTCAGAGGGTAGCAAACACTCCTGACCTTCAAGGAGAGAAACATAATGAAAGCTGTGCTTTCACCCGACAGCAGCCTGGTAGGAACAAACAGATGCACCTCTCTCTCTCCAAAGGAAAACACAACTCCCCTAATGGCATAAGGCTACCTGAGAGGAAGGGAAAACCTGAGGCTTCTAAAGTCTCTTCCTGAGCCTGAAAAAAATCTGATGATGGCTTGACACCAAACTACGCAAATAAAGCAGGAACCTCAAGGGAACTTTCAGCTTTGTCCAGCCACAGAGCAGCTGAGGGCCACTGCGCACACAACCTGCTGCTTTATGTCTCCAAGTAGTTGGGTGGCGCTATTTCCCAAATGTTTCTGAAGAAAATGAATCCAGCCTGAGATTACTATCTGGGTGCCTAAAAGAAACGACAGCAAAAGAGGGTTTTGAGACAGCCTGTTTCTGTTTTCAGTTGTGCTTGGAATATGCAGAGAAGCCTGAACCCAGCCTCATTCTCCACTGTGAAGTATTAGACTGATCCTCTATTCCGGCCTTTCTGATGAATGTTTTGTTTTGTTTTGTTTTTTCCTTTTTCCTTCAAAACTAATGATAGTAGAGAAACTCAGAGTAAAATATTCTGCAAAGCACACTTTTCTCACTATCCTTGTCAATGAACTTCAAATTGTCCTGTGATTTGTGATTCTCTATCCTACAGTCCCTATCCACTATAAAATAATTTAAATTCCCGAATGAGGCCCGAAGCACACAGAACATTAAAACTCAAGTGGCTACTGCCCAAACAAAAATCAGAACAGTCTCACTGGCTGGAAATAGATGCATGTGCCCGTCTACCTCGAATAAAAGAAAAACACAACCACCCTCCAAAAAGTATCAAGACACTCCAGCAAATGGACTCAATTTCAGAAAACATTTGGGGCTATTATGCTCTGGACAATACATAATAAAAATACAGTTCAACCCTTGAACTTACAGGGTTGCTTTGTGGGTAAAAGAGGACCTGCCTGAGCCAACAGAGCTCTCCAAGCCCCAACACTGGGTGAGGATCAAGGGTGCACAGCAGCATCAGGACACAGTTTCTTCCCTTAAGAGTTCCCCCACTGGGCCTCGCCTCGGCTCCCAGCCACAAGCATCACAGGCCCAAATTACTGCCACAACCTCCGCTCAGCCCCAGACTTCTGCCACTGCCCTTCAGGGTTCTATCCCCACACAGACCGGCAGAGGTGAGCACCCTATAAAAACGCTGAAGCCCCCAGCTCAGCCCTCAAGTCAGCTCTCCATTGTGTGCCACCATCCTCCATCTGGACCCCTCTTGCTTGTGTTGGTTTACACCTAGATTCTCCCTTTGGGCCTGGTCCCTTCACAGATTGCCAGCTCAATGAGATAGTTAGCTTGGTTTTGATTTCTTTATATTCCCAGAGATTGCCTTTTGGCCTCACACATGAAAGCCTGTGGGAAATGACCAATCAGGCTCCCGGCCACTGTATGCCACCTCTGGCCAGAACTCTGGCCTGCGTTCATCTGGAAGGAAAACCCAAAACTGTCAGCATCAGCAACCTCTAAATGCTTAGGATCTGGATGGAGCATCATGATAGCTGCTTTCAATATATTTTCTCATTTAACGTCACAACAACTCTGTGAAGTAAGTATTATTAACTCCATTTGTAGATTATAAAACTGAGGCTCAGAGAGCTTAAATAATTTTTTGAGGCTCACCTAACTAGAAAATCTAAGCGTCATGATTCAAATGTTGTCCAGTGATTTCCAAAATTAATGCTTCCAACCTCTTTTTTACATGGCTTCGAGTTCAACATAAGAGAGAAATTTTAGGGGTCTTGGTTTCTGGGACTTTCATCTGGCCCATCCCTGGGATCACAATCAGAAGAGCAGTGCCAGCCCATGAGAGCGTCCCCAGCAGGGCATGGCCCTCAGCTTAGGCTCGCGGTCACACCAAACCCACTGAGCTCAACGCTCCAACCACGGGTGTCTGCATTCTCACCACCCCACCCCAAACCCCAGGCCAATTCCCAGAAGGAGGCTTTCAGTATCACAAAGGGTTTCGGGGTGATGGTTCCAGCTTGCAAGCTGAAGCTATGCTAGCCACAGGGCACCAAGCAACTTAGTGGGTCAGCCCACAATTTAGCAGACCCAACCCTACCTTGAACCTGAGGGTGCACTGGTACAATTCAACACTGCTGTCAGCCACCCTATACAGAGGGGCTTATTCCTTTCTTACCCCGCAAAGAATTTGGGAGTGTGTCTCTCATTTTTCCCTCTTTCTGTTTGTGGCACCACCATGTTTCCAACGTTGTAAAGTAAGAACAAAAATATATCTAATCAACACAGAGCTAATGTAAAGGGTAAAAGAGTTAACACACATAAAGGGCCCTGCACTGAACAGAGAGCCCAGAAACAAAGCCACATACCTATGGTCAATTAATCTTTGACAAAGGAGGCGAGAATATACAATGGGAAAAAGACAGTCTCTTCAGCAAGTGGCGCTGGGAAAGTTGGACAGCCGCATGTAAATCAATGAAGTGAGAACACACCCTCTCACCACAAAATGGCTTAGAGACTTAAACATAAGACATGACACCATAAAACTTCTAGAAGAGATCATAGACAAAACATTCTCTGACATAAATCATACCAATGTTTTCTTAGGTCAATCTCCCAAGGCAATAGAAACAAAAATAAATATATGAGACCTAATCAAACTTACAAGCTTTTTCACAGCAAAGGAAACCATAAACAAAATGAAAAAACCTAGAGAATGGGAGAAAATATTTGCAAATGATGCAACTGACAAGGGTTTAATTTCCAAAATATACAAACAGCTCATACAACTCAACAACAAGAAAAAAACAAACAACCCAATCCAGCAATGGGCAGAAAACCTAAATAGACATTTCTCCAAAGAAGAAATATAAATGGCCAATAGGCACATGAAAAGATGCTCAACATTGCTAATTATTAGAGAAACGCAAATCAAAACTACAATGAGGTACCACCTCACACCAGTCAGAATGGCCATCATTAAAAACTCTACAAAGAACTAGAGAGGATGTGGAGAAAAGGGAACCCTCCTACACTGCTGGTGGGAATGTAAGTTGGTACAGCCACTATGGAGAACAGTATGGAGGTTCCTCAGAAAATTAAAAATAGAGCTACCATATGATCCATCAATTCTACCCCTAGACATATATCCAGACAAAACTCTAATTCAAAAAGATACATGGACCCCTATGTTCATAGAAGCACTATTTACAATAGCCAGGACATGGAAACAACCTAAATGTCCACTGACAGATGAATGGATAAAGAAGATGTGGTATATATATATAATGGAATACTACTCAGCCATTAAAAAATGAAATAATCCCATTTGCAGCAACATGGATGAAACTAGAGATTATCATACTAAGTGAAGTAAGTCAGAAAGAAAGACAAATACCTTATCACTTTTATGTAGAATTTAAAATATGACACAAATGAACCTATCTATGAAACAGAAACAGACTCATGGAGATAGAGAACAGACTTGTGGTTGCCAAGGGTAAGTGAGGTTGGGGAAGGGATGGAGTGGGAGGTTGGGGTTAGCAGATGTAAGCTATTACATATAGAATAGATAAACAACAAGGTCCTACTTGTTGTTTAGCACAGAGAACTATATTCAATATCCTATGATAAACCACAGTGGAAGAGAATATTAAAAAAAGAGGGTATATATGTATAACTGAATCACTTTGCTATACAACAGAAATTAACACAACACTGTAAATCAATTATACTCCAATTAAAAAAGGGGGGGGGTCCCTGCACTGTGCCTGACACATGATAAATACAGAAGAAGTGGTAAATACTGTTATTTTATTTAAATGTTACAACAAACACTGTGAGGTAGACATGATGTCTCCATTTTGTGATTTCCTAATTGAGGCTCAGAAAAGTTCATGGCCAAGCTCATGAAGCTATTAATGGGCTGAGTTCTGATTTGACTCTTAAAGACTACCCAACCCTAAGGGATTTAGAAATTACTATGTGGGTTAGGAAGAGCAACTGAAATATCTTAAATCAGAAAATTACATCTCAGGCAGTAGTATCCTATCATAAGCTCAAAGGAGTCATTTATCTCACTTCAGCCTCAGCTCTAAATTATAATTCCTGGTCATGAATATCCTTCTTTCTTCCCCCCACTCCAAATCCTGTCTATCTCTGTAGTTTGGTCCTCACCTTTTCTTTAAGACTTTCCCAGATCATTGTAGCCCATATGATCTGTGCTTTAGCTCAAATCATGTGAAATTTACACTTTATTGTTACTCAGATGCTCTAGTCATTCTTTTATTCAACAACTATTTATTAAATGCCTAATATATATCAAGCACTGTGCTGGGGAAGGAAAGTGCATGGCCCCTGGCCTAAAGGTCCTTTCAAACTAGGATGAAGATAAAGACATAAAAAAGAAGTACATCTAATAAAGTATTCCCCAAAGGTATAAGATATGGTGGCAAATAAAGAAGAGATTGGTTGATCCTATAGTACAGGTGCGGGTGGAAGAAGGCATGAGAGCATGAAAAGAGAGCAACTGCCTGAGATCTGAGTCTTGAAAGATGAAAAGGTGTTCCCTGGCAGATCTCAGGAGGGAATAGGTCCCGGGCCAGTAAAGAACACTGTGATCAAAGGCCTAGAGGAATAAAGGAGCCAAGCATGTTCTGGCAGCTCCCAGGAATTCAGTCTGCTTGCAGCACTGGATATGGTCAAAAATGAGGCTGGACCTGGGCACGAGCCAGACTGTAGATGCCATCTGTGCCTTCTTTGGAAATCTGATCTTTTTCTGTGGGCAGTGAGGGACCACTAAAGGACTGTACACAGATAACCAGATTATGTTAGAAAGAAAACTGGCAGCCATGTTGTGGAGAGGGTGAGACCACAAGTGGGAAGACAGCTTTGGAGACCACTGCAACAGGCTAGGTAGAAGAGTCCGAAGATCTAAGCTAAGACAGTGACATAAGGAGTTAAAATAGGAGTCAAAATGAAAGATAAATCCAACAAGAGAGACATGCCATAATGGAAATGGGCAATTTAGAAAGGTCACCCTTGCAAAGCCCATTGGGAACTTGTAGGTGGCTATGCTGGCAGCCAGGAGACCAGTTAAGAGGCTAACAGTAGCTTAAAAGACATGATAGGGCTTCCCTGGTGGTGCAGTGGTTGAGAGTCCGCCTGCCGATGCAGGGGACGCGGGTTCAGCAGATAATTAATGATAATTTGGGCAAAACCATCAGATTTACTGTTGTCTTTTCTACCAGGTAGAACAATCCTTTTACACTGGGAAGGATGGAATGAAAGGGGATGGGAAGGCATCTCATAAAAAAAAAAAAAAAAAAAAAAAAAACACATGATAAAGACTTCTCCATGTTTCCCCTCCTCTTGATTCCACATGACTGGTGTCATCACTGGGCAGGGTCTTAACCTCGCAAATGGTTTTCTGAATCAAAGATGGCTGATACCTAAACTGAGTTTTTCTTATAGATGGTGAAAAGTAAATAGAAGTAAAGGACATAAAGTGAAGAAAAGCAGAGGAGGCACAATGGAGTAAGTTGACAAGATCCTCAGGGTCTACTGACTTCAGACCAAATGCTGGTCATACTGGGCAGATTTCAATAGCTAATCAGAGCCTGTTTCAACTATTTGGTTATCCCACAGGAATGTTTTCAGTCAACGACAATTTTTATCGACACACTATTCCTTTTCCTTATAGTAACAAGATAACTATATTGTCCTGGGAAGTATGTACTTTTAAATAGCAATTCTGATAGACGAAGGCAAACACAAAACTCCTTTGAATTTAGGTTATTGCTGGACCAAAAAAAAAAATCTTTAATGAAAGATTTTAATATTATGCTATCAATATCCCTCTCTCAGAAATAAATGATGATGTGTGACAGCCTACCTTCAGGACAGTTGAAAAAAATCAATGATCTTTGAAAAATCTGAGCTCTGATATTTGCAAAGTGCTTTTGGTTCAGATGAGAAAAAGCAGTAGAGGAGTACACATTTAAATAGATAAATAAATCCATTTAAAAAAAAAGAAAAAGAAGCTGCTCACAGAAGATAAACAAATCACTCCAAAGCAGATTTTATTAAACTCGACTCAGATCTGATCCTCACACGACGAGCCACAATTCTCCAGAAAGTCTCTCTGAGCTCTGATTGCAAAGGCGCACAACACACATCCTTCCCACAGAGCAGTACTGACCGCTAACGGCCAGTTGGCTCACTTCAGTTTCCCCAGTTATGTCTCAGAACTGCCTTTGAAGAAGTCATTGATTAAAGTAATCAATCAATTCTCTATGTACTAATTCTCTGGCTTCTTGTGCTTTTAATATCAAAAAGCCTTCCTCAATAAAAACGAAGAGTAATCAAGTTTCCTGGATCATACACTATCTGTGCTTTTTGATCAAGGGTTCACAGTTAATTTCTTTGGCTTTGCAAGTTGATGTGTTCTACTGAATCAGCACAGACTATCAACCTGATTTCTTTATTGAGGTTTTGAGTGTAGGCAATGCCTTCATTTATAATTAAACTAATTACACTACTTTTGAGTATTACATTATCATCATTATAATTCCACAGATGGAACAAAGCCCACTTAGTGAATTTTCCTGATGGTTTACAGGATAAGTACACAGAATTTAAAGTACATTATCACCGTTAGGGCATGAAAGCACCAATCTTCTCAGAGGGACCACATTACCATTGTCCAGTATGCGCATTCATGCACATTCTTGTAAACACACACATATACACATACACACACACGGAGTAATAACTGTTTAATGTAATTTGGAGAAGCAGAAGAGAACAAGCACAAGAGGAAAATGTCATAACTGTTGTGCAGAAATAAAAGAGGATGAGATTCCACTATTATTTTTGTATCACAATTAGCTTCCACACTTCCCACACCTTCTTTTGCCTTTCACAAGCCTTCAACATATTCAACAAAGAGACTGTACAGAGTCATACATAAGAGCGAATTTTCTAGTGGTGAAGGAAAAAAATAGATCACAAATATTCCTGTCTCCCTTTTAACTAGTGAATGAATTAAGTCCCAGAGAAGGAAAGAGTTTTGCCTGGGTCCCTTGGCAAAGTCAGTGGTTGGACTCGGATCCTGCCTTATCTATTTTCTCTTTGTCCAGCACTCTGAATTCCACCAAAATGTCTTCTCCATTTGGTTCCTATTCTGTTTTTAGGATGATGAATATTATCTCCAAATTAATTCTCTGAATATTTAAACCCTCATTACTATTCATCATCAACATTATCCTCAGATGCCTTACCTTTTCTCCAAATTATTAAAAATACTACTAAAGCATACTACTAAATTAATCATTAGGCATTTAACCTCTAAACACTTTTATGAAATCAGGTTTATTGGCAACTTTACATAAATGTGAATTCTCACTTTCCAAATGAATTTAAAAACCAATTGCAAATAGTCTACTAATAAACAATTAAAATTAACATTTGACTATTTCCCCCAATCAGTCAGATATTCAGATTGTCAACCTACCTAGTATAGTCAAAATGGCCAGCTAGCCATATTTTAAATTAAACATAAGCCCATGGGATTTAGCCTTTGTGGGCTTTGCACGTTTAGACTTGTGTCAATATCAAGAGTCAATACAAACCTAATACTAAAACACTCAATCGCTTATGTTGAAATTTTATAAAACCAAGGCATCTCTTAAAGCATCAATACCCTTTTAGAATCATTTTTAAAACCCCAAATAAACTCAGTCTAAGGGGAGTTTCATTATAATTGAATATGGAATTGCAAGTTGGACTGTGCAACACATTAAACAATTAAACAAGCAAGAAGTTTAATTAAATTTCCAATTCACTTTGGGCTCACTCTGTCCTGCAATTATAATGTTTCATACTGGTGTCAAGTGTTCAGGAGTCAGGAGTGCCCTGATGAAAATAAATCTGCAGTGTCAGTGGTGAGCAATGTATTAATGCCAAATAAACAGTGCAATAATGGGTCCCATTGCTGATATCCACTGGAGGATGGTTGAGTTTTCTTCTCTACCCCAAGTCCACAGGTCCCTAGATAGGGGATTCGCAGCTTTTCATGGTAAGGATACTGTGGAAAGAGGTAGACTTGCCCATTTTATGAAAAAGGAACCCGCTGATAAAAGGTTTGCCTTGGAAGAAGAATCGCCAGGAATTAAAGGACCTGGGATCTAGTCTAGTTCCTCTGTTTGCTACTCCTGTGGTTTGGGGCAAGTACCTCTGTAGACAACGTTACCCCGGGTCCAAATGGATACAAATTCTGAAGGCATCCAGTACATAGACATTTAAAGAAAAAAAAAAAAAAACCATAATCTGTTAATTGCTCTATCTATAAAATTGCTGAGGTTACAGGGGGGTGGGTATTGCTCCTGACTTCTGTGGTTCCAAATACACGGCTCTTTATTACACTGCCCTGAAGAAAAACCTTCACAAGGAGAGTCTCACGTATATGTATTATGTACATACATAAATATGTATATGTAGAAATGTGCATAGGAGAAAAACACAAAATGTCCCCAAATCAGCTGTACTGAGGAAAAGGCTTAGCACAGAACTACTTATCAACTGGCACAAGTCTAATGCCACAAGCCAAAAGAATGCTGAGCTATATAACTAGATTAAAAAGTGTTTGCAAAACAAGAGACACTAATGCAAGCCTAGGGCTCAATGCACAGAGTCATCATTGTCACCAAGCATCATATTAATCTCTATACTTCCTATCTTGAAGGAGTCAGAACAGTTTCTAATTCATTATTCCTGGTCTCCGTGGTATGTGGAAAATCCATTAGGTTGCTCTACAGTGTTTCTTCTAGTAAATCAAAGCCCTGCAAAACAGTTTAGTTTTTTCTCACTCTGAAAGATGTTTAGGTCATGATAATTAGAGAATGCATTTCAAACCCCGACCACAATTAAACAGGCGAGGAATAGTTTCGCCTTAATAAACTACATATGACATCAGGTCTATTTTGTTATGTATGAAACACTATTTCCAAGCCATCTAGTTTTAAAATGCATGGACAGCAACAGCTTTAATTTAAGATGCTGGTGTTCGATATGTCAAAGCTCAAATAATCTCTGAGAAGGAGCCTTAATGCATATATATTATTAATGTGCTATCAGAGAACAGATCCCTGAGTAGATTCTGACCAATGAGTCATTAGTCAAAGACTACATAAAGCAAATTTGGTGTACGATAATAGATGAGAGAATTTTATTTCTGGCTGCTCTTGCTATCCAGGGAGAAAAGAAACGAGGAAAAATACAGGAATTCTGCAGTTTAAGGTTGGAAGATAGAAAAACTGGGTTTAATAAAACATCAGGTTTATTCCTTACTAGCCATTGGGCAAGAAACTCTTTGGAGTAAAGAATGGGGAAAGTACATCCTGGGACATGGACCTGGTAGGCTGAAAGGAGCATGGCTAGGATCTCAACTCCATCACGAGCTGTGTGGCTCAGGCAGGTTACTTATATCTCTGTTCCTCAGTTTTCTTTTTCTTTTCTTTTTTTTTTTTTTTTGCGGTACACGGGCCTCTCACTGTTGTGGCCTCTCCCGTTGCGGAGCACAGGCTCCAGACATGCAGGTTCAGCGGCCATGGCTCACGGGCCCAGCCGCTCTGCGGCATGTGGGATCCTCCTGGACCGGGGCACGAACGGACTCTCAACCGCTGCACCACCAGGGAAGCCCCTTAGTTTTCTTATTTGTACAAACAGAGATAACTGCCCCCCTCATGAGTTTTGGGAAGATTTATGAGACAAACATCAAAACCATATAGCATTGTGCTTGGAATAGAATGTTAATGTCAGAAAATGTTAATTCTCTTATGGGATTGATGCAAGGAAGGACTGAAAGAATAATAAATACAGAAGGTTTTTTTGTTTCTTTACTCTAACAAACTTTGTTAAATAAGACAGCATTACTTTTTATGAATTTTTAAATTTATGGAGCCCATTAATTTAGGGCATTTGTGACTTTTGAAATTGCCTTCCTTTTTTTTTTTTCAAAGGGCTGGCTGCTTTGTGTAGACAGTGATGTTACAAATATAAAGATGTGGATTGGACTAAACAATTAAACTAAACCCATTGACCACTGGAATATTCTAATCACTTCTGAGGCAGATAATCTGAGCTCCCAAACCTCAGTGTTTCCTTAGAGAAAGATGTTTAGAAGAAAGCCCGCTATTCTAATAAGCGACAGGTCAGACACATGGTCCAAATAACTTCAAATCTGGCTCTCCCCAGGAAGATGAAGCTATTCAATGGTAGTCCAAAGTTTATCCTGAAGGAGAAAAATGACAGTGTTTTCGCACTGCGTTCATACCTCCAGTGACTTATGTAATACACAGCCACTGTTACCTAAGTACTGGACGAAAACACACACACACATTGATTTAGAACTCAACTTAATCCACCTTGAGAGCTGGCCAGGGCTTAGTCTCAGACCATAACCCTTCTCCTCTCCAATTCTTTTACCTCTAAAAAGGGAATTTAAACTTTGAGACTAAAATCACATAATGCAAATGCCATCAAATCAAATAAAATCAAGTCTTTGCATAAATCATACTAGGCTCAATCCTATGATAAGGTGACCAAAAATCTTGCTATTAATTAACTTGTAAATTAAGACAATTTATTTTACTCTAAGGAAATTCTCTGAAGCCCAAATCATCCTTACTGTTAATAATATTCAATGCTGTTTATTATTTGATTCCATCAAGATAACCAACTCTTACGGCATCACTAAAAAATAAGTAGAAAGTAATTAAGTTCTAAATTATATTTTTCATCGAGTGTGTGAATATACTACACATGAATACCTCTTGCTTATAAAACAAACTGATGGAAACTTTAATCTCTGGAGAACAATAGTAGGTATTCTTGCTATAAATGAGACAGCGTGGTGCAGGGGAAAAGCTCTGGACTGAGATTCAAGACCAGTCTCTTTTTCACTTACTAACTGAAAAACACACACAAAATACTTAATCTCTTCTCTATTTTCTGACTCTATGTTAAAGATAATATCTCCCTGGCTATCTCACAAAACTCCTTAAGAATCAAATAAGGTATTATCCAAAAACACTTTGGAAACTGTAAAGCACCATATAAGAGTAAAGAATTATCCCTATATGCTACCAGACTCTAAATGCTCTAACATGAAGGAATTAAAACCTGAAATCTTCCTTATAATACTCAGAATCAAAAAGAAAAAACTGTCATGCACAATTCAGTCAGAAGTCCCCAAACTGATTTCTGAACACCTTGAAAATTAAAATTGTCTCATTTACCTTTTTGTGGGAATGATAGCAGCTAGCATCATACCTTGCCTATAATATTAGACTGACATTAAACATTAAATTTACCCATACCTTTATCTGATCAGATTAGCATTCTACTCAACTAGTTAACGAAAGAATTCTCCCAAAGTTTCTCTTCATTTATTCAAAGGGAAAGTATGTTTAAAACATGGACTTGGAGAAGAGCTATTCTCGAATATCTGAAGGGTTACCATACAGGGGAAAGAG